>NC_057806.1:993722-1359490 GCF_018294505.1 Triticum aestivum
GTGTCGGTTATGAACACTCACAGTTTTGGCCAATTCTAACGCGTTTTGTGGACTTTTAGTCACCGTTTTCTGGGCCTGAAGTGATTTCCATAGTTGTTGAACCCCAAGGCGCACTTACGTGTTAGTCATCAACACTCACAGTTTTGGCTGATTCTGGCCCGTTTCATGGACTATATATTACTGACTGTTTTGGGGCCCTGGAGTGATTTCCACGGTTAACGAACAGCAGGGTGCATTTACGTGTCGGTCATCAACTCTCGCTGTTTTTGCCGATTCTGGCCCGTTTCTTGGACTATTACTCTGTTTTTGGATCCCGACGTGATTTCCATGATTGACGAACACCGGGGTGCGTTTATGTGTCGGTCATCAACACTCGCAGTTTTGGCCGATTCTGGCCCGTTTCTTAGAGTACTACTTAGTTTTGGGGGTCCCGGAGTGATTTCCACGATTTACGAACCCCGTGGTGCGTTTACGTGTCGGTCAATGACACTCACAATTTTGGCCAATTTCTGGTCTGTTTTGTGTACTATTACTCACCGTTTTGGCGTCCCAGAGCGATTTCCATTATTTACAATCCCCGGGGTGCGTTTGCGTCTCTGTCGTCAACACTCACAGTTTTGGCCAATTCTGACGCGATTCGTGGACTATTACTCATCATTTAGGGGCCCTGAAGCGATTCCATAGTGGTTGAACCCTAAGGTCCGTTTACGTGTCGGTCATCAACACTCGCAGTTTTGGCCGATTCTGGCCCGTTTCATGGACTATTACTCACCGTTTTGGGTCCCCAAAGTGATTTCCACGGTGGTTTGACCCCATGGTGCGTTTACGTGTCGATCATCAACGAGCGCACTTTGTGCCGATTTTGGCCCGTTTCTTGCATTATTACTTAGTTTTAGGGTCCCGGAGTGATTTCCACGATTGACGAACTCCGGGGTGCGTTTACGTGTCGGTCATAAACACTCACAATTTTGGCCAATTCTCGTCCGTTTCGTGCACTATTACTCACCGTTTCGGCGTCCCAGAGAGATTTCCACGATTGACAATCCCCGGAGTGCGTTTGCGTGTCTGTCGTCAACACTCACAGTTTTGGCCAATTCTGACGCGATTCGTGGGCTATTATTCACCATTTAGGGCTCCCGAAGCGATTTCCATAGTTGTGGAACCCCAAGGTGCGTTTACGTGTCGGTCATCAACACTCACTGTTTTGGGGCCCCAGAGTGATTTCCACGATTAACGAACCGCGGGGTGCGTTTACATGTCGGTCATCAATACTAGTAGTTTTGGCCAATTCTGGCCCGTTTCGTGGACAATTACTCACTGTTTTGGGGCCCCGGAATGATTTCCACGATTAACGAAGCCCCGGGTGCGCTTACGTGTCGGTTATGAACACTCACAGTTTTGGCCAATTCTAACGCGTTTTGTGGACTATTAGTCACCGTTTTCTGGTCCTGAAGTGATTTCCAAAGTTTTTGAACCCCAAGGCGCGCTTACATGTCAGTCATTAACACTCACAGTTTTGGCTGATTCTGGCCCGTTTCATGGACTATTACTGACTATTTTGGGGCCCTGGAGTGATTTCCACGCTTAACGAACCGCAGGTTGCATTTACGTGTCGGTCATCAACTCTCGCCGTTTTGGCCGATTCTGGCCTGTTTCTTGGACTATTACTCTGTTTTTGGGTCCCGGCGTGATTTCCAAGATTGACGAACATCGGGTGCATTTATGTGTCGGTCATCAACACTCGCAGTTTTTGCCGATTCTGACCCGTTTCTTAGAGTACTACTTAGTTTTGGGGGTCCCGGTGTGATTTCCACGATTTACGAACCCCGTGGTGCGTTTACATGTCGGTCAATGACACTCACAATTTTGGCCAATGTCTGGTCCGTTTCGTGCACTATTACTCACCGTTTTGGCGTCCCAGAGTGATTTCCACGATTTACAAACCCCGGGGGTGCGTTTGCGTCTCTATCGTCAACACTCACAGTTTTGGCCAATCCTGACGCGATTCGTGGACTATTCTCATCATTTAGGGGCCCCGAAGCGATTCCATAGTGGTTGAACCCTAAGGTGCGTTTACGTGTCGGTCATCAACACTCACAGTTTTGGCCGATTCTGGCCCATTTTGTGGACTATTACTCACCGTTTTGGGGCCCCAAAGTGATTTCCGCGGTTGTTTAACCCCATGGTGCGCTTACTGTCGATCATCAACAAGCGCACTTTGGGCCGATTTTGGCCCATTTCTTGCATTATTACTTAGTTTTAGGGTCCCGGAGTGATTTCCACGATTGACGAACTCCGGAGTGCGTTTACGTGTCAGTCATAAACACTCACAATTTTAGCAAATTCTCATCCGTTTCGTGCACTATTACTCACTGTTTTGACGTCCCAGAGCGATTTCCACGATTGCCAATCCCCGGAGTGCGTTTGCGTGTCTATCGTCAACACTCGCAGTTTTGGCCAATTCTGACGTCATTCGTGGGCTATTACTCACCATTTAGGGGTCCCGAAGCAATTTCCATAGTTGTTGAACCCTAAGGTGCGTTTACGTGTCGGTCATCAACACTCACTGTTTTGGGGCCCGGGAGTTATTTCCACGATTAACGAACCGCGGGGTGAGTTTACATGTCTGTCATCAATACTAGTAATTTTGGCCAATTCTGGCCCGTTTCGTGGATTGTTACTCACTGTTTTGGGGCCCCAGAATGATTTCCACGATTAACGAACCCCCGGGTGCGCTTACGTGTCGGTTATGAACACTCACAGTTTTGGCCAATTCTCACGCGTTTTGTCGACTATTAGTCACCGTTTTCTGGTCCTGAAGTGATTGCCAAAGTTGTTGAACCCCAAGGCGCGCTTACGCGTCAGTCATTAACACTCACAGTTTTGGCTGATTCTGGCCCGTTTCATGGACTATTACTCACTGTTTTGGGGCCCTGGAGTAATTTCCACGATTAACGAACCGCAGGGTGCATTTACGTGTTGGTCATCAACTCTCGCCGTTTTGGCCGATTCTGGCCCATTGCTTGGACTATTACTCTGTTTTTGGGTCCCGGCGTGATTTCCATGATTGACAAACATCGGGGTGCGTTTATGTGTCGGTCATCAACACTCGCAGTTTTGGCCGATTCTGACCCGTTTCTTAGAGTACTACTTAGTTTTGGGGGTCCCGGAGTGATTTCCACGATTTACAAACCCCGTGGTACGTTTACATGTCGGTCAATGACACTCACAATTTTGGCCAATTTCTGGTCCGTTTCGTGCACTATTACTCACCGTTTGGCGTCCCAGAGCGATTTCCACGATTTACAAACCCCGGGTGCGTTTGCGTCTCTGTCGTCAACACTCACAGTTTTGGCCAATTCTGACGCGATTCGTGGACTATTACTCATCATTTAGGGGCCCCGAAGCGATTCCATAGTGGTTGAACCCTAAGGTGCGTTTACGTGTCGGTCATCAACACTCACAGTTTTGGCCGATTCTGGCCCATTTTGTGGACTATTACTCACCGTTTTGGGGCCCCAAAGTGATTTCCACGGTTGTTTAACCCCATGGTGCGTTTACGCGTCGATCATCAACAAGCGCATTTTGGGACGATTTTGTCCCATTTCTTGCATTATTACTTAGTTTTGGGGTCCCGGAGTGATTTCCACGATTGACGAACTCCGGAGTGCATTTACGTGTCGGTCATAAACACTCACAATTTTGGCCAATTCTCATCCGTTTCATGCACTATTACTCACCCTTTTGACGTCCCAGAGCGATTTCCACGATTGCCAATCCCTGGAGTGCGTTTGCGTGTCTATCGTCAACACTCACAGTTTTGGCCAATTCTGACGTGATTCGTGGGCTATTACTCACCATTTAGGGGTCCCGAAGCGATTTCCATAGTTGTTGAACCCTAAGGTGCGTTTACGTGTCGGTCATCAACACTCACTGTTTTGGGGCCCCGGAGTTATTTCCACGATTAACGAACCGCGGGGTGAGTTTACATGTCTGTCATCAATACTAGTAGTTTTGGCCAATTCTGGCCCGTTTCGTGGATTATTACTCACTGTTTTGGGGCCCCAGAATGATTTCCACGATTAACGAACCCCCGGGTGCGCTTCCGTGTCGGTTATGAACACTCACAGTTTTGGCCAATTCTAACGTGTTTTGTTGACTATTAGTCACCGTTTTCTGGTCCTGAAGTGATTTCCAAAGTTGTTGAACCCCAAGGCGCGCTTACGCGTCAGTCATTAACACTCACAGTTTTGGCTGATTCTGGCCCGTTTCATGGACTATTACTCACTGTTTTGGGGCCCTGGAGTGATTTCCACGATCAACGAACCGCAGGGTGCATTTACGTGTCGGTCATCAACTCTCGCCGTTTTGGCCGATTCTGGCCCATTGCTTGGACTATTACTCTGTTTTTGGGTCCCAGCGTGATTTCCATGATTGACGAACATCGGGGTGCGTTTATGTGTCGGTCATCAAAACTCGCAGTTTTGGCCGATTCTGACCCGTTTCTTAGAGTACTACTTAGTTTTGGGGGTCCCGGAGTGATTTCCACGATTTACGAACCCCGTGGTGCGTTTACATGTCGGTCAATGACACTCACAATTTTGGCCAATTGCTGGTCCGTTTTGTGCACTATTACTCACCGTTTTGGCGTCCTAGAGCGATTTCCATGATTTACAAACCCCGGGGGTGCGTTTGCGTCTCAGTCGTCAACACTCACAGTTTTGGCCAATTCTGACGCGATTCGTGGACTATTACTCATCATTTAGGGCCCCCGAAGCGATTCCATAGTGGTTGAACCCTAAGGTACGTTTACGTGTCGGTCATCAACACTCACAGTTTTGGCCGATTCTGGCCCGTTTTGTGGACTATTACTCACCGTTTTGGGGCCCCAAAGTGATTTCCACGGTTGTTTAACCCCATCGTGCGCTTACTGTCGATCATCAACAAGCGCACTTTGGGCCGATTTTGGCCCATTTCTTGCATTATTACTTAGTTTTAGGGTCCCGGAGTGATTTCCACGATTGACGAACTCCGGGGTGCGTTTACGTGTCGGTCATAAACACTCACAATTTTGGCCAATTCTCATCCGTTTCGTGCACTATTACTCGCCGTTTTGACGTCCCAAAGCGATTTCCACGATTGACAATCCCCGGAGTGTGTTTGCGTGTCTGTCGTCAACGCTCACAGTTTTGGCCAATTCTGACGTGATTCGTGAGCTATTACTCACCATTTAGGGGTACCGAAGCGATTTCCATAGTTGTTGAACCCCAAGATGCGTTTACGTATCGGTCATCAACACTCACTGTTTTGGGGCCCCAGAGTGATTTCCACGATTAACGAACCGCGGGGTGTGTTTACATGTCGGTCATCAATACTAGTAGTTTTGGCGAATTCTAGCCCGTTTCGTGGACTATTACTCACTATTTTGGGGCCCCGGAATGATTTCCACGATTAACGAACCCCCGGGTGCGCTTACGTGTCGGTTATGAACACTCACGGTTTTGGCCAATTCTAACGCGTTTTCTCGACTATTAGTCACCGTTTTCTGGTCCTGAAGTGATTTCCAAAGTTGTTGAACCCCAGGGCGCGCTTACGTGTCAGTCATCAACACTCACAGTTTTGGCTGATTCTGGCGCGTTTCATGGACTATTACTCACTACTTTGGGGTGCTGGAGTGACTTCCACGGTTAACGAACCGCAGGGTGCATTTATGTGTCGGTCATCAACTCTCGCTGTTTTGGCCGATTCTGGCCCGTTTCCTTGTCTATTACTCTGTTTTTGGGTCCCGGCCTGATTTCCATGATTGACGAACACCGGGGTGCGTTTATGTGTCGGTCATCAACACTCGCAGTTTTTGCCGATTCTGGCCTGTTTCTTAGAGTACTACTTAGTTTTGGGGGTCCCGGAGTGATTTCCATGTTTTACGAACCCCGTGGTGCGTTTACATGTCGGTCAATGACACTCAAAATTTTGGCCAATTTCTGGTCCGTTTCGTGCACTATTACTCACCGTTTTGGCGTCCCAGAGCGATTTCCACGATTGCCAATCCTCGGAGTGCGTTTGCGTGTCTATCGTCAACACTCACAGTTTTGGCCAATTCTGACGTGATTCGTGGGCTATTACTCACCATTTAGGGGTCCCGAAGCGATTTCAATAGTTGTTGAACCCTAAGGTGCGTTTACGTGTCGGTCATCAACACTCACTGTTTTGGGGCCCCGGAGTTATTTCCACGATTAACGAACCGCGGGGTGAGTTTACATGTCTGTCATCAATACTAGTAGTTTTGGCCAATTCTGGCCCGTTTCGTGGATTATTACTCACTGTTTTGGGGCCCCAGAATGATTTCCACGATTAACGAACCCCCGGGTGCGCTTACGTGTCGGTTATGAACACTCACAGTTTTGGCCAATTCTAACGCGTTTTGTCGACTATTAGTCACCGTTTTCTGGTCCTGAAGTGATTTCCAAAGTTGTTGAACCCCAAGGCGCGCTTACACGTCAGTCTTTAACAATCACAGTTTTGGCTGATTCTGGCCCGTTTCATGGACTATTACTCACTATTTTGGGGCCCTGGAGTGATTTCCACGATCAACGAACCGCAGGGTGCATTTACGTGTCGGTCATCAACTCTCGCCGTTTTGGCCGATTCTGGCCCATTGCTTGGACTATTACTCTGTTTTTGGGTCCCGGCGTGATTTCCATGATTGACGAACATCGGGGTGCGTTTATGTGTCGGTCATCAAAACTCGCAGTTTTGGCCGATTCTGACCCGTTTCTTAGAGTACTACTTAGTTTTGGGGGTCCCGGAGTGATTTCCACGATTTACGAACCCCGTGGTGCGTTTACATGTCGGTCAATGACACTCACAATTTTGGCCAATTGCTGGTCCGTTTTGTGCACTATTACTCACCGTTTTGGCGTCCCAGAGCGATTTCCACGATTTACAAACCCCGGGGGTGCGTTTGCGTCTCAGTCGTCAACACTCACAGTTTTGGCCAATTCTGACGCGATTCGTGGACTATTACTCATCATTTAGGGGTCCCGAAGCGATTCCATAGTGGTTGAACCCTAAGGTCCGTTTACGTGTCGGTCATCAACACTCGCAGTTTTGGCCGATTCTGGCCCGTTTTGTGGACTATTACTCACCGTTTTGGGGCCCCAAAGTGATTTCCACGGTTGTTTAACCCCATCGTGCGCTTACTGTCGATCATCAACAAGCGCATTTTGGGACGATTTTGGCCCATTTCTTGCATTATTACTTAGTTTTGGGGTCCCGGAGTGATTTCCACGATTGACGAACTCCGGGGTGCGTTTACGTGTCGGTCATAAACACTCACAATTTTGGCCAATTCTCGTCCGTTTCGTGCACTATTACTCGCCGTTTTGACGTCCCAAAGCGATTTCCCCGATTGACAATCCCCGGATTGTGTTTGCGTGTCTGTCGTCAACGCTCACAGTTTTGGCCAATTCTGACGTGATTCGTGAGCTATGACTCACCATTTAGGGGTACCGAAGCGATTTCCATAGTTGTTGAACCCCAAGATGCGTTTACGTGTCGGTCATCAACACTCACTGTTTTGGGGCCCCAGAGTGATTTCCACGATTAACGAACCGCGGGGTGTGTTTACATGTCGGTCATCAATACTAGTAGTTTTGGCGAATTCTAGCCCGTTTCGTGGACTATTACTCACTATTTTCGGGCCCCGGAATGATTTCCACGATTAACGAACCCCCGGGTGCGCTTACGTGTCGGATATGAACACTCACGGTTTTGGCCAATTCTAACGCGTTTTCTCGACTATTAGTCACCGTTCTCTGGTCCTGAAGTCATTTCCAAAGTTGTTGAACCCCAGGGCGCGCTTACGTGTCAGTCATCAACACTCACAGTTTTGGCTGATTCTGGCCCGTTTCATGGACTATTACTCACTACTTTGGGGTGCTGGAGTGACTTCCACGGTTAATGAACCGCAGGGTGCATTTACGTGTCGGTCATCAACTCTCGCTGTTTTGGCCGATTCTGGCCCGTTTCCTTGTCTATTACTCTGTTTTTGGGTCCCGGCCTGATTTCCATGATTGACGAACACCGGGGTGCGTTTATGTGTCGGTCATCAACACTCGCAGTTTTTGCCGATTCTGGCCTGTTTCTTAGAGTACTACTTAGTTTTGGGGGTCCCGGAGTGATTTCCACGTTTTACGAACCCCGTGGTGCGTTTACATGTCGGTCAATGACACTCACAATTTTGGCCAATTTCTGGTCCGTTTCGTGCACTATTACTCACCGTTTTGGCGTCCCAGAGCGATTTCCACGATTTACAAACCCCGCGGTGCGTTTGCGTCTTTGTCGTCAACACTCACAGTTTTGGCCAATTCTGACACGATTCATGGACTATTACTCATCATTTAGGGGCCCCGAAGCGATTCCATAGTGGTTGAACCCTAAGGTGCGCTTACGTGTCGGTCATCAACACTCACAGTTTTGGTCAATTCTGGCCCGTTTCGTGGACTATTACTCACCGTTTTGGGGCCCCAAAGTGATTTCCACGGTTGTTTAACCCCATGGTGCGCTTACGTGTCGATCATCAACAAGCGCACTTTGGGCCGATTTTGGCCAATTTCTTGCATTATTACTTAGTTTTAGGGTCCCGGAGTGATTTCCACGATTGACGAACTCCGGGGTGCGTTTACGTGTCGGTCATAAACACTCACAATTTTGGCCAATTCTCATCCGTTTCGTGCACTATTACTAACCGTTTTGACGTCCCAAAGCGATTTCCACGATTGACAATCCCCGGAGTGCGTTTGCATCTCTGTCGTCAACGCTCACAGTTTTGGCCAATTCTTACGCAATTCGTGGACTATTACTCATCATTTAGGGGCCCCGAAGTGATTCCATAGTGGTTGAACCCCAAGGTGCGTTTACGTGTCGGTCATCAACACTCACTGTTTTGGGGCCCCGGAGTGATTTCCACGATTAACGAACCGCGGGGTGTGTTTACATGTCGGTCATCAATACTAGTAGTTTTGGCCAATTCTAGCCCGTTTCGTGGACTATTACTCACTATTTTGGGGCCCCGGAATGATTTCCACGATTAACGAACCCCCGGGTGCGCTTACGTGTCGGTTATGAACACTCACAGTTTTGGCCAATTCTAACGCGTTTTCTCGACTATTAGTCACTGTTTTCTGGTCCTGAAGTGATTTCCAAAGTTGTTGAACCCCAAGGCGCGCTTACGTGTCAGTCATCAACACTCACAGTTTTGGCTGATTCTGGCCCGTTTCATGGACTATTACTCACTATTTTGGGCCCCTGGAGTGATTTCCACGGTTAACGAACCGCAGGGTGCATTTACGTGTCGGTCATCAACTCTCGCCGTTTTGCCCGATTCTGGCCCGTCTCCTTGACTATTACTCTGTTTTTGGGTCCCGGCCTGATTTCCATGATTGACGAACACCGGGGTGCGTTTATGTGTCGGTCATCAACGCTCGCAGTTTTTGCCGATTCTGGCCCGTTTCTTAGACTACTACTTAGTTTTGGGGGTCTCGGAGTGATTTCCACGATTTACGAACCCCGTGGTGTGTTTACATGTCGGTCAATGACACTCACAATTTTGGCCAATTTCTGGTCCGTTTCGTGCACTATTACTCACCGTTTTGGCGTCCTAGAGCGATTTCCACGATTTACAAACCCCGCGGTGCATTTGCGTCTTTGTCGTCAACACTCACAGTTTTGGCCAATTCTGGCACGATTCGTGGACTATTACTCATCATTTAGGGGCCCCGAAGCGATTCCATAGTGGTTGAACCCTAAGGTGCGTTTACGTGTCGGTCATCAACACTCACAGTTTTGGCCGATTC
Source organism: Triticum aestivum (assembly GCF_018294505.1). Classification (NCBI taxonomy): domain Eukaryota; kingdom Viridiplantae; phylum Streptophyta; class Magnoliopsida; order Poales; family Poaceae; genus Triticum; species Triticum aestivum. The sequence continues at coordinate 1,003,577 of NC_057806.1, forward strand.
TGGCCCGTTTTGTGGACTATTACTCACCGTTTTCGGGCCCCAAAGTGATTCCCACGGTTGCTTAACCCCATGGTGCGCTTACTGTCAATCATCAACAAACGCACTTTGGGCCAATTTTGGCCCATTTCTTGCATTATTACTTAGTTTTAGGGTCCCGGAGTGATTTCCACGATTGACGAACTCCGGGGTGCGTTTACGTGTCGGTCATAAACACTCACAATTATGGCCAATTCTCATCCGTTTCATGCACTATTACTCACCGTTTTGACGTCCCAAAGCGATTTCCACGATTGACAATCCCCGGAGTGCATCTGCGTTTCTGTCGTCAACGCTCACAGTTTTGGCCAATTCTGACGCGATTCGTGGGCTATTATTCACCATTTAGGGCTCCCGAAGCGATTTCCATAGTTGTTGAACCCCAAGGTGCGTTTAGGTGTCGGTCATCAATACTCACTGTTTTGGGGCCCCGGTGTGATTTCCACGATTAACGATCCCCGGGGTGCGTTTACATGTCGGTCATCAATACTAGTAGTTTTGGCCAATTCTAGCCCGTTTCGTGGACAATTACTCACTATTTTGGGGCCCCGGAATGATTTCCACGATTAACGAACCCCCGGGTGCGCTTACGTGTCGGTTATGAACACTCACAGTTTTGGCCAATTCTAACGCGTTTTGTGGACTTTTAGTCACCGTTTTCTGGGCCTGAAGTGATTTCCATAGTTGTTGAACCCCAAGGCGCACTTACGTGTTAGTCATCAACACTCACAGTTTTGGCTGATTCTGGCCTGTTTCATGGACTATTACTCACTGTTTTGGGGCCCCGGAGTGATTTCCACGGTTAACGAACCGCAGGGTGCATTTACGTGTCGGTCATCAACACTCACTATTTTGGGGCCCCGGAGTTATTTCCACGATTAACGAACCGCGGGGTGCGCTTACATGTCTGTCATCAATACTAGTAGTTTTGGCCAATTCTGGCCCGTTTCGTGGACTATTACTCACTGTTTTGGGGCCCAGAATGATTTCCACGATTAACGAACCCCCGGGTGCGCTTACGTGTCAGTTATGAACACTCACAGTTTTGGCCAATTCTAACCCGTTTTGTGGACTATTAGTCACCGTTTTCTGGTCCTGAAGTGATTTCCAAAGTTGTTGAACCCCAAGGCGCGCTTACGTGTCAGTCATTAACACTCACAGTTTCGGCTGATTCTGGCCCGTTTCATGGACTATTACTCACTGTTTAGGGGCCCTGGAGTGATTTCCACGATTAACGAACCGCAGGTTGCATTTACGTGTCGGTCATCAACTCTCGCCATTTTGGCCGATTCTGGCCTGTTTCTTGGACTATTACTCTGTTTTTGGGTCCCGGCGTGATTTCCATGATTGACGAACATCGGGGTGCGTTTATGTATCGGTCATCAACACTCGCAGTTTTGGCCGATTCTGACCCGTTTCCTAGAGTACTACTTAGTTTTGGGGGTCCTGGAGTGATTTCCATGATTTACGAACCCCGTGGTGCGTTTACATGTCAGTCAATGACACTCACAATTTTGGCCAATTTCTTGTCCGTTTCGTGCACTATTCCTCACCGTTTTGGCGTCCCAGAGCGATTTCCACGATTTACCAACCCCGGGGGTGCGTTTGCGTCTCTGTCGTCAACACTCACAGTTTTGACCAATTCTGAAGCGATTCCATAGTGGTTGCACCCTAAGCGATTCCATAGTGGTTGCACCCTAAGGTGCGTTTACGTGTCGGTCATCAACACTCACAGTTTTGGCCGAGTCTGGCCCGTTTTGTGGACTATTACTCACCGTTTTGGGGCCCCAAAGTGATTTGCACGGTTGTTTAACCCCATGGTGCGCTTACTGTCACTCATCAACAAGCGCACTTTGGGCCGATTTTGGCCCATTTCTTGCATTATTACTTAGTTTTAGGGTCCCGGAGTGATTTCCACGATTGACGAACTCCGGGGTGCGTTTACATGTCGGTCATAAACACTCACAATTATGGCCAATTCTCATCCGTTTCGTGCACTATTACTCACGTTTTGGCGTCCCAAAGCGATTTCCACGATTGACAATCCCCGGAGTGCGTTTGCGTGTCTGTCATGAACACTCATAGTTTTGGCCAATTCTGACGTGATTCGTGGGCTTTTACTCACCATTTAGGGGTCCCGAAGCGATTTCCATAGTTGTTGAACCCCAAGGTGCGTTTACGTGTCGGTCATCAACACTCACTGTTTTGGGGCCCCGGAGTGATTTCCACGATTAACGAACCGCGGGGTGTGTTTACATGTCGGTCATCAATACTAGTAGTTTTGGCCAATTCTGGCCCGTTTCATGGACTATTACTCACTGTTTTGGGGCCCCGGAATGATTTCCACGATTAACGAACCCCCGGGTGCGCTTACGTGTCGGTTACGAACACTCACAGTTTTGGCCCATTCTAACGTGTTTTGTGGACTATTACTCACCATTTTCTGGTCCTGAAGTGATTTCCAAAGTTGTTGAACCCCAAGGCGCGCTCCGTTTCGTGCACTATTACTCACCGTTTTGGCGTCCCAGAGCGATTTCCAAAATTTACAAATCCCGGGGTGCGTTTGCGTCTCTGTCATCAACACTCACAGCTTTGGCCAATTCTTACGCGATTCGTGGACTATTACTCATCATTTAGGGGCCCCGAAGTGATTCCATAGTGGTTGAACCCTAAGGTGCGTTTACGTGTCGGTCATCAACACTCACAGTTTTGGTCGGTTCTGGCCCGTTTCATGGACTATTACTCACCGTTCTGGGGCCCCAAAGTGATTTCCACGGTTGTTTAACCCCATGGTGCGCTTACGTGTCGATCATCAACAAGCGCACTTTGGGCCGATTTTCGCCCATTTCTTGCATTATTACTTAGTTTTAGGGTCCCGGAGTGATTTCCACGATTGACGACTCCTGGGTGCGTTTACGTGTCGGTCATAAACACTCACAATTTTGGCCAATTCTCATCCGTTTCGTGCACTATTACTCACCATTTTGGCGTCCCAGAGCGATTTCCATGATTGACAATCCCCGGAGTGCGTTTGCATGTCTGTCGTGAACACTCACAGTTTTGGCCAATTCTGACGTGATTCGTGGGCTATTACTCACCATTTAGGGGTCCCGAAGCGATTTCCATAGTTGTTGAACCCCAAGGTGCTTTTACGTGTCGGTCATCAACACTCACTGTTTTGGGGCCCCGGAGTTATTTCCATGATTAACGAACTGCGGGGTGTGTTTACATGTCGGTCATCAATACTAGTAGTTTTGGCCAATTCTGGCCCGTTTCATGGACTATTACTCACTGTTTTGGCGCCCCAAAATGATTTCCACGATTAACGAACCCCTGGGTGCGCTTACGTGTCGGTTATGAACACTCACAGTTTTGGCCAATTCTAACGCGTTTTGTGGACTATTAGTCACCGTTTTCTGGTCCTGAAGTGATTTCCAAAGTTGTTGAACCCCAAGGCGCGCTTACGTGTCAGTCATCAACACTCACAGTTTTGGCTGATTATGGCCCGTTTCATGGACTATTACTGACTGTTTTGGGGCCCTGGAGTGATTTCCACTGTTAACGAACCGCAGGGTGCATTTACCTGTCGGTCATCAACTCTCGCCGTTTTGGCCGATTCTGGCCCGTTTCTTGGACTATTACTCTGTTTTTGGGTCCCGGCGTGATTTCCAAGATTGACGAACACCGGGGTGCGTTTATGTGTCGGTCCTCAACACACGCAGTTTTGGCCGATTCTGGCCCGTTTCTTAGAGTACTACTTAGTTTTGGTGGTCCCGGAGTGATTTCCACGGTTTACGAACCCCATGGTGCGTTTACATGTCGGTCAATGACACTCACAATTTTGGCCAATTTCTGGTCCGTTTCGTGCACTATTACTCACCGTTTTGGCGTCCCAGAGCGATTTCCACGATTTACAAACCCCGGGGTGCGTTTGCGTCTCTGTCGTCGGCACTTACAGTTTTGGCCAATTCTGACACGATTCGTGGACTATTACTCATCATTTAGGGGCCCCGAAGCGATTCCATAGTGGTTGAACCCTAAGGTGCGTTTACGTGTCGGTCGTCAACACTCACAGTTTTGGCCGATTCTGGCCCGTTTCGTGGACTATTACTCACCGTTTTGGGGCCCCAAAGTGATTTCCACGGTTGTTTAACCCCATGGTGCGCTTACGTGTCGATCATCAACAAGCGCACTTTGGGCCGATTTTGGCCCATTTCTTGCATTATTACTTAGTTTTAGGGTCCCGGAGTGATTTCCACGATTGACGAACTCCGGGGTGCGTTTACGTGTCGGTCATAAACACTCACAATTTTGGCCAATTCTCATCCGTTTCGTGCACTATTACTCACTGTTTTGACGTCCCAAAGCGATTTCCACGATTGACAATCCCCGGAGTGCGTTTGCGTTTCTGTCGTCAACACTCATAGTTTTGGTCAATTCTGACGCGATTCGTGGGCTATTACTCACCATTTAGGGGTCCCGAAGCGATTTCCATAGTTGTTGAACCCTAAGGTGCGTTTACGTGTCGGTCATCAACACTCACTGTTTTGGGGCCCCGGAGTGATTTCCACGATTAAGGAACCGCGGGGTGCATTCACATGTCGGTCATCAATACTAGTAGTTTTGGCCAATTCTGGCCCGTTGCGTGGACTATTACTCACTGTTTTGGGGCCGCGGAAAGATTTCCACGATTAACGAACCCCCGGGTGCGCTTACGTGTCGGTTATGAACACTCACAGTTTTGGCCAATTCTAACGCGTTTTGTGGACTATTAGTCACCGTTTTCTGGTACTGAAGTGATTTCCAAAGTTGTTGAACCCCAAGGCGCTCTTACGTGTCAGTCATCAACACTCACAGTTTTGGCTGATTCTGGCCCGTTTCATGGACTATTACTCACTGTTTTGGGGCCCTGGAGTGATTTCCACGGTTAACGAACTGCAGGGTGCATTTATGTGTCGGTCATCAACTCTCGCCGTTTTGGACGATTCTGGCCCATTTCTTGGACAATTACTCTGTTTTTGGGTCCCGGCGTTATTTCCATGATTGATGAACACCGGGGTGCGTTTATTTGTCGGTCATCAACACTCGCAGTTTTGGCCTATTCTAGCCCATTTCTTAGAGTACTACTTAGTTTTGGGGGTCCCGGACTGATTTCCACGATTTACGAACCCCGTGGTGCGTTTACATGTCGGTTAATGACACTCACAATTTTGGCCAATTTCTGGTCCGTTTCCTGCACTATTACTCACCGTTTTGGCGTCCCAGAGCGATTTCCACGATTTACCAACCCCGGGGTGCGTTTGCGTCTCTGTCGTCAACACTTACAGTTTTGGCCAATTCTGACGCGATTTGTGGACTATTACTCATCATTTAGGGGCCCCGAAGCGATTCCATAGTGGTTGAACCCTAAGGTGCGTTTACGTGTCGGTCATCAACACTCACAGTTTTGGCCGATTCTGGCCCGTTTCATGGACTATTACTCACCGTTTTGGGTCCCCAAAGTGATTTCCACCGTTGTTTAACCCCATGGTGCGCTTACGTGTTGATCATCAACAAGCGCACTTTGGGCCGATTTTGGCCCATTTCTTGCATTATTACTTAGTTTTCAGGTCCCGGAGTAATTTCCACGATTGACAAACTCCAGGGTGCGTTTACGTGTCGGTCAAACACTCACAATTTTGGCCAATTCTCATCCGTTTCGTGCATTATTACTCACTGTTTTGGCGTCCCAGAGCAATTTCCACGATTGACAATACCCGTAGTGCGTCTGCGTGTCTGTCGTCAACACTTATAGTTTTGGCCAATTCTGATGCGATTCGTGGGCTATTACTCACCATTTAGGGGTCCCGAAGCGATTTCCATAGTTGTTGAACCCTGAGGTGCGTTTACGTGTCGGTCATCAACACTCACTGTTTTGGGGCCCCGGAGAGATTTCCACGATTAACGAACCGCGGGGTGCGTTCACATGTCGGTCATCAATACTAGTAGTTTTGGCCAATTCTGGCCCGTTGCGTGGACTATTACTCACTGTGTTGGGGCTGCAGAATGATTTCCACGATTAACGAACCCCCGAGTGCGCTTACGTGTCGGTTATGAACACTCACAGTTTTGGCCAATTCTAACGCGTTTTGTGGACTATTAGTCACCGTTTTCTGGTACTGAAGTGATTTCCAAAGTTGTTGAACTCCTAGGCGCGCTTACATGTCAGTCATCAACAATCACAGTTTTGGTTGATTCTGGCCCGTTTCATGGACTATTACTCACTGTTTTGGGGCCCTGGAGTGATTTGCACGGTTAACGAACCGTAGGGTGCATTTATGTGTCGGTCATCAACTGTCTCCGTTTTGGCCGATTCTGGCCCGTTTCTTGGACAATTACTCTGTTTTTGGGTCCCGGCGTGATTTCCATGATTGACGAACACCGTGGTGCGTTTATGTGTCGGTCATCAACAATCGCAGTTTTGGCCAATTCTGGCCCGTTTCTTAGAATACTACTTAGTTTTGGGGGTCCCGGAGTGATTTCCACGATTTACGAACCCCGTGGTGCGTTTACGTGTCGGTTAATGACACTCAGAATTTTGGCCATTTTCTGGTCCGTTTTGTGCACTATTACTCACCGTTTTGGCGTCCCAGAGCGATTTCCACGATTAACAAACCCCGGGGTGCGTTTGCGTCTCTGTCGTCAAGACTCACAGTTTTGGCCAATTCTAACGTGTTTCGTGGACTATTACTCATCATTTAGGGGGCCCGAAGCGATTCCATAATTGTTGAACCCTAAGGTCCGTTTACGTGTCGGTCATCAACACTCATAGTTTTGGCCGATTCTGGCCCGTTTCGTGGACTATTACTCACTGTTTTGGGGCCCCGAAGTGATTTCCACGGTTGTTTGACCCCATGGTGCGTTTACGTGTCGATCATCAACAAGCGCATTTTGGGACGATTTTGTCCCATTTCTTGCATTATTACTTAGTTTTGGGGTCCCGGAGTGATTTCCACGATTGACGAACTCCGGGGTGCGTTTACGTGTCGGTCATAAACACTCACAATTTTGGCCAATTCTCATCCGTTTTGTGCATTATTACTCACCGTTTTGGCGTCCCAGAGCGATTTCCACGATTGACAATCCCCGGAGTGCGTTTGCGTGTCTGTCGTCAACACTCACAGTTTTGGCCAATTCTGACGCGATTCGTGGGCTATTATTCACCATTTAGGGCTCCCGAAGCGATTTCCATAGTTGTGGAACCCCAAGGTGCGTTTAGGTGTCGGTCATCAATACTCACTGTTTTGGGGCCCCGGAGTGATTTCCATGATTAATGAACTGCGGGGCGCGTTCACATGTCGGTCATCAATACTAGTAGTTTTGGCCAATTCTGGCCCGTTGCGTGGACTATTACTCACTGTTTTGGGGCCGCGGAATGATTTCCACGATTAACGAACCCCCGGTTGCGCTTACGTTTCGGTTATGAACACTCATAGTTTTGGCCAATTCTAACGCGTTTTGTGGACTGTTAGTCACCGTTTTCTGGTACTGAAGTGATTTCCAAAGTTGTTGAACCCCAAGGCGCGCTTACGTGTCAGTCATCAACAATCACAGTTTTGGTTGATTCTGGCCCGTTTCGTGGACTATTACTCACTGTTTTGGGGCCCTGGAGTGATTTCCACGGTTAACGAACCGTAGGGTGCATTTATGTGTCGGTCATCAACTCTCGCTGTTTTGGCCGATTCTGGCCCGTTTCTTGGACAATTACTCTGTTTTTGGGTTCTGGCGTGACTTCCATGATTGACGAACACCGGGGTGCGTTTATATGTCGGTCATCAACACTCGCAGTTTTGGCCGATTCTGTCCCGTTTCTTAGAGTAGTACTTAGTTTTGGGGGTCCCGGACTGATTTCCACCATTTACGAACCCCGTGGTGCGTTTACATGTCGGTTAATGACACTCACAATTTTGGCCAATTTCTGGTCCGTTTTGTGCACTATTACTCACCGTTTCGGCGTCCCAGAGCGATTTCCACGATTTACCAACCCCGGGGTGCGTTTGTGTCTCTGTCGTCAACACTTACAGTTTTGGCCAATTCTGACGCGATTTGTGGACTATTACTCATCATTTAGGGGCCCCGAAGCGATTCCATAGTGGTTGAACCCTAAGGTGCGTTTACGTGTCGGTCATCAACACTCACAGTTTTGGCCGATTCTGGCTCGTTTCGTGGACTATTACTCACCGTTTTGGGCCCCAAAGTGATTTCCACCGTTGTTTAACCCCATGGTGCGCTTACGTGTTGATCATCAACAAGCGCACTTTGGGCCGATTTTGGCCCATTTCTTGCATTATTACTTAGTTTTCGGGTCCCGGAGTAATTTCCACGATTGACGAACTCCAGGGTGCGTTTACGTGTCGGTCATAAACACTCACAATTTTGGCCAATTCTCATCCGTTTCGTGCATTATTACTCACTGTTTTGGCGTCCCAGAGCAATTTCCACGATTGACAATACCCGTAGTGCGTCTGCGTGTCTGTCGTCAACACTTATAGTTTTGGCCAATTCTGATGCGATTCGTGGGCTATTACTCACCATTTAGGGGTCCCGAAGCGATTTCCATAGTTGTTGAACCCTGAGGTGCGTTTACGTGTCGGTCATCAACACTCACTGTTTTGGGGCCCCGGAGAGATTTCCACGATTAACGAACCGCGGGGTGCGTTCACATGTCGGTCATCAATACTAGTAGTTTTGGCCAATTTTGGCCCGTTGCGTGGACTATTACTCACTGTTTTGGGGCTGCAGAATGATTTCCACGATTAACGAACCCCCGAGTGCGCTTACGTGTCGGTTATGAACACTCACAGTTTTGGCCAATTCTAACGCGTTTTGTGGACTATTAGTCACCGTTTTCTGGTACTGAAGTGATTTCCAAAGTTGTTGAACTCCTAGGCGCGCTTACGTGTCAGTCATCAACAATCACAGTTTTGGTTGATTCTGGCCCGTTTCATGGACTATTACTCACTGTTTTGGGGCCCTGGAGTGATTTCCACGGTTAACGACCCGTAGGGTGCATTTATGTGTCGGTCATCAACTGTCTCCGTTTTGGCCGATTCTGGCCCGTTTCTTGGACAATTACTCTGTTTTTGGGTCCCGACGTGATTTCCATGATTGACGAACACCGTGGTGCGTTTATGTGTCGGTCATCAACACTCGCAGTTTTGGCCAATTCTGGCCCGTTTCTTAGAATAATACTTAGTTTTGGGGGTCCCGGAGTGATTTCCACGATTTACGAACCCTGTGGTGCGTTTACGTGTCGGTTAATGACACTCAGAATTTTGGCCATTTTCTGGTCCGTTTTGTGCACTATTACTCACCGTTTTGGCGTCCCAGAGCAATTTCCACGATTAACAAACCCCGGGGTGCGTTTGCGTCTCTGTCGTCAAGACTCATAGTTTTGGCCAATTCTAACGTGTTTCGTGGACTATTACTCATCATTTAGGGGGCCCGAAGCGATTCCATAATTGTTGAACCCTAAGGTGCGTTTACGTGTCGGTCATCAACACTCATAGTTTTGGCCGATTCTGGCCCGTTTCGTGGACTATTACTCACTGTTTTGGGGCCCCAAAGTGATTTCCACGGTTGTTTAACCCCATGGTGTGCTTACGTGTCGATCATCAACAAGCGCACTTTGGGCCGATTTTGGCCCATTTCTTGCATTATTACTTAGTTTTAGGGTCCCGGAGTGATTTCCACGATTGACGAACTACGGGGTGCGTTTACGTGTCGGTCATAAACACTCACAATTTTGGCCAATTCTCATCCGTTTTGTGCATTATTACTCACCGTTTTGGCGTCCCAGAGCGATTTCCACGATTGACAATTCCCGGAGTGCGTTTGCGTGTTTGTCGTCAACACTCATAGTTTTGGCCAATTCTGACGCGATTCGTGGGCTATTACTCACCATTTAGGGGTCCCGAAGCGATTTCCATAGTTGTGGAACCCTAAGGTGCGTTTACGTGTCGGTCATCAACACTCACTATTTTGGGGCCCCGGAGTGATTTCCATGATTAATGAACCGCGGGGCGCGTTCACATGTCGGTCATCAATACTAGTAGTTTTGGCCAATTCTGGCCCGTTGCGTGGACTATTACTCACTGTTTTGGGGCCGCGGAATGATTTCCACGATTAACGAACCCCCGGTTGCGCTTACGTTTCGGTTATGAACACTCATAGTTTTGGCCAATTCTAACGCGTTTTGTGGACTGTTAGTCACCGTTTTCTGGTACTGAAGTGATTTCCAAAGTTGTTGAACCCCAAGGCGCGCTTACGTGTCAGTCATCAACAATCACAATTTTGGTTGATTCTGGCCCGTTTCATGGACTATTACTCACTGTTTTGGGGCCCTGGAGTGATTTCCACGGTTAACGAACCGCAGGGTGCATTTATGTGTCGGTCATCAACTCTCGCTGTTTTGGCCGATTCTGGCCCGTTTCTTGGACAATTACTCTGTTTTTGGGTCCTGGCGTGATTTCCATGATTGACGAACACCGGGGTGCGTTTATATGTCGGTCATCAACACTCGCAGTTTTGGCCAATTCTGGCCCGTTTCTTAGAATAATACTTAGTTTTGGGGGTCCCGGAGTGATTTCCACGATTTACGAACCCTGTGGTGCGTTTACGTGTCGGTTAATGACACTCAGAATTTTGGCCATTTTCTGGTCCGTTTTGTGCACTATTACTCACCGTTTTGGCGTCCCAGAGCGATTTCCACGATTAACAAACCCCGGGGTGCGTTTGCGTCTCTGTCGTCAAGACTCATAGTTTTGGCCAATTCTAACGTGTTTCGTGGACTATTACTCATCATTTAGGGGGCCCGAAGCGATTCCATAATTGTTGAACCCTAAGGTGCGTTTACGTGTCGGTCATCAACACTCATAGTTTTGGCCGATTCTGGCCCGTTTCGTGGACTATTACTCACTGTTTTGGGGCCCCAAAGTGATTTCCACGGTTGTTTAACCCCATGGTGTGCTTACGTGTCGATCATCAACAAGCGCACTTTGGGCCGATTTTGGCCCATTTCTTGCATTATTACTTAGTTTTAGGGTCCCGGAGTGATTTCCACGATTGACGAACTCCGGGGTGCGTTTACGTGTCGGTCATAAACACTCACAATTTTGGCCAATTCTCATCCGTTTTGTGCATTATTACTCACCGTTTTGGCGTCCCAGAGCGATTTCCACGATTGACAATTCCCGGAGTGCGTTTGCGTGTTTGTCGTCAACACTCATAGTTTTGGCCAATTCTGACGCGATTCGTGGGCTATTACTCACCATTTAGGGGTCCCGAAGCGATTTCCATAGTTGTGGAACCCTAAGGTGCGTTTACGTGTCGGTCATCAACACTCACTATTTTGGGGCCCCGGAGTGATTTCCATGATTAATGAACCGCGGGGCGCGTTCACATGTCGGTCATCAATACTAGTAGTTTTGGCCAATTCTGGCCCGTTGCGTGGACTATTACTCACTGTTTTGGGGCCGCGGAATGATTTCCACGATTAACGAACCCCCGGTTGCGCTTACGTTTCGGTTATGAACACTCATAGTTTTGGCCAATTCTAACGCGTTTTGTGGACTGTTAGTCACCGTTTTCTGGTACTGAAGTGATTTCCAAAGTTGTTGAACCCCAAGGCGCGCTTACGTGTCAGTCATCAACAATCACAATTTTGGTTGATTCTGGCCCGTTTCATGGACTATTACTCACTGTTTTGGGGCCCTGGAGTGATTTCCACGGTTAACGAACCGCAGGGTGCATTTATGTGTCGGTCATCAACTCTCGCTGTTTTGGCCGATTCTGGCCCGTTTCTTGGACAATTACTCTGTTTTTGGGTCCTGGCGTGATTTCCATGATTGACGAACACCGGGGTGCGTTTATATGTCGGTCATCAACACTCGCAGTTTTGGCCAATTCTGGCCCGTTTCTTAGAATAATACTTAGTTTTGGGGGTCCCGGACTGATTTCCACGATTTACGAACCCTGTGGTGCGTTTACGTGTCGGTTAATGACACTCAGAATTTTGGCCAATTTCTGGTCCGTTTTGTGCACTATTACTCACCGTTTTGGCGTCCCAGAGCGATTTCCACGATTAACAAACCCCGGGGTGCGTTTGCGTCTCTGTCGTCAAGACTCATAGTTTTGGCCAATTCTGACGTGTTTCGTGGACTATTACTCATCATTTAGGGGGCCCGAAGCGATTCCATAATTGTTGAACCCTAAGGTGCGTTTACGTGTCAGTCATCAACACTCATAGTTTTGGCCGATTCTGGCCCGTTTCGTGGACTATTACTCACTGTTTTGGGGCCCCAAAGTGATTTCCACGGTTGTTTAACCCCATGGTGCGCTTACGTGTCGATCATCAACAAGCGCACTTTGGGCCGATTTTGGCCCATTTCTTGCATTATTACTTAGTTTTAGGGTCCCGGAGTGATTTCCACGATTGACGAACTCCGGGGTGCGTTTACGTGTCGGTCATAAACACTCACAATTTTGGCCAATTCTCATCCGTTTTGTGCATTATTACTCACCGTTTTGGCGTCCCAGAGCGATTTCCACGATTGACAATTCCCGGAGTGCGTCTGCGTGTTTGTCGTCAACACTTATAGTTTTGGCCAATTCTGACGCGATTCGTGGGCTATTACTCACCATTTAGGGGTCCCGAAGCGATTTCCATAGTTGTGGAACCCTAAGGTGCGTTTACGTGTCGGTCATCAACACTCACTATTTTGGGGCCCCGGAGTGATTTCCATGATTAATGAACCGCGGGGCGCGTTCACATGTCGGTCATCAATACTAGTAGTTTTGGCCAATTCTGGCCCGTTGCGTGGACTATTACTCACTGTTTTGGGGCCGCGGAATGATTTCCACGATTAACGAACCCCCGGTTGCGCTTACGTTTCGGTTATGAACACTCATAGTTTTGGCCAATTCTAACGCGTTTTGTGGACTGTTAGTCACCGTTTTCTGGTACTGAAGTGATTTCCAAAGTTGTTGAACCCCAAGGCGCGCTTACGTGTCAGTCATCAACAATCACAATTTTGGTTGATTCTGGCCCGTTTCATGGACTATTACTCACTGTTTTGGGGCCCTGGAGTGATTTCCACGGTTAACGAACCGCAGGGTGCATTTATGTGTCGGTCATCAACTCTCGCTGTTTTGGCCGATTCTGGCCCGTTTCTTGGACAATTACTCTGTTTTTGGGTCCTGGCGTGATTTCCATGATTGACGAACACCGGGGTGCGTTTATATGTCGGTCATCAACACTCGCAGTTTTGGCCAATTCTGGCCCGTTTCTTAGAATAATACTTAGTTTTGGGGGTCCCGGACTGATTTCCACGATTTACGAACCCTGTGGTGCGTTTACGTGTCGGTTAATGACACTCAGAATTTTGGCCAATTTCTGGTCCGTTTTGTGCACTATTACTCACCGTTTTGGCCGATTCTGGCCCGTTTCTTAGAGTAGTACTTAGTTTTGGGGGTCCCGGACTGATTTCCACCATTTACGAACCCCGTGGTGCGTTTACGTGTCGGTTAATGACACTCACAATTTTGGCCAATTTCTGGTCCGTTTTGGCGTCCCAGAGCGATTTACACGATTTACAAACCCTGGGGTGCGTTTGCATCTCTGTCGTCAACACTCATAGTTTTGGCCAATTCTGACATGATTCGTGGACTATTACTCATCATTTAGGGGCCCCAAAGCGATTCCATAGTGGTTGAACCCTAAGGTGCATTTACGTGTCGGTCATCAACACTCACAGTTTTGGCCGATTCTTGCCCGTTTCATGGACTATTACTCACCGTTTCGGGCCCCAAAGTGATTTCCACGGTTGTTTAACCCCATGTTGCGCTTACGTGTTGATCATCAACAAGAGAACTTTGGGCCGATTTTGGCCCATTTCTTGCATTATTACTTAGTTTTAGGGCCCCGGAGTGATTTCCACGATTGACGAACTCCGGGGTGCATTTACGTGTCGGTCATAAACACTCACAATTTTGGCCAATTCTCATCCTTTTCGTGCATTATTACTCACCGTTTTGGCGTCCCAGAGCGATTTTCACGATTGACAATCCCCGGAGTGCGTTTGCGTGTCTGTCGTCAACACTCATAGTTTTGGCCAATTCTGACGCGATTCGTGGGCTATTACTCACCATTTAGGGGTCCCGAAGCGATTTCCATAGTTTTTGAACCCTAAGGTGCGTTTACGCGTCGGTCATCAACACTCACTGTTTTGGGGCCCCGGAGTGATTTCCACGATTAACGAACCGCGGGGTGCGTTCACATGTCGGTCATCAATACTAGTAGTTTTGGCCAATTCTGGCCCGTTGCATGGACTATTACTCACTGTTTTGGGGTCGTGGAATGATTTCCACAATTAACGAACCCCCGAGTGCGCTTACGTGTCGGTTATGAACACTCACAGTTTTGGCCAATTCTAACGCGTTTTGTGGACTATTAGTCACCGTTTTCTGGTACTGAAGTGATTTCCAAAGTTGTTGAACCCCAAGGTGCGCTTACGTGTCAGTCATCAACACTCACTGTTTTGGCTGATTCTGGCCTGTTTCATGGACTATTACTCACTATTTTGGGGCCCTGGAGTGATTTCCACGGTTAACGAATCGCAGGGTGCATTTATGTATCGGTCATCAACTCTCGTCGTTTTGGTCGATTCTGGCCCGTTTCTTGGACAATTACTTTGGTTTTGGGTCCCGGCGTGATTTCCATGATTGACGAACACCATGGTGCGTTTATGTGTCGGTCATCAACACTCGCAGTTTTGGCCGATTCTGACCCGTTTCTTAGAGTACTACTTAGTTTTGGGGGTCCCGGAGTGATTTCCACGATTTACGAACCCCGTGGTGCGTTTACGTGTCAGTTAATGACACTCAGGATTTTGGCAATTTTTCTGGTCCGTTTTGTGCACTATTACTCACCGTTTTGGCGTCCCAGAGCGATTTCCACGATTAACAAACCCCGGGGTGCGTTTGCGTCTCTGTCGTCAAGACTCACAGTTTTGGCCAATTCTAACGTGATTCGTGGACTATTACTCATCATTTAGGGGGCCCGAAGCGATTCCATAATGGTTGAACCCTAAGGTGCGTTTACGTGTCGGTCATCAACACTCACAGTTTTGGCCGATTCTGGCCCGTTTCGTGGACTATTACTCACTGTTTTGGGGCCCCAAAGTGATTTCCACGGTTGTTTAACCCCATGGTGTGCTTATGTGTCGATCATCAACAAGCGCACTTTGGGCCGATTTTGGCCCATTTCTTGCATTATTACTTAGTTTTAGGGTCCCGGAGTGATTTCCATGATTGACGAACTCCGGGGTGCGTTTACGTGTCGGTCATAAACACTCACAATTTTGGCCAATTCTCATCCGTTTTGTGCATTATTACTCACCGTTTTGGCGTCCCAGAGCGATTTCCACGATTGACAATTCCCGGAGTGCGTTTGCGTGTCTGTCGTCAACACTCATAGTTTTGGCCAATTCTGACGCGATTCGTGGGCTATTACTCACCATTTAGGGGTCCCGAAGTGATTTCCATAGTTGTGGAACCCTAAGGTGCGTTTACGTGTCGGTCATCAACACTCACTGTTTTGGGGCCCCGGAGTGATTTCCATGATTAATGAACCGCGGGGTGCGTTCACATGTCGGTCATCAATACTAGTAGTTTTGGCCAATTCTGGCCCGTTGCGTGGACTATTACTCACTGTTTTGGGGCCGTGGAATGATTTCCACGATTAACGAACCCCCGGTTGCGCTTACGTTTCGGTTATGAACACTCATAGTTTTGGCCAATTCTAACGCGTTTTGTGGACTGTTAGTCACTGTTTTCTGGTACTGAAGTGATTTCCAAAGTTGTTGAACCCCAAGGCGCGCTTACATGTCAGTCATCAACACTCACAGTTTTGGTTGATTCTGGCCCGTTTCATGGACTATTACTCACAGTTTTGGGGCCCTGGAGTGATTTCCACGGTTAACGAACCGCAGGGTGCATTTATGTGTCGGTCATCAACTCTCGCTGTTTTGGCCGATTCTGGCCCGTTTCTTGGGCAATTACTCTGTTTTTGGGTCCTGGCGTGATTTCCATGATTGACGAACACCGGGGTGCGTTTATATGTCGGTCATCAACACTCGCAGTTTTGGCCGATTCTGGCCCGTTTCTTAGTGTAGTACTTAGTTTTGGGGGTCCCGGACTGATTTCCACAATTTACGAACCCCGTGGTGCGTTTACGTGTCGGTTAATGACACTCACAATTTTGGCCAATTTCTGGTCCGTTTTGGCGTCCCAGAGCGATTTACACGATTTACAAACCCTGGGGTGCGTTTGCATCTCTGTCGTCAACACTCACAGTTTTGGCCAATTCTGACGTGATTCGTGGACTATTACTCATCATTTAGGGGCCCCAAAGCGATTCCATAGTGGTTGAACCCTAAGGTGCATTTACGTGTCGGTCATCAACACTCACAGTTTTGGCCGATTCTTGCCCGTTTCGTGGACTATTACTCACCGTTTCGGGCCCCAAAGTGATTTCCACGGTTGTTTAACCCCATGTTGCGCTTACGTGTTGATCATCAACAAGCGAACTTTGGGCCGATTTTGGCCCATTTCTTGCATTATTACTTAGTTTTAGGGCCCCGGAGTGATTTCCACGATTGACGAACTCCGGGGTGCATTTACGTGTCGGTCATAAACACTCACAATTTTGGCCAATTCTCATCCTTTTCGTGCATTATTACTCATCGTTTTGGCGTCCCAGAGCGATTTTCACGATTGACAATCCCCGGAGTGCGTTTGCGTGTCTGTCGTCAACACTCATAGTTTTGGCCAATTCTGACGCGATTCGTGGGCTATTACTCACCATTTAGGGGTCCTGAAGCGATTTCCATAGTTTTTGAACCCTAAGGTGCGTTTACGCGTCGGTCATCAACACTCACTGTTTTGGGGCCCCGGAGTGATTTCCACGATTAACGAACCGTGGGGTGCGTTCACATGTCGGTCATCAATACTAGTAGTTTTGGCCAATTCTGGCCCGTTGCATGGACTATTACTCACCGTTTTGGGGCCGTGGAATGATTTCCACAATTAACGAACCCCCGAGTGCGCTTACGTGTCGGTTATGAACACTCACAGTTTTGGCCAATTCTAACGCGTTTTGTGGACTATTAGTCACCGTTTTCTGGTACTAAAAGTGATTTCCAAAGTTGTTGAACCCCAAGGCGCGTTTACGTGTCAGTCATCAACACTCACTGTTTTGGCTGATTCTGGCCTGTTTCATGGACTATTACTCACTATTTTGGGGCCCTGGAGTGATTTCCACGGTTAACGAATCGCAGGGTGCATTTATGTATCGGTCATCAACTCTCGTCGTTTTGGTCGATTCTGGCCCGTTTCTTGGACAATTACTTTGGTTTTGGGTCCCGGCGTGATTTCCATGATTGACGAACACCGTGGTGCGTTTATGTGTCGGTCATCAACACTCGCAGTTTTGGCCGATTCTGACCCGTTTCTTAGAGTACTACTTAGTTTTGGGGGTCCCGGAGTGATTTCCACGATTTACGAACCCTGTGGTGCGTTTACGTGTCGGTTAATGACACTCAGAATTTTGGCAATTTTTCTGGTCCGTTTTGTGCACTATTACTCACCGTTTTGGCGTCCCAGAGCGATTTCCATGATTAACAAACCCCGGGGTGCGTTTGCGTCTCGGTCGTCAAGACTCACAGTTTTGGCCAATTCTAACGTGATTCGTGGACTATTACTCATCATTTAGGGGGCCCGAAGCGATTCCATAATGGTTGAATCCTAAGGTGCGTTTACGTGTCGGTCATCAACACTCACAGTTTTGGCCGATTCTGGCCCGTTTCGTGGACTATTACTCACTGTTTTGGGGCCCCAAAGTGATTTCCACGGTTGTTTAACCCCATGGTGTGCTTACGTGTCGATCATCAACAAGCGCACTTTCGGCCGATTTTGGCCCATTTCTTGCATTATTACTTAGTTTTAGGGTCCCGGAGTGATTTCCACGATTGACGAACTCCGGGGTGCGTTTACGTGTCGGTCATAAACACTCACAATTTTGGCCAATTCTCATCCGTTTTGTGCATTATTACTCACCGTTTTGGCGTCCCAGAGCGATTTCCACGATTGACAATTCCCGGAGTGCATTTGCGTGTCTGTCGTCAACACTCATAGTTTTGGCCAATTCTGACGCGATTCGTGGGCTATTACTCACCATTTAGGGGTCCCGAAGCGATTTCCATAGTTGTTGAACCCTAAGGTGCGTTTACGTGTCGGTCATCAACACTCACTGTTTTGGGGCCCCGGAGTGATTTCCATGATTAATGAACCGCGGGGTGCGTTCACATGTCGGTCATCAATACTAGTAGTTTTGGCCAATTCTGGCCCGTTGCGTGGACTATTACTCACTGTTTTGGGGCCGTGGAATGATTTCCACGATTAACGAACCCCCGGTTGCGCTTACGTTTCGGTTATGAACACTCATAGTTTTGGCCAATTCTAACGCGTTTTGTGGACTGTTAGTCACCGTTTTCTGGTACTGAAGTGATTTCCAAAGTTTTTGAACCCCAAGGCGCGCTTACATGTCAGTCATCAACACTCACAGTTTTGGTTGATTCTGGCCCGTTTCATGGACTATTACTCAATGTTTTGGGGCCCTGGAGTGATTTCCACGGTTAACGAACCGCAGGGTGCATTTATGTGTCGGTCATCAACTCTCGCTGTTTTGGCCGATTCTGGCCCGTTTCTTGGACAATTACTCTGTTTTTGGGTCCTGGCGTGATTTCCATGATTGACGAACACCGGGGTGCGTTTATATGTCGGTCATCAACACTCGCAGTTTTGGCCGATTCTGGCCCATTTCTTAGAGTAGTACTTAGTTTTGGGGGTCCCGGACTGATTTCCACCATTTACGAACCCCGTGGTGCGTTTACGTGTCGGTTAATGACACTCACAATTTTGGCCAATTTCTGGTCCGTTTTGGCGTCCCAGAGCGATTTACACGATTTACAAACCCTGGGGTGCGTTTGCATCTCTGTCGTCAACACTCACAGTTTTGGCCAATTCTGACGTGATTCGTGGACTATTACTCATCATTTAGGGGCCCCAAAGCGATTCCATAGTGGTTGAACCCTAAGGTGCATTTACGTGTCGGTCATCAACACTCACAGTTTTGGCCGATTCTTGCCCGTTTCGTGGACTATTACTCACCGTTTCGGGCCCCAAAGTGATTTCCACGGTTGTTTAACCCCATGTTGCGCTTACGTGTTGATCATCAACAAGCGAACTTTGGGCCGATTTTGGCCCATTTCTTGCATTATTACTTAGTTTTAGGGCCCCGGAGTGATTTCCACGATTGACGAACTCCGGGGTGCATTTACGTGTCGGTCATAAACACTCACAATTTTGGCCAATTCTCATCCTTTTCGTGCATTATTACTCATCGTTTTGGCGTCCCAGAGCGATTTTCACGATTGACAATCCCCGGAGTGCGTTTGCGTGTCTGTCGTCAACACTCATAGTTTTGGCCAATTCTGACGCGATTCGTGGGCTATTACTCACCATTTAGGGGTCCTGAAGCGATTTCCATAGTTTTTGAACCCTAAGGTGCGTTTACGCGTCGGTCATCAACACTCACTGTTTTGGGGCCCCGGAGTGATTTCCACGATTAACGAACCGTGGGGTGCGTTCACATGTCGGTCATCAATACTAGTAGTTTTGGCCAATTCTGGCCCGTTGCATGGACTATTACTCACCGTTTTGGGGCCGTGGAATGATTTCCACAATTAACGAACCCCCGAGTGCGCTTACGTGTCGGTTATGAACACTCACAGTTTTGGCCAATTCTAACGCGTTTTGTGGACTATTAGTCACCGTTTTCTGGTACTGAAGTGATTTCCAAAGTTGTTGAACCCCAAGGCGCGTTTACGTGTCAGTCATCAACACTCACTGTTTTGGCTGATTCTGGCCTGTTTCATGGACTATTACTCACTATTTTGGGGCCCTGGAGTGATTTCCACGGTTAACGAATCGCAGGGTGCATTTATGTATCGGTCATCAACTCTCGTCGTTTTGGTCGATTCTGGCCCGTTTCTTGGACAATTACTTTGGTTTTGGGTCCCGGCGTGATTTCCATGATTGACGAACACCGTGGTGCGTTTATGTGTCGGTCATCAACACTCGCAGTTTTGGCCGATTCTGACCCGTTTCTTAGAGTACTACTTAGTTTTGGGGGTCCCGGAGTGATTTCCACGATTTACGAACCCTGTGGTGCGTTTACGTGTCGGTTAATGACACTCAGAATTTTGGCAATTTTTCTGGTCCGTTTTGTGCACTATTACTCACCGTTTTGGCGTCCCAGAGCGATTTCCATGATTAACAAACCCCGGGGTGCGTTTGCGTCTCTGTCGTCAAGACTCACAGTTTTGGCCAATTCTAACGTGATTCGTGGACTGTTACTCATCATTTAGGGGGCCCGAAGCGATTCCATAATGGTTGAATCCTAAGGTGCGTTTACGTGTCGGTCATCAACACTCACAGTTTTGGCCGATTCTGGCCCGTTTCGTGGACTATTACTCACTGTTTTGGGGCCCCAAAGTGATTTCCACGGTTGTTTAACCCCATGGTGTGCTTACGTGTCGATCATCAACAAGCGCACTTTGGGCCGATTTGGGCCCATTTCTTGCATTATTACTTAGTTTTAGGGTCCCGGAGTGATTTCCACGATTGACGAACTCCGGGGTGCGTTTACGTGTCGGTCATAAACACTCACAATTTTGGCCAATTCTCATCCGTTTTGTGCATTATTACTCACCGTTTTGGCGTCCCAGAGCGATTTCCACGATTGACAATTCCCGGAGTGCATTTGCGTGTCTGTCGTCAACACTCATAGTTTTGGCCAATTCTGACGCGATTCGTGGGCTATTACTCACCATTTAGGGGTCCCGAAGCGATTTCCATAGTTGTTGAACCCTAAGGTGCATTTACGTGTCGGTCATCAACACTCACTGTTTTGGGGCCCCGGAGTGATTTCCATGATTAATGAACCGCGGGGTGCGTTCACATGTCGGTCATCAATACTAGTAGTTTTGGCCAATTCTGGCCCGTTGCGTGGACTATTACTCACTGTTTTGGGGCCGTGGAATGATTTCCACGATTAACGAACCCCCGGTTGCGCTTACGTTTCGGTTATGAACACTCATAGTTTTGGCCAATTCTAACGCGTTTTGTGGACTGTTAGTCACCGTTTTCTGGTACTGAAGTGATTTCCAAAGTTTTTGAACCCCAAGGCGCGCTTACATGTCAGTCATCAACACTCACAGTTTTGGTTGATTCTGGCCCGTTTCATGGACTATTACTCAATGTTTTGGGGCCCTGGAGTGATTTCCACGGTTAACGAACCGCAGGGTGCATTTATGTGTCGGTCATCAACTCTCGCTGTTTTGGCCGATTCTGGCCCGTTTCTTGGACAATTACTCTGTTTTTGGGTCCTGGCGTGATTTCCATGATTGACGAACACCGGGGTGCGTTTATATGTCGGTCATCAACACTCGCAGTTTTGGCCGATTCTGGCCCATTTCTTAGAGTAGTACTTAGTTTTGGGGGTCCCGGACTGATTTCCACCATTTACGAACCCCGTGGTGCGTTTACGTGTCGGTTAATGACACTCACAATTTTGGCCAATTTCTGGTCCGTTTTGGCGTCCCAGAGCGATTTACACGATTTACAAACCCTGGGGTGCGTTTGCATCTCTGTCGTCAACACTCACAGTTTTGGCCAATTCTGACGTGATTCGTGGACTATTACTCATCATTTAGGGGCCCCAAAGCGATTCCATAGTGGTTGAACCCTAAGGTGCATTTACGTGTCGGTCATCAACACTCACAGTTTTGGCCGATTCTTGCCCGTTTCGTGGACTATTACTCACCGTTTCGGGCCCCAAAGTGATTTCCACGGTTGTTTAACCCCATGTTGCGCTTACGTGTTGATCATCAACAAGCGAACTTTGGGCCGATTTTGGCCCATTTCTTGCATTATTACTTAGTTTTAGGGCCCCGGAGTGATTTCCACGATTGACGAACTCCGGGGTGCATTTACGTGTCGGTCATAAACACTCACAATTTTGGCCAATTCTCATCCTTTTCGTGCATTATTACTCACCGTTTTGGCGTCCCAGAGCGATTTTCACGATTGACAATCCCCGGAGTGCGTTTGCGTGTCTGTCGTCAACACTCATAGTTTTGGCCAATTCTGACGCGATTCGTGGGCTATTACTCACCATTTAGGAGTCCCGAAGCGATTTCCATAGTTTTTGAACCCTAAGGTGCGTTTACGCGTCGGTCATCAACACTCACTGTTTTGGGGCCCCGGAGTGATTTCCACGATTAACGAACCGCGGGGTGCGTTCACATGTCGGTCATCAATACTAGTAGTTTTGGCCAATTCTGGCCCGTTGCATGGACTATTACTCACTGTTTTGGGGCCGTGGAATGATTTCCACAATTAACGAACCCCCGAGTGCGCTTACGTGTCGGTTATGAACACTCACAGTTTTGGCCAATTCTAACGCGTTTTGTGGACTATTAGTCACCGTTTTCTGGTACTGAAGTGATTTCCAAAGTTGTTGAACCCCAAGGTGCGCTTACGTGTCAGTCATCAACACTCACTGTTTTGGCTGATTCTGGCCTGTTTCATGGACTATTACTCACTATTTTGGGTCCCTGGAGTGATTTCCACGGTTAACGAATCGCAGGGTGCATTTATGTATCGGTCATCAACTCTCGTCGTTTTGGTCGATTCTGGCCCGTTTCTTGGACAATTACTTTGGTTTTGGGTCCCGGCGTGATTTCCATGATTGACGAACACCGTGGTGCGTTTATGTGTCGGTCATCAACACTCGCAGTTTTGGCCGATTCTGACCCGTTTCTTAGAGTACTACTTAGTTTTGGGGGTCCCGGAGTGATTTCCACGATTTACGAACCCCGTGGTGCGTTTACGTGTCGGTTAATGACACTCAGAATTTTGGCAATTTTTCTGGTCCGTTTTGTGCACTATTACTCACCGTTTTGGCGTCCCAGAGCGATTTCCACGATTAACAAACCCCGGGGTGCGTTTGCGTCTCTGTCGTCAAGACTCACAGTTTTGGCCAATTCTAACGTGATTCGTGGACTATTACTCATCATTTAGGGGGCCCGAAGCGATTCCATAATGGTTGAACCCTAAGGTGCGTTTACGTGTCGGTCATCAACACTCACAGTTTTGGCCGATTCTGGCCCATTTCGTGGACTATTACTCACTGTTTTGGGGCCCCAAAGTGATTTCCACGGTTGTTTAACCCCATGGCGTGCTTACGTGTCGATCATCAACAAGCAACCTTTGGGCCGATTTTGGCCCATTTCTTGCATTATTACTTAGTTTTAGGGTCCCAGAGTGATTTCCACGATTGACGAACTCCGGGGTGCGTTTACGTGTCGGTCATAAACACTCACAATTTTGGCCAATTCTCATCCGTTTTGTGCATTATTACTCACCGTTTTGGCGTCCCAGAGCGATTTCCACGATTGACAATTCCCGGAGTGCGTTTGCGTGTCTGTCGTCAACACTCATAGTTTTGGCCAATTCTGACGCGATTCGTGGGCTATTACTCACCATTTAGGGGTCCCGAAGCGATTTCCATAGTTGTTGAACCCTAAGGTGCGTTTACGTGTCGGTCATCAACACTCACTGTTTTGGGGCCCCGGAGTGATTTCCATGATTAATGAACCGCGGGGTGCGTTCACATGTCGGTCATCAATACTAGTAGTTTTGGCCAATTCTGGCCCGTTGCGTGGACTATTACTCACTGTTTTGGGGCCGTGGAATGATTTCCACGATTAACGAACCCCCGGTTGCGCTTACGTTTCGGTTATGAACACTCATAGTTTTGGCCAATTCTAACGCGTTTTGTGGACTGTTAGTCACCGTTTTCTGGTACTGAAGTGATTTCCAAAGTTGTTGAACCCCAAGGCGCGCTTACATGTCAGTCATCAACACTCACAGTTTTGGTTGATTCTGGCCCGTTTCATGGACTATTACTCAATGTTTTGGAGCCCTGGAGTGATTTCCACGGTTAACGAACCGCAGGGTGCATTTATGTGTCAGTCATCAACTCTCGCTGTTTTGGCCGATTCTGGCCCGTTTCTTGGACAATTACTCTGTTTTTGGGTCCTGGCGTGATTTCCATGATTGACGAACACCGGGGTGCGTTTATATGTCGGTCATCAACACTCGCAGTTTTGGCCGATTCTGGCCCGTTTCTTAGAGTAGTACTTAGTTTTGGGGGTCCCGGACTGATTTCCACCATTTACGAACCCCGTGGTGCGTTTACGTGTCGGTTAATGACACTCACAATTTTGGCCAATTTCTGGTCCGTTTTGGCGTCCCAGAGTGATTTACACGATTTACAAACCCTGGGGTGCGTTTGCATCTCTGTCGTCAACACTCACAGTTTTGGCCAATTCTGACGTGATTCGTGGACTATTACTCATCATTTAGGGGCCCCAAAGCGATTCCATAGTGGTTGAACCCTAAGGTGCATTTACGTGTCGGTCATCAACACTCACAGTTTTGGCCGATTCTTGCCCGTTTCGTGGACTATTACTCACCGTTTCGGGCCCCAAAGTGATTTCCACGGTTGTTTAACCCCATGTTGCGCTTACGTGTTGATCATCAACAAGCGAACTTTGGGCCGATTTTGGCCCATTTCTTGCATTATTACTTAGTTTTAGGGCCCCGGAGTGATTTCCACGATTGACGAACTCCGGGGTGCGTTTACCTGTCGGTCATAAACACTCACAATTTTGGCCAATTCTCATCCTTTTCGTGCATTATTACTCACCGTTTTGGCGTCCCAGAGCGATTTTCACGATTGACAATCCCCGGAGTGCGTTTGCGTGTCTGTCGTCAACACTCATAGTTTTGGCCAATTCTGACGCGATTCGTGGGCTATTACTCACCATTTAGGGGTCCCGAAGCGATTTCCATAGTTTTTGAACCCTAAGGTGCGTTTACGCGTCGGTCATCAACACTCACTGTTTTGGGGCCCCGGAGTGATTTCCACGATTAACGAACCGCGGGGTGCGTTCACATGTCGGTCATCAATACTAGTAGTTTTGGCCAATTCTGGCCCGTTGCATGGACTATTACTCACTGTTTTGGGGCCGTGGAATGATTTCCACAATTAACGAACCCCCGGGTGCGCTTACGTGTCGGTTATGAACACTCACAGTTTTGGCCAATTCTAACGCGTTTTGTGGACTATTAGTCACCGTTTTCTGGTACTGAAGTGATTTCCAAAGTTGTTGAACCCCAAGGCGCGCTTACGTGTCAGTCATCAACACTCACTGTTTTGGCTGATTCTGGCCTGTTTCATGGACTATTACTCACTATTTTGGGGCCCTGGAGTGATTTCCACGGTTAACGAATCGCAGGGTGCATTTATGTATCGGTCATCAACTCTCGTCATTTTGGTCGATTCTGGCCCGTTTCTTGGACAATTACTTTGGTTTTGGGTCCCGGCGTGATTTCCATGATTGACGAACACCGTGGTGCGTTTATGTGTCGGTCATCAACACTCGCAGTTTTGGCCGATTCTGGCCCGTTTCTTAGAGTACTACTTAGTTTTGGGGGTCCCGGAGTAATTTCCATGATTTACGAACCCTGTGGTGCGTTTACGTGTCGGTCGATGACACTGACAATTTTGGCCATTTTCTGGTCCGTTTCGTGCACTATTACTCACCGTTTTGGAGTCCTAGAGTGATTTCCACAATTTACAAACCCCGGGGTGCGTTTGCGTCTCTGTCATCAACACTCACAGTTTTGGCCAATTCTTACGCGATTCGTGGACTATTACTCATCATTTAGGGGCCTAGAAGTGATTCCATAGTGGTTGAACCCTAAGGTCCGTTTACGTGTCGGTCATCAACACTCGCAGTTTTGGCCGATTCTGGCCCGTTTCATGGACTATTACTCACCGTTTTGGGGCCCCAAAGTGATTTCCACGGTTGTTTGACCCCATGGTGCGCTTACGTGTCGATCATCAACAAGCGCACTTTGGGCCGATTTTGGCCCATTTCTTGCATTATTCCTTAGTTTTAGGGTCCTAGAGTGATTTCCACGATTGACGAACTCCGGGGTGCGTTTACGTGTCGGTCATAAACACTCACAATTTTGGCCAATTCTCGTCCGTTTCGTGCACTATTACTCACCGTTTCGGCGTCCCAGAGAGATTTCCACGATTGACAATCCCCGGAGTGCGTTTGCATGTCTGTCGTCAACACTCATAGTTTTGGCCAATTCTGACGCGATTCGTGGTCTATTACTCACCATTTAGGGGTCCCGAAGCGATTTCCATAGTTGTTGAACCCTGAGGTGCGTTTACGTGTCGGTCATCAACACTCACTGTTTTGGGGACCCGGAGTGATTTTCATGATTAACGAACCGCGGGGTGCGTTCACATGTCGGTCATCAATACTAGTAGTTTTGGCCAACTCTGGCCTGTTGCGTGGACTATTACTCACTGTTTTGGGGCCGCGGAATGATTTCCACGATTAACTAACCCCCGGTTGCGCTTACGTGTCGGTTATGAACACTCACAGTTTTGGCCAATTCTAACGCGTTTTGTGGACTGTTAGTCACCGTTTTCTGGTACTGAAGTGATTTCCAAAGTTGTTGAACCCCAAGGCGCGCTTACATGTCAGTCATCAACACTCACAGTTTTGGTTGATTCTGGCCCGTTTCATGGACTATTACTCACTGTTTTGGGGCCCTGGAGCGATTTCCACGGTTAACGAACAGCAGGGTGCATTTATGTGTCGGTCATCAACTCTCGCTGTTTTGGCCGATTCTGGCCCGTTTCTTGGACAATTACTCTGTTTTTGGGTCCCAGCGTGATTTCCATGATTGACGAACACCGGGGTGCGTTTATATGTCGGTCATCAACACTCGCAGTTTTGGCCGATTCTGGCCCGTTGCTTAGAGTAGTACTTAGTTTTGGGGGTCGCGGACTGATTTCCACCATTTACGAACCACGTGGTGCGTTTACGTGTCGGTTAATGACACTCACAATTTTGGCCAATTTCTGGTCCGTTTTGTGCACTATTACTCGCCGTTTTGGCGTCCTAGAGCGATTTCCACGATTTATGAACCCCAGGGTGCGTTTGCGTCTCTGTCGTCAACACTCACTGTTTTGGCCAATTCTGACGCGATTCGTGGACTATTACTCATCATTTAGGGGCCCCGAAGCGATTCCATAGTGGTTGAACCCTAAGGTGCGTTTACGTGTCGGTCATCAACACTCGCAGTTTTGGCCGATTCTGGCCCGTTTCATGGACTATTACTCACCGTTTTGGGTCCCCAAAGTGATTTCCACGGTGGTTTGACCCCATGGTGCGTTTACATGTCGATCATCAACAAGCGCATTTTGGGCCGATTTTGGCCCATTTCTTGCATTGTTACTTACTTTTAGGGTCCCGGAGTGATTTCCACGATTGACGAACTCCGCGGTGCGTTTACGTGTCGGTCATAAACACTCACAATTTTGGCCAATTCTCATTCGTTTCGTGCACTATTACTCACCGTTTTGGCGTCCCAGAGAGATTTCCACGGTTGACAATCCCCGGAGTGCGTTTGCGTGTCTGTCGTCAACACTCACAGTTTTGGCCAATTCTGACGCGATTCGTGGGCTATTACTCACCATTTAGGGGTCCCGAAGCGATTTCCATAGTTGTCGAACCCTAAGGTGCGTTTACGTGTCGGTCATCAATACTAGTAGTTTTGGCCAATTCTGGCCCGTTCCGTGGACTATTACTCACTGTTTTGGGGCCCGGAATGATTTCCACGATTAACGAACCCCCGGGTGCGCTTACGTGTCGGTTATGAACACTCACGGTTTTGGCCAATTCTAATGCGTTTTGTGGACTATTAGTCACCGTTTTCTGGTCCTGAAGTGATTTCCAAAGTTGCTGAACCCCAAGGCGCGCTTATGTGTCAGTCATCAACACTCACAGTTTTGGTTGATTCTGGCCCGTTTCAAGGACTATTACTCACTGTTTTGGGGCCCTGGAGTGATTTCCACGGTTAACGAACCGCAGGGTGCATTTATGTGTTGGTCATCAACTCTCGCCGTTTTGGCCGATTCTGGCCCGTTTCTAAGAGTACTACTTAGTTTTGGGGGTCCTGGAGTGATTTCCACGATTTACGAACCCCGTGGTGCGTTTACGTGTCGGTTAATGACACTCAGAATTTTGGACATTTTCTGGTCTGTTTTGTGCACTATTACTCACCGTTTTGGTGTGCCAGAGAGATTTCCACGATTAACAAACCCCGGAGTGCGTTTGCGTCTCTGTCGTCCACACTCACAATTTTGGCCAATTCTGACGCGATTCATGGACTATTACTCCTCATTTAGGGGCCCCCAAGCGATTCCATAGTGGTTGAAGCATAAGGTGCGTTTATGTGTCGGTCATCAACACTCACAGTTTTGGCCGATTCTGGCACGTTTCGTGGACTATTACTCACCGTTTTGGGGCCCCAAAGTGATTTCCACGGTTGTTTAACCCCATGGTGCGCTTACGTGTCGATCATCAACAAGCGCACTTTAGGCCGATTTTGGCCCATTTCTTGCATTATTACTTAGGTTTAGCGTCCCGGAGTGATTTCCACGATTGAAGAACTCCGGGGTGCGTTTACGTGTCGGTCATAAACACTCACAATTTTGGCCAATTCTCATCCGTTTCGTGCATTATTACTCACCGTTTTGGTGTCCCAGAGCGATTTTCACGATTGACAATCCCCGGAGTGCGTTGCGTGTCTTTCGTCAACACTCATAGTTTTGGCCAATTCTGACGCGATTCGTGGGCTATTACTCACCATTTAGGGGTCCCGAAGCAATTTCTATAGTTGTTGAACCCTCAGGTGCGTTTACGTGTCGGTCATCAACACTCACTGTTTTGGGGCCCCGGAGTGATTTCCACGATTAACGAACCATGGGGTGCGTTTACATGTCGGTCATAAATACTAGTAGTTTTGGCCAATTCTGGCCCGTTTCGTGGACTATTACTCACTGTTTTCGGGCCCCGGAATGATTTCCACGATTAACGAACCCCCGGGTGCGCTTACGTGTCGGTTATGAACACTCACAGTTTTGGCCAATTCTAACGCGTTTTGTGGACTGTTAGTGACCGTTTTCTGGTCCTGAAGTGATTTCCAAAGTTGTTGAACCCCAAGGCGCGCTTACGTGTCAGTCATCAACACTCACAGTTTTGGTTGATTCTGCCCGTTTCATGGACTATTACTCACTGTTTTGAAGCCCTGGAGTGATTTCCACGGTTAACGAACCGCAGGGTGCACTTACGTGTTGGTCATCAACTCTCGCCGTTTTGGCCGATTCTGGCCCGTTTCTTGGACTATTACTCTGTTTTTGGGTCCCGGCGTGATTTCCATGATTGACGAACACCGGGGTGCATTTATGTGTCGGTTTGGCTGATTCTGGCCCGTTTCTTAGAGTACTACTTAGTTTTGGGGGTCCCGGAGTGATTTCCACGATTTACGAACCCCGTGGTGCATTTACGTGTCAGTTAATGACACTCACAATTTGGCCAATTTCTGATCCGTTTTGTGCACTATTACTCACCGTTTTGGCGTCCCAGAGCGATTTCCACGATTTACAAACCCCGGGGTGCGTTTGCATCTCTGTCGTCAACACTCACAGTTTTGGCCAATTCTGATGCGATTCATGGACTATTACTCATCATTTAGGGGCCCCAAAACGATTCCATAGTGGTTGAACCCTAAGGTGCGTTTACGTGTTGGTCATCAACACTCACTGTTTTGGCCGATTCTGGCCCGTTTCGTGGACTATTACTCATCGTTTTGGGGCCCCAAAGTGATTTCCACGGTTGTTTAACCCCATGGTGCGCTTACGTGTCGATCATCAACAAGCGCACGTTGGACCCATTTCAAGCATTATTACTTAGTTTTAGGGTCCCGGAGAGATTTCCATGATTGACGAACTCCGCGGTGCATTTACGTGTTGGTCATAAACACTCACAATATTGGCCAATTCTCATCCGTTTCGTGCACTATTACTCACCGTTTGGGCGTCCCAGAGAGATTTCCACGATTGACAATCCCCGGAGTGCGTTTGCATGTCTGTCGTCAACACTCACAGTTTTGGCCAATTCTGACGCGATTCGTGGGCTATTATTCACCATTTAGGGCTCCCGAAGCGATTTCCATAGTTGTTGAACCCCAAGGTGCGTTTAGGTGTCGGTCATCAACACTCACTGTTTTGGGGCCCCGGTGTGATTTCCACGATTAACGATCCCCGGGGTGCGTTTACATGTCGGTCATCAATACTAGTAGTTTTGGCCAATTCTGGCCCGTTTCGTGGACAATTACTCACTGTTTTGGGGCCCCGGAATGATTTCCACGATTAACGAACCCCCGGGTGCGCTTACGTGTCGGTTATGAACAATCACAGTTTTGGCCAATTCTAACGCGTTTTGTGGACTTTTAGTCACCGTTTTCTGGGCCTGAAGTGATTTCCATAGTTGTTGAACCCCAAGGCGCGCTTACGTGTCAGTCATCAACACTCGTAGTTTTGGCTGATTCTGGCACGTTTCATGGACTAATACTCACCGTTTTGGGGCCGTGGAGGGATTTCCACGGTTAACGAACCACAGGGTGCATTTACGTGTCGGTCATCAACTCTCGGCGTTTTGGCCGATTCTGGCCTGTTTCTTGGACTATTACTCTGTTTTTGGGTCCCGGCGTGATTTTCATGATTGACGAACACCTGGGTGCGTTTATGTGCCGGTCATCAACACTCGCAGTTGTAGCCGATTCTGGCCCGTTTCTTAGAGTACTACTTAGTTTTGGGGGTCCCGGAGTGATTTCCACGATTTACGAACCCCATGGTGCGTTTACGTGTCGGTCAATGACACTCATAATTTTGGCCAATTTCTAGTCCGTTTCATGCACTATTACTCACCGTTTTGGCGTCCCAGAGCGATTCCCACAATTTACAATCCCCGGGGTGCGTTTGCGTCTCTGTCGTCAACACTCACAGTTTTGGCCAATTCTGACGCGATTCGTGGACTATTACTCATCATTTAGGGGTCCCGAAGCGATTCCATAGTGGTTGAACCCTAAGGTCCGTTTACGTGTCGGTCGTCAACACTCGCAGTTTTGGCCGATTCTGGCCCGTATCGTGGACTATTACTCACCGTTGTGGGGCCCCAAAGTGATTTCCACGGTTGTTTGACCCCATGGTGCGCTTACGTGTCGATCATCAACAAGCGCATTTTGGGACGATTTTGGCCCATTTCTTGCATTATTACTTAGTTTTGGGGTCCCGGAGTGATTTCCACGATTGACGAACTCCACGGTGCGTTTAAGTGTCGGTCATAAACACTCACATTTTGGCCAATTCTCATCCGTTTCGTGCACTATTACTCACCGTTTTGGCGTCCCAGAGCGATTTCCACGATTGACAATCCCCGGAGTGCGTTTGCGTGTATGTCGTCAACACTCACAGTTTTGGCCAATTCTGACGCGATTCGTGGGCTATTACTCACCATTTAGGGCTCCCGAAGCGATTTCCATAGTTGTTGAACCCCAAGGTGCGTTTACGTGTCGGTCATCAACACTCACGTTTTTGGGGCCCCGGTGTGATTTCCACGATTAACGAACCCCCGGGTGCGCTTACGTGTCGATTATGAACACTCACAGTTTTGGCCAATTCTAACGCGTTTTGTGGACTTTTATGCACTGTTTTCTGGTCCTGAAGTGATTTCCATAGTTGTTGAACCCCAAGCGCGCTTACGTGTCAGTCATCAACACTCACTGTTTTGCGGCCCTGGAGTGATTTCCACGGTTAACGAACCGTAGGGTGCATTTACGTGTTGCTCATCAACTCTCGCAGTTTAGCCGATTCTGGCCCGTTTCTTGGACTATTACTCTGTTTTTGGGTCCCGGCGTGATTTTCGTGATTGACGAACACCGGGGTGCGTTTATCTGTCGGTTATCAACACTCGCAGTTTTGGCCGATTCTGGCCCGTATCTTAGAGTACTACTTAGTTTTGGGTGTCCCGGAGTGATTTCCACGATTTACGGACCCCGTGGTGTGTTTACGTGTCGGTCGATGACACTCACAATTTTGGCCAATTTCTGGTCCTTTTCGTGCACTATTACTCACCGTTTTGGCGTCCCGGAGGGATTTCCACGATTTACAAACCCCGGGGTGCGTTTGCGTCTCTGTCGTCAACACTCACAGTTTTGGCCAATTCTGACGCGATTCGTGGACTATTACTCATCATTTAGGGGTACCGAAGCGATTCCATAGTGGTTGAACCCTAAGGTGCGTTTACGTGTCGGTCATCAACACTCACAGTTTTGGCCAATTCTCGCCCGTTTGGTGGACTATTACACACCGTTTTGGGGCCCCAAAGTGAGTTCCACGGTTGTTTAACCCCATGTAGCTTTTATGTGTCGATCATCAACAAGCGCATTTTGGGACGATTTTGTCCCATTTCTTGCATTATTACTTAGTTTTGGGGTCCCGGAGTGATTTCCACGATTGACGAACTCCGGGGTGCGTTTACGTGTCGGTCATAAACACTCACAATTTTGGCCAATTCTCCTCCGTTCCGTGCATTATTACTCACTGTTTTGGCATCCCAGAGTGATTTCCACGATTGACAATCCCCGGAGTGCGTTTGCGTGTCTGTCGTCAACACTCACAGTTTTGGCCAATTCTGACGCGATTCGTGGGCTATTATTCACCATTTAGGGCTCCCGAAGCGATTTCCATAGTTGTGGAACCCCAAGGTGCGTTTAGGTGTCGGTCATCAATACTCACTGTTTTGGGGCCCCGGAGTGATTTCCACGATTAACTAACCGCAGGGTGTGTCGGAGTAAATGACCACGGGGATCCTAGCATACACAATAATGAATCGAGAGCTTGTTAGGCGCAGCGTTACTGGAGTCTTCCAGCACTGCATCGAGCCAGAGAAAGGCATAGCAATCATTTTTTAAGATATCCACCAGGGCGAATGCGGCCACCATGCGGCCTCAAGGTCAATCGTCGCCAAATCTTTCCGCCATGGATTCTTCTGGCCGACTGCTTTG
The DNA here is from genome assembly GCF_018294505.1 of Triticum aestivum. Lineage (NCBI taxonomy): Eukaryota > Viridiplantae > Streptophyta > Magnoliopsida > Poales > Poaceae > Triticum > Triticum aestivum. Next base: position 1,036,835 of record NC_057806.1, read on the forward strand.
GAGGACGCCAAGGAGTTAGTCAAACTCTGCAAAGGGTGCCAAATCTTCGGCTCCAAGCAGCACCTGCCGGCTTGTGCACTCAAGACCATCCCCCTCACCTGGCCCTTTGTCGTCTAGGGACTGGACATGGTGGGCCCATTCAAGACGGCGCGCGGCGGCATGACACATCTGCTTGTCGCCGTGGACAAATTTACCAAGTGGATTGAAGCAAAGCCGATCAAGAAACTGAATGGGCCGACTGCAGTGACATTCATTGCAGATATTACAACCCGGTATGGAGTACCACACAGCATCATCACCGACAATGGCACGAATTTTGCCAAGGGAGCACTGGCATGTTTCTGCGCGACACAGGGCATCTGACTGGACTTAGCGTCCGTTACCCACCCGCAGTCAAACGGCCAAGTCTAGCGAGCAAACCGCCTCATCCTCTCCGGCATCAAGCCCCGATTGGTTGTGCCGCTGGAGTGTTCAGCCGGCTGTTGGCTCGACGAGCTTCCGGCCGTCCTCTGGAGTCTGTGCACTACCCCAAACATGTCAACCGGCTTCACCCCTTTCTTCCTTGTATATGGTGCCGAGGCTGTCATGCCAACTGACATCGAGTTCGACTCACCTCGGTTCACCATGTACACGGAGGCGGAGGCCAAGGAAGCACAAGAAGACGGCATTGCTGGAAGAAGGCCGGCTGTTAGCCCTTCGCCGGTCCGCCATCTACCAGCAAGGTCTACGCCGTTACCACAGCCGGAAGGTCAAGCCAAGATCCTTCCAAGAGGGTGATCTTGTGCTCCGGCTGATCCAGAGAACAGCCAGCCAGCACAAGCTCTCGGCCCCTTGGTAAGGCCCCTTCGCCATTAGCCAGGCTCTAGGCAACGACTCCTACTACCCGATCGACGCGCAGAAGCCGAGGGCACGCAAGAGAGATGATTCCGGCAAGGACTCGGAGCGACCATGGAACGCCAATCTTCTCCGAAGATTTTACAGTTAAAATGTAGTATGTACCACACTACCTTTTGTATTAAGTATGAGACAACGCGCCCCCCGAGGAGTACATGGGGACTACCCTCTTTTCTCTATGAATGATGGGTATCATTCCCATGGCTATGCCACAACATTCATTTTTTCGTCCGGCACCAGGTTCGATCAGTCGGCCCGGGGACTTGTCGCCTTGAGTTATAGTCAAAGTTCTACATGCAGCCAGACAAGTAGTGTGCCAGCACTTAAGCCCTCTTTTGTTGAAAGTCGCAGCTTGAAGAATCGGCTGTCCGGTTGGCAAGAGCCAAAGGCAGGAAAGGATGCCCACACGAAAAACGGCTAAGGATTAGCGAACTTATATATCCCAAGCCGGCTCCCCCCCCCCCGCCAACTAGCTGTCAGAGCAGCCGGCTGGCCGGCTTCCCTCCTTACTCTGCTAGAATCTAAGAAAGCTCAAGTACTCGTCCTCCCAGACGGACAATCCCTTACCCGGTCACAGACTGTAGAGCAGCTGTCCGGCTGGGAAGGCGGCGACCAAGGGAGGGCAGCAGAGGAAAACAGCCAAAAGATGAAAAGCAAGTAGGAATGGAAGCCCGGCACATGCATAATTATATTTACACAAAAGGCCTTTGAAAGACCGGCATTCGACATAGTTTGAATACACCCCCAGTGGGTGTAACTGCGCAAATTTAATAAAAAGTTGTTCAAGGAGTAACGAGCAGGAAAGTAAAGATGATGAGTCAGGCCAGGGGAGCAACTGGTGCGTCGGGCACGTCGGTGGAGACGGCAGCGTTGGTTGGAGGAGTGGCCGGTTGGCGAGTCTCGTCCTGACCGTCACCTGCGGCAGGTGGTGCGTTCGCACATGCCTCGTTGCTGGAGGCACGATCAGGCTAAAGCTAGCTGGCTGCTTCACCATCCGGCACAATGTCTTTGCCATCTTCCTCCTCCTCCTCTTCGCCCTCGTCGCTGGAGTCGATCTCCTCCGCCAAGTCTTCATCGTCTGCTGGGTTCAGCCTGAACCGTTCCTCCGACTAAGCGACGCCCTCCTCGTTTACCTTAGGAGCAAAGGCACTGGTGTCAGTGAAGTTAGCAATCACCGAGGCACGCTGGATGATAGCCGGCTGCACCGTCTCCAGCTCCTCGTCGGCCTCCTGCCGCCAGGTGCGCAGCTGGTCCAAATTCATCCCAGGATACCAAGCCCGGACGAACTCTAGCGCCCGCCGAGCGCCAGACCGAGCTGCTGAAGCCTTCCAGGCCTCGAAGCGGCCGACTGCTACCTCCATCCAGTCGGCAGTCCGGCTGGGGGTGCGGGGAATCACCTCGCCGGGCCAGAGAGCGGCCAGCACCTGCACTCCGGCACGCTGAAGACGGCGGAGCATGCGATAGGCCGGCTGAAGGCGGGCTTCGATCGCCAGAAGCTGCTCCTCAAGCGATCGGTTAGCATCCGGTGTGATCTCAACCCCAGCCTGCCGCCGAGCCTCACGGTGAGCTTCGATTGCTTGGTTGGCGGCGACGAACTAACCGGAGAAGTATTCTTCTCAAAGAAGATAGAAATAAAGCAAATCAGAAGATAAACCATATTACAAGAACGAGCAAAGGAGCGAAGAAGAGGGCGGCCTCCCATTAATCAAATCTTCAACCCGGCCGTAGCCTTCGCTCAGTGCCTGCCTCGCCTCGGCCCAGCTCGCTGCCTCGGTCTCATACTCAGCTTTGAGGGCGACCTCACTGTCCTGCGCCGTCTTCAGGGCCGCCTTGTGGTTCTCCTCCTGGTCGGCCAGTTTCTTGGCCAGGCGATCACGTTCCTGAGCCAAGGCATTGAGCTCGCCCTCCCTGGCGCGAAGGGCGGTCTGGTTCACACCTAGCTGCTCCCTCAAGTCGGCATTGGCTCTTGCCGATATGGAGATGAAGAAACTAAGGAACAAGTCGTCAGGAAAGATCTTACCCGGCTGCTCGCATTCGTCCTGAATCTCGGGGACTACACCCAGTGAGTGCGCTGGCGCGCCCCCACATGAGATAACAAACAAAAGCACTCACTCCGATTCTCCATCAGATCGGCGGTCTTCTGATTCATCTCCCGGGCCTGGGAGCTGAAGGTAGCAGCATGGAAGTTGTGATAATCCTGCGAATAGGATGAAGGTGCGAACAAGAGAAAATCATTAAACCAAAGTCTTCTGAGAAGTTCCAAGCCGCCTGCTCAACAGCCGACTTGGAACTCGGGGACTACACCCAGTGGGTGCGCTAGCGTGCCCCCACGGATGAAATCAAGAGCGAAGACTCACCCGAATGGCCGACCGCATTGCAAGGAACTCTTGGGTATACTTCTTCAGCGCGGTGGCCTGAGACTGAAGCCGGCCCCGGACATCCTGCGCTTCCACATTCAGAAGGGCCGTCCCACCGCCTGGCGTCCACCCTGGCGAGCTGACGCTGGCCGTCTCCAGGTCATGGGTCAATGAGCTGCAGCACGCGGCCCTCTGCGGGTCCGGCTCTGAAGTCGCTCTCCCTGCACGCCGACGAGTGGGCGATAGGACCACAAGGTCCGCCCTCACAGTCGGCTCGCCTCCAGCTGGCTGCTTAGGTAACGCCTCGGGTTGGCCGCCTTGGCCTATTTCGGCCAACGGTGGCAGTGCTGCGTCTCCCTCCGGGACGACTATGTTGCCCCCCTCCCTCTCCATCGCCAGCTGGTCGCGGCCGGCTTCCTCTGGCAGGGGCACCAGGATTTCGGGGGCCACGGAGCGGAGGGGGATGACGAGTTGTGGAGGCTGGCTACGCAGGGCCTCCGCCGCCCTTTCTGTGGCCGCGGCCTCCACCTGAGACTCGGCCGCCACGTCGGCCGGCGCCTTAGCTGACTCCGCCGTCGTCTCCTGAGCCGCCTTGGCGGCGGCTGCCCTCTGCTCCTCCGTCTCCCGCTCCTCCCGCACCTCCCGCGCGTTCCGCTCCGTCGCCGCTTGGAGCTCGGCACGGGGGTCCACGCGGCGGGAACTTGCAGATCCTCCCGCCCCTCCAACTATGGAGGCGGCTGTAGTCCGCTCAAGAGGGAGCGGAGCCCTGGTTGATAAGACAAGAAAAGGATTAGAAGAATGCCGACTGAAGAGAAGAAAGAAAGGCGTGCGAGAATTAACACTTACACTGAAACTGCCTGCAGCTGCTTCTCCACCTTCCGGAAGCAGGTCACCTTCCCGGCCGCCTTGCCCCGCTTGGTCGCCGCTGAGGAACCCTTGGGCTTCTTCGGCCGACCGCCGAAGATAGTCGGCGACGCCCGGCGTTTCTGTGCGCCGCCCCGAGCAGCCGGCCCGCCAGATGGGCCCGCACCTTGATGGTCGGATGCCAGCTGGGCGCGCGGAATAGGTTCGGCTTCATCATCATCCGGCCAGTCCTTGAAACCGGCGGTGAACCTGGAGCCGCCTACCTCGCCACCTCCCCCTACGGCGTTGTCGTCTAAGGCGGCTGCCCCCAAGTCAGTGTCGTCCAGGTCGTCCGTCGTATGGTCGGGGGCGAACACGCATTTTGGCCAATTCTGGCCCGTTTCATGGACTTTTACTCACTGTTTTGGGGCCCAGAGTGATTTCCACGATTAACGAACCCACGGGTGCGCTTACGTGTCGGCTATGAACACTCACAGTTTCGGCCAATTCTAACACGTTTTGTGGACTATTAGTCACCGTTTTCTGGTCCTGAAGTGATTTCCATAGTTGTTGAACCCCAAGGCGCACTTACGTGTCAGTCATCAACACTCACAGTTTTGGCTGATTCTGGCCCGTTTCATGGACTATTACTCACTGTTTTGGGGCCCCAGAGTGATTTCCACGGTTAATGAACCGTAGGGTGCATTTACGTCTCGGTCATCAACACTCGCAGTTTTGGCCGATTCTGGCCCATTTCTTAGAATACTACTTAGTTTTGGGGGTCCCGGAGTGATTTCCACGATTTACGAACCCCGTGGTGAATTTACTTGTCGGTCAATGACACTCACAATTTTGGCAAATTTCTGGTCTGTTTCGTGCACTATTACTCACCGTTTTGGCGTCCTAGAGCAATTTCCACGATTTACAATCCCCGGGGTGCGGTTGCGTCTCTGTCGTCAACACTCACAATTTTGGCCAATTCTGATACGATTCAAGGACTATAACTCATCATTTAGGGGTCCCAAAGCGATTTCCATGGTTGTTGAACCCCAAGGTGCGCTTAAGTGTAGGTCATCAACAATCACAGTTTGGGTCGATACTGGCCCGTTTCTTAGAGTATTAATTAGTTTTGGGGGTCCTAGAGTGATTTCCATGATTTACGAACCCTGTGGTGTGTTTACGTGTCGGTCATCAACACTCACAGTTTTGGTCGATTCTGACGCATTTCGTGGACTATTACTCACCGTTTTGGGGTCCCAAAGCGATTTCCATGGTTGGTGAACCCCAATGTGCGCTTACGTGTTGGTCATCAACAATCGCAATTTGGGCCGATTCTGGCCCGTTTCTTGGACATTACTTAGTATTGGGGGTCCCGGAGTGATTTCCACGATTTACAAACCCCGTGGTGCGTTTACGTGTCGGTCATCAACAGTCACAGTTTTGGCCAATTCTGACGCGTTTCGTGGACTATTACTTACCATTTTGGGGTTCCAAAGTGACTTCCTTAGTTGTTGAACCCCAATGTGCGCTTACGTGTCGGTCATCAACACTCACAGTTTTAGCCGATTTTGGACGTTTCGTGGACTATTACTTACTGTTTTGGGGTCCCGGAGAGATTTCCACGGTTAACGAACTGCGGGGTGCGTTTCCGTGTCGATCATCAACACTCATAGTTTCGGCCGATTCTGACCCGTTTCGTGGACTATTACTCACCGTTTGGGGCCCCAAAGCGATTTCCATGGTTGTTGAACCCCATGGTGCGCTTCCGTGTCGATCATAAGCAAGCGTAGTTTGGGCTGATTTTGGCCTGTTTGTTGCACTATCACTTAGTTTTGGGGGTCCAGGAGTGATTTCCACGGTTAGCAAACTCCATGGCGCGTTTACGTGTCAGTCAGTAACACTCAAAATTTTGGCCAATTTCTGGTTCGTTCCGTGCACTATCACTCACCGTTTTGGCGTCCCAGAGCGATTTCCACGATTGACAATCCCCGGAGTGCGTTTGCGTGTCTGTCGTCAACACTCATAGTTTTGGCCAATTCTGACGCGATTCGTGGGCTATTACTCATCATTTAGGGGTCCCTAAGCGATTCCATAGTGGTTGAACACTAAGGTGCGTTTACGTGTCGGTCATCAACACTCACAGTTTTGGGGTCCTGAATCGATTTCCATAGTTGTTGAACCCCAAGGTGCATTGACATGTCGGTCATCAACACTCACTGTTTTGGGGCACCGGAGTGATTTCCATGATTAATGAACCGCGGGGCGCGTTTACATGTCGGTCATTAATACTAGTAGTTTTGGCCAATTCTGGCCCGTTTCATGGACTATTACTCACTGTTTTGGGGCCGGAGTGATTTCCACGATTAACGAACCCCCGGGTGCGCTTACGTGTCGGTTATGAACACTCACAGTTTCGGCCAATTCTAACACGTTTTGTGGACTATTAGTCACCGTTTTCTGGTCCTAAAGTGATTTCCATAGTTGTTGAACCCCAAGGCGCGCTTACGTGTCAGTCATCAACACTCACAGTTTTGGCTGATTCTGGGCCGTTTCATGGACTATTACTCACTGTTTTGGGGCCCAGAGTGATTTCCACGGTTAACGAACCGCAGGGCGCATTTACGTGTTGGTCATCAACACTCACAGTTTTGGCCGATTCTATCCCATTTCTTAGAATACTACTTAGTTTTGAGGGTCACGGAGTAATTTCCACGATTGACGAACCCCATGGTTAGTTTACTTGTCGTCAATGACACTCATAATTTTGGCAAATTTCTGATCCGTTTCGTGCACTATTACTCACCGATTTGGCGTCCGAGAGCGATTTCCATGATTTACAATCCCCGGGGTGCGGTTGCGTCTCTTTCATCAACACTCACAGTTTTGGCCAATTCTGACACGATTCATGGACTATTACTCATCATTTAGGGGTCCCTAAGCGATTCCATAGTGGTTGAACACTAAGGTGCGTTTACGTGTCGGTCATCAACACTCACAGTTTTGGCCATTTCTGGCCGTTTCATGGACTATTAGTCACCATTTTGGGGCCCCAAAGTGAGTTCCATGGTTGTTTAACCCCATGGTGCGCTTACGTGTCGATCATCAGCAAGCACACTTTGGGCCGATTTTGGCTCATTTCTTGCACTATTACTTAGTTTTGGGGTCCTGGAGTGATTTCCATGATTGACGAACTCCGGGGTGCGTTTACGCGTCGATCATAAACACTCACAATTTTGGCCAATTCTCCTCCGTTTCGTGCACTATTACTCACCGTTTTCGGGTCCCAAAGCGATTTCCATGGTTGTTGAACCCCAAGGTGCGCTTAAGTGTAGGTCATCAACAATCACAGTTTGGGTCGATACTGGCCCGTTTCTTAGAGTATTAATTAGTTTTGGGGGTCCTAGAGTGATTTCCAGGATTTACGAACCCCGTGGTGCGTTTACGTGTCGGTCATCAACAGTCACAGTTTTGGCCAAGTCTGACGCGTTTCGTGGACTATTACTTACCATTTTTGGGTCCCAAAGTGATTTCCTTATTTGTTGAACCCCAATGTGCGCTTACGTGTCGGTCATCAACACTCACAGTTTTAGCCGATTCTGGACGTTTCGTGGACTATTACTTACGGTTTTGGGGTCCCGGAGAGATTTCCACGGTTAACGAACTGCGGGGTGCGTTTCTGTGTCGATCATCAACACTCACAGTTTTGGCCGATTCTGACCCGTTGCGTGGAGTATTACTCACCGTTTGGGGCCCCAAAGCGATTTACATGGTTGTTGAACCCCATGGTGCACTTCCGTGTCGATCATAAACAAGCGTAGTTTGGGCCGATTTTGTCCTGTTTGTTGCACTATCACTTAGTTTTGGGGGTCCCGGAGTGATTTCCACGGTTGGCAAAATCCATGGTGCGTTTACGTGTCGGTCAATAACACTCACAATTTTGGCCAATTTCTGGTTCGTTCCGTGCACTATCACTCACCGTTTTGGCGTCCCAGAGCGATTTTCACGATTGACAATCCCCGGGTTGCGTTTCTGTCTGTCGTCAACACACATAGTTTTGGCCAATACTGACGCGATTCATGGACTATTACTCATCATTTAGGGGTCCCGAAGAGATTTCCATAGTTCTTGAACCCCAAGGTGCGTTTACGTGTCGGTCCTGAACATTCACGGTTTTGGGGTCCCGGAGTGATTTCCATGATTAACGAACCACGGGGTGCGTTTACATGTCAGTCATCAATACTAGCAGTTTTGGTCTATTTTGGACCGTTTTGTGGACTATTACTCACTGTTTTGGGGCCCCGGTGTAATTTCCACGATTAACGAACCCCCGGGTGCGCTTAGATGTCGGTTATCAACACTCGCGGTTTTGTCGATTCTGACCCGTTTCGTGGACTGTTACTCAGCGTTTTGGGGCCCCAAAGCAATTTCCATGGTTGTTGAACCCCAAGGTGCGCTTAAGTGTACGTCATCAACAATCACAGTTTGGGCTGATTCTGGCCCGTTTCTTGGACTATTACTTTGTTTTGGGGGTCCTAGAGTGATTTCCAGGATTTACGAACCCCGGGGTGTGTTTACGTGTCGGTCATCAACACTCACAGTGTTAGAAAATTCTAACGCGGTTCGTGGACTATTACTCACCGTTTTGGAGTCCCAAAGCGATTTCCATGGTTGTTGATCCCCAAGTTGCACTTAAGTGTAGGTCATCAACATTCGCAGTTTGGGTCGATTCTGGCCAGGTTCTTTGAGTATTCTTATTTTGGGGGGTCCGGAGTGATTTCCACGATGTACAAACCCCGTGGCGCGTTTACGTGTCAATCATCAACACTCACAGTTTTGGCCGATTCTGACACGTTTCATGGACTATTCTCACCGTTTTGGGGTCCCAAAGCGATTTCCATGGTTAGTGAACCCCAATGTGCGCTTAAGTGTAGGTCATCAACAATCGTAGTTTGGGCCAATTCTGGCCCGTTTCTTGGACTATTACTCAGTTTTGGCGGTCTCGGAGTGATTTCCATGATTTACGAACCCCGGGGAGTGATTACGTTTCGGTCATCAACACTCATAGTTTTGGCCAGTTTTGACGCGTTTCATGGACTTCACTCACCGTTTTAGGGCCCCAGAGCGATTTCCATGGTTGTTGAACCCCAAGGTGCGCTTAAGTGTAGGTCATCAACAATCGCAGTTTGGGCCGTTTCTGGCCCGTTTGTTGGACTATTACTTAGTTTTTGGGATCCCGGAGTGATTTCCATAATTTATGAACCCCGGGCCAATTCTGACGCGTTTCGTGGACTATTACTCACTGTTTTGTGGTCTCGAAGTGATTTCAATAGTTGTTGAACCCCAAGGCGCGCTTACGTGTCGGTCATCAACACTCAGAGTTTTGGCTGATCTGGCCCGTTTCATGGACTATTACTCACTGTTTTGGGGTCCCGAAGTGATTTCCATAGTTGTTGAACCCAAATGTGTGATTACGTGTCGGTCATCAACACTCACAGTTTTTTGCGCTGATTCTGGCCGTTTAGTGGACTATTACTTACTGTTTTGGGGTCCCAGAGTGATTTCCATGGTAAACGAACCGTGGGGTGCGTTTACATGCCGGTCATCAACACTCACTATTTTCGCCGATTCTGGCCCGTTTCATGGACTATTACTCACTGTTTTGGGGCCCTGGAGTGATTTCCACGGTTAACAAGCACAGTTTGGGCCGATTTTGGCCCATTTCTTGCACTATTACTTAGTTTTGGGGGCCCCAGAGTGATTTCCACGGTTGGCGAACTCTAGGGTGTGTTTACATGTTGGTCAATAACACTCACAATTTTAGCCAATTTCTTGTCTGTTCCGTGCACTATTACTCAATGTTTTGGCGTCCCAGAGCGATTTCCACGTTTGACAATCCCCGTGGTGCGTTTGCGAGTCTGTCATCAACATTCACAGTTTTGGCCAATTCTGACGCGATTCGTGGACTATTACTCATCATTTAGGGGTCCCGAAGAGATTTCCATAGTTGCTGAACCCCAATGTGTGTTTACATGTCGGTCATCAACACTCACTGTTTTGGGGTCCCAGAGTGATTTCCACCATTAACGAACCGCGGGGTGCGTTTACATGTCGGTCATCAATACTAGCAGTTTTGGCCAATTCTTGACCATTTCGTGGACTATTACTCACTGTTTTGGGGCCCCGGAGTGATTTCCACGATTAAAGAACCCTTGGTGCACCTACGTGTCGGTTAACACTACTCGTTTTTTTGTCGATTCTGACCCGTTTTGTGGCTTGTTATTTACCGTTTTGGGGCCCCAAAGCGATTTCCATGGTTGTTGAACCCCAAGGTCCCCTTAAGTGTAGGTCATCAACAATCGCCGCTTGGGCCGATTCTAGCTCGTTTCTTGGACTATTACTTAGTTTTGGGGGTCCCGGAGTGATTTCCACGATTTACAAACCCCAGGGTGTGTTTACGTGTCGGTCATAAACACTCACAGTTTTGGCCAATTCTAACGCATTTCGTGGAATATTACTCACCGTTTTGGGGTCCCTAAGCGATTTCCATGGTTGGTGAACCCCAAGTTGCGCTTAAGTGTAGGTCATCAACAATCACAGTTTGGGTCGATTCTGGACCGTTTCTTAGAGTATTACTTTGTTTTGGGGGTCCCGGAGTGATTTCCACGATTTACGAACCACATGGTTCGTTTACGTGTCGGTCATCAGCACTCATAGTTTTGGCCGATTGTGATGCGTTTCTTGGACTATTAATCATTGTTTAGGGGTCCCAAGGGGATTTCCACGGTTGGTGAACCCCAATGTGCGGCTAAGTGTAGGTCATCACCAATCGTAGCTTGGGCTGATTCTGGCCCGTTTCATGGACTACTACTCACTGTTTTGGGGCCCCAGAGTGATTTCCACAGTTAATGAACCGTAGGGTGCATTTACGTCTCGGTCATCAACACTCGCAGTTTTGGCCGATTCTGGCCCATTTCTTAGAATACTACTTAGTTTGGGGGGTCCCGGAGTGATTTCCACGATTTACGAACCCCGTGGTGAATTTACTTGTCGGTCAATGACACTCACAATTTTGGCAAATTTCTGGTCCGTTTCGTGCACTATTACTCACCGTTTTGGCGTCCTAGAGCAATTTCCACGACTTACAATCCCCGGGGTGCGGTTGCGTCTCTGTCGTCAACACTCACAATTTTGGCCAATTCTGATACGATTCAAGGACTATAACTCATCATTTAGGGGTCCCAAAGCGATTTCCATGGTTGTTGAACCCCAAGGTGCGCTTAAGTGTAGGTCATCAACAATCACAGTTTGGGTCGATACTGGCCCGTTTCTTAGAGTATTAATTAGTTTTGGGGGTCCTAGAGTGATTTCCACGATTTACGAACCCTGTGGTGTGTTTACGTGTCGGTCATCAACACTCACAGTTTTGGTCGATTCTGACGCATTTCGTGGACTATTACTCACCGTTTTGGGGTCCCAAAGCGATTTCCATGGTTGGTGAACCCCAATGTGCACTTACGTGTCGGTCATCAACAATCGCAATTTGGGCTGATTCTGGCCCGTTTCTTGGACATTACTTAGTATTGGGGGTCCCGGAGTGATTTCCACGATTTACAAACCCCGTGGTGCGTTTACGTGTCGGTCATCAACAGTCACAGTTTTGGCCAATTCTGACGCGTTTCGTGGACTATTACTTACCATTTTGGGGTTCCAAAGTGACTTCCTTAGTTGTTGAACCCCAACGTGCGCTTACGTGTCGGTCATCAACACTCACAGTTTTAGCCGATTTTGGACGTTTCGTGGACTATTACTTACTGTTTTGGGGTCCCGGAGAGATTTCCACGGTTAACGAACTGCGGGGTGCGTTTCCGTGTCGATCATCAACACTCATAGTTTCGGCCGATTCTGACCCGTTTCGTGGACTATTACTCACCGTTTGGGGCCCCAAAGCGATTTCCATGGTTGTTGAACCCCATGGTGCGCTTCCGTGTCGATCATAAGCAAGCGTAGTTTGGGCTGATTTTGGCCTGTTTGTTGCACTATCACTTGGTTTTGGGGGTCCAGGAGTGATTTCCACGGTTAGCAAACTCCATGGCGCGTTTACGTGTCAGTCAGTAACACTCAAAATTTTGGCCAATTTCTGGTTCGTTCCGTGCACTATCACTCACCGTTTTGGCGTCCCAGAGCGATTTCCACGATTGACAATCCCCGGAGTGCGTTTGCGTGTCTGTCGTCAACACTCATAGTTTTGGCCAATTCTGACACGATTCGTGGGCTATTACTCATCATTTAGGGGTCCCTAAGCGATTCCATAGTGGTTGAACACTAAGGTGCGTTTACGTGTCGGTCATCAACACTCACAGTTTTGGGGTCCTGAATCGATTTCCATAGTTGTTGAACCCCAAGGTGCATTGACATGTCGGTCATCAACACTCACTGTTTTGGGGCACCGGAGTGATTTCCACGATTAATGAACCGCGGGGCGCGTTTACACGTCGGTCATTAATACTAGTAGTTTTGGCCAATTCTGGCCCGTTTCATAGACTATTACTCACTGTTTTGGGGCCGGAGTGATTTCCACGATTAACGAACCCCCGGGTGCGCTTACGTGTCGGTTATGAACACTCATAGTTTCGGCCAATTCTAACACGTTTTGTGGACTATTAGTCACCGTTTTCTGGTCCTAAAGTGATTTCCATAGTTGTTGAACCCCAAGGCGCGCTTACGTGTCAGTCATCAACACTCACAGTTTTGGCTGATTCTGGGCCGTTTCATGGACTATTACTCACTGTTTTGGGGCCCAGAGTGATTTCCACGGTTAACGAACCGCAGGGCGCATTTACGTGTTGGTCATCAACACTCGCAGTTTTGGCCGATTCTATCCCATTTCTTAGAATACTACTTAGTTTTGAGGGTCACGGAGTAATTTCCACGATTGACGAACCCCATGGTTAGTTTACTTGTCGTCAATGACACTCATAATTTTGGCAAATTTCTGATCCGTTTCGTGCACTATTACTCACCGATTTGGCGTCCGAGAGCGATTTCCATGATTTACAATCCCCGGGGTGCGGTTGCGTCTCTGTCATCAACACTCACAGTTTTGGCCAATTCTGACACGATTCATGGACTATTACTCATCATTTAGGGGTCCCTAAGCGATTCCATAGTGGTTGAACACTAAGGTGCGTTTACGTGTCGGTCATCAACACTCACAGTTTTGGCCATTTCTGGCCCGTTTCATGGACTATTAGTCACCATTTTGGGGCCCCAAAGTGAGTTCCATGGTTGTTTAACCACATGGTGCGCTTACGTGTCGATCATCAGCAAGCACACTTTGGGCCGATTTTGGCTCATTTCTTGCACTATTACTTAGTTTTGGGGTCCTGGAGTGATTTCCATGATTGACGAACTCCGGGGTGCGTTTACGCGTCGATCATAAACACTCACAATTTTGGCCAATTCTCGTCCGTTTCGTGCACTATTACTCACCGTTTTCGGGTCCCAAAGCGATTTCCATGGTTGTTGAACCCCAAGGTGCGCTTAAGTGTAGGTCATCAACAATCACAGTTTGGGTCGATACTGGCCCGTTTCTTAGAGTATTAATTAGTTTTGGGGGTCCTAGAGTGATTTCCAGGATTTACGAACCCCGTGGTGCGTTTACGTGTCGGTCATCAACAGTCACAGTTTTGGCCAAGTCTGACGCGTTTCGTGGACTATTACTTACCATTTTTGGGTCCCAAAGTGATTTCCTTATTTGTTGAACCCCAATGTGCGCTTACGTGTCGGTCATCAACACTCACAGTTTTAGCCGATTCTGGACGTTTCGTGGACTATTACTTACAGTTTTGGGGTCCCGGAGAGATTTCCATGGTTAACGAACTGCGGGGTGCGTTTCTGTGTCGATCATCAACACTCATAGTTTTGGCCGATTCTGACCCGTTTCGTGGAGTATTACTCACCGTTTGGGGCCCCAAAGCGATTTACATGGTTGTTGAACCCCATGGTGCACTTCCGTGTCGATCATAAACAAGCGTAGTTTGGGCCGATTTTGGCCTGTTTGTTGCACTATCACTTAGTTTTGGGGGTCCCGGAGTGATTTCCACGGTTGGCAAAATCCATGGTGCGTTTACGTGTCGGTCAATAACACTCACAATTTTGGCCAATTTCTGGTTCGTTCCGTGCACTATCACTCACCGTTTTGGCGTCCCAGAGCGATTTTCACGATTGACAATCCCCGGGTTGCGTTTCTGTCTGTCGTCAACACACATAGTTTTGGCCAATACTGACGCGATTCATGGACTATTACTCATCATTTAGGGGTCCCGAAGAGATTTCCATAGTTCTTGAACCCCAAGGTGCGTTTACGTGTCGGTCCTGAACATTCACGGTTTTGGGGTCCCGGAGTGATTTCCATGATTAACGAACCACGGGGTGCGTTTACATGTCAGTCATCAATACTAGCAGTTTTGGTCTATTTTGGACCGTTTTGTGGACTATTACTCACTGTTTTGGGGCCCCGGTGTAATTTCCACGATTAACGAACCCCCGGGTGCGCTTAGATGTCGGTTATCAACACTCGCGGTTTTGTCGATTCTGACCCGTTTCGTGGACTGTTACTCACCGTTTTGGGGCCCCAAAGCGATTTCCATGGTTGTTGAACCCCAAGGTGCGCTTAAGTGTACGTCATCAACAATCACAGTTTGGGCCGATTCTGGCCCGTTTCTTGGACTATTACTTTGTTTTGGGGGTCCTGGAGTGATTTCCAGGATTTACGAACCCCGGGGTGTGTTTACGTGTCGGTCATCAACACTCACAGTTTTAGAAAATTCTAACGCGGTTCGTGGACTATTACTCACCGTTTTGGAGTCCCAAAGCGATTTCCAAGGTTGTTGATCCCCAAGTTGCACTTAAGTGTAGGTCATCAACATTCGCAGTTTGGGTCGATTCTGGCCAGGTTCTTTGAGTGATTTCCACGATTAAAGAACCCTTGGTGCACCTACGTGTCGGTTAACACTACTCGTTTTTTTGTCGATTCTGACCCGTTTTGTGGCTTGTTATTTACCGTTTTGGGGCCCCAAAGCGATTTCCATGGTTGTTGAACCCCAAGGTCCCCTTAAGTGTAGGTCATCAACAATCGCCGCTTGGGCCGATTCTAGCTCGTTTCTTGGACTATTACTTAGTTTTGGGGGTCCCGGAGTGATTTCCACGATTTACAAACCCCAGGGTGTGTTTACGTGTCGGTCATAAACACTCACAGTTTTGGCCAATTCTAACGCATTTCGTGGAATATTACTCACCGTTTTGGGGTCCCTAAGCGATTTCCATGGTTGGTGAACCCCAAGTTGCGCTTAAGTGTAGGTCATCAACAATCACAGTTTGGGTCGATTCTGGACCGTTTCTTAGAGTATTACTTCGTTTTGGGGGTCCCGGAGTGATTTCCACGATTTACGAACCACGTGGTTCGTTTACGTGTCGGTCATCAGCACTCATAGTTTTGGCCGATTGTGATGCGTTTCTTGGACTATTAATCATTGTTTAGGGGTCCCAAAGCGATTTCCACGGTTGGTGAACCCCAATGTGCGGCTAAGTGTAGGTCGTCACCAATCGTAGCTTGGGCTGATTCTGGCCCGTTTCTTTTACTATTACTTAGTTTTGGGGGTCTCGGAGTGATTTCCATGATTCACAGTTTTGGCCAATTTTGACTCGCTTCGTGGACTATTACTCACCATTTTGGGGCCCCAAAGCGATTTCCATGGTTGTTGAAGCCCAAGGTGCGCTTAAGTGTAGGTCATCAACAATCACAACTTGGGCCGATTCTGGCCCGTTTCTTGGACAATTACTTAGTTTTGGGGGTCTTAGAGTGATTTCCACGATTTATGAACCCCGTGGTGCATTTACGTGTCGGTAATCAACACTCACGGTTTTGGCCAATTCTGACGCGTTACGTGGACTATTACTCACTATTTTGTGGTCCCGAAGTGATTTCCATAGTTGTTGAACCCCAAGGCGCGCTTACGTGTCGGTCATCAACTCTCACAGTTTTGGCTGATTCTGGCCCGTTTCGTGGACTATTACTCACTGTTTTGGGGCACCGGAGTGATTTCCACAGTTAATGAACCGCGGGGTGCGTTTACGTGTCGGTCATCAACACTCACAGTTTAGGCCGATTCTAGCACGTTTTTTGGATTATTCCTCTATTTTTGGGTACCGATGTGATTTCCATGATTGACGAACACTGGGGTGCGTTTATGTGTCGGTCATCAACACTCAGTATTTTGGGGCCCTAGAGTGATTTCCTTGATTTATGAACACCGAGGTGCGTTTACGTGTCTGTCATCAAAACTCATAGTTTGGCCAATTCTGACGCGTTTCGTGGACTATTACTCACCGTTTTGTGGTCCCGAAGTGATTTCCATAGTTGTTGAAGCCCAATGTGCGCTTATGTGTCGGTGATCAACACTCACAGTTTTGGCCGATTCTGGCCGTTTCGTGGACAATTACTTACAATTTTGGGGTCCCAGAGCGATTTTCATGGTTAACGAACCACGGTGTGCATTTACGTGTCGGTCATCAACACTCACAGTTTTGGCGATTCTGGCCCGTTTCGTGGACTATTACTCACCGTTTGGGGCCCCAAAGTGATTTCCATGGTTGTTGAACCCCATGGTGCGCTTACATGTCGATCATAAACAAGCGCTTTTTGGGCCGATTTTGGCCCGTTTCTTGCACTATTACTTAGTTTTGGGGGTCCCGGAGTCATTTCCACGGTTGGCGAACTCCAGGGTGCATTTACTTGTTGGTCAATAACACTCACAATTTTGGCCAATTTCTGCTCCGGTTCGTGCACTATTACTCACCGTTTTGGCGTCCTAGAGCGATTTCCACGATTGACAATCCCCGGGGTGCGTTCGCGAGTCTGTCGTCAACACTCACATTTTTGGCCAACTCTGACGCGATTCGTGGACTATTACTCATCATTTAGGGGTCCCGAAGAGATTTCCATAGTTGTTGAACCCCAAGATGCGTTTACGTGTCGGTCATCAACACTCACTGTTTTGGGGTCCGGGAGTGATTTCCACGATTAACGAACCGCGGGGTGCGTTATACATGTCGGTCATCAATACTAGCAGTTTTGGCCAATTCTGGACCATTTTGTGGACTATTATTCACTGTTTTGGGGCCCCGGAGTGATTTCCACGATTAACGAACCCCTGGTGCGCTTACGTGTCGGTTATCAACACTCGCGGTTCTTGTCAATTCTGACCCGTTTTGTGGACTATTACTCACCGTTTTGGGGCCCAAAACTGATTTCCATGGTTGTTGAACCCCAAGGTCCGCTTAAGTGTAGGTCATCAACAATCGCCGTTTGGGCCGATTCTGGCCCCTTTCTTGGTCTGTTTACTTAGTTTTGGGGGTCCCGGAGTGATTTCCATGATTTACGAACCCCAGGGTGTGTTTACGTGTCGGTCATCAATACTCACGGTTTTGGCCAATTCTAACGTGTTTCATGGATTATTACTCACCGTTTTGGGGTCCCAAAGTGATTTCCATGGTTGGTGAACCCCAAGTTGCACTTAAGTGTAGGTCATGAACAATCATAGTTTTGGTCGATTCTGGCCATTTCTTAGAGTATTACTTAGTTTTGGGGGTCCCAGAGTGATTTCCACAATTTACGAACCCCGTGGTGCTTTTACGTGTCGGTCATCAGCACTCACAGTTTTGGCCGATTCTGACGCGTTTCGTGGACTATTAATCACCATTTTGGGGTCCCAAAGTGATTTCCAAAGTTAGTGAACCCCATTGTGCGCTTAAGTGTAGGTCATCAACAATAGTAGTTTGGGCTGACTCTGGCCCGTTTCTTTTACTATTACTTAGTTTTGGGGGTCTCGGAGTGATTTCCACGATTTACGAACCCCGTGGTGAGTTTACTTGTAGGTCAATGACACTCATAATTTTGGCAAATTTCTGGTGCGTTTCGTGCACTATTACTCATCGTTTTGGCGTCCCAGAGCGATATCCACGATTTACAATCCCCGGGGTGCCATTGCGTCTCTGTCGTCAACACTCACAGTTTTGGCCAATTCTGACACGATTCATGGACTATTACTCATCATTTAAGGGTCCCTAAGCGATTCCATAGTGGTTGAACACTAAGGTGCGTTTACGTGTCGGTCATCAACACTCACAGTTTTGGCCGATTCTGGCCCATTTCATGGACTATTACTCACTGTTTTGGGGCCCAAAGTGAGTTCCATGGTTGTTTAACCCCATGGTTAGCTTACGTGTCGATTATCAACAAGCGCACTTTGGGCCGATTTTGGCTCATTTCTTGCATTATTACTTAGTTTTGGGGTCCTGGAGTGATTTCCCCGATTGACGAACCCCGTGGTGCGTTTACGTGTCGGTCATCAACACTCACAGTTTTGGCCGATTCTGACGTGTTTCGTGGACTATTACTCACCGTTTTGGGGTCCCAAAGCGATTTCCATGGTTGGTGAACCCCAATGTGCGCTTACGTGTCGGTCATCAACAATCGCAATTTGGGCTGATTCTGGCACGTTTCTTGGACATTACTTAGTATTGGGGGTCACGGAGTGATTTCCACGATTTACGAACCCCGTGGTGTGTTTACGTGTCGGTCATCAACAATCACAGTTTTGGCCAATTCTGACGCATTTCGTGGACTATTACTTACCGTTTTGGGGTCCCAAAGTGATTTCCTTAGTTGTTGAACCCCAATGTGCGCTTACGTGTCGGTCATCAACACTCACAGTTTTATCCGATTTTGGACGTTTCGTGGACTATTACTTACTGTTTTGGGGTCCCGGAGAGATTTCCACGGTTAACGAACTGCGGGGTGCGTTTCCGTGTCGATCATCAACACTCACTATTTTGGCCGATTCTGACCCGTTTCGTGGACTATTACTCACCGTTTGGGGCCCCAAAGCGATTTCCATGGTTGTTGAACCCCATGGTACACTTCCGTGTTGATCATAAACAAGCGTAGTTTGGGCCGATTTTGGCCCGTTTGTTGCACTATCACTTAGTTTTGGGGGTCCCGGAGTGATTTCCACGGTTGGCAAACTCGATGGTGCGTTTACGTGTCGGTCAATAACACTCACAATTTGGCCAATTTCTGGTTCGTTCCGTGCACTATCACTCACCGTTTTGGCGTCCTAGAGCGATTTTCACGATTGACAATCCCCGGTTTGCGTTTGCGTGTCTGTCGTCAACACTCACAGTTTCGGCCAATACTGATGCGATTCGTGGACTATTACTCATCATTTAGGGGTCCCAGAGAGATTTCCATAGTTCTTGAACCCCAAGGTGCGTTTACGTGTCGGTCATGAACACTCACGGTTTTGGGGTCTCGGAGTGATTTCCATGATTAATGAACCACAGGGTGCGTTTACATGTCGGTCATCAATACTACCAGTTTTGGCCAATTTTGGACCGTTTCGTGGACTATTACTCACTGTTTTGGGGCCCCGGTGTAATTTCCACGATTAACGAACCCTCGGGTGCGCTTTGATGTCGGTTATCAACACTCGCGGTTTTTGTCGATTCTGACCCGTTTCGTGGACTGTTACTCACCGTTTTGGGGCCCCAAAGCGATTTCCATGGTTGTTGAACCCCAAGGTGCGCTTAAGTGTAGGTCATCAACAATCACAGTTTGGGCCGATTCTGGCCCATTTCTTGGACTATTACTTTGTTTTGGGGGTCCCGGAGTGATTTCCAAGATTTACGAACCCCGGGGTGTGTTTACGTGTCGGTCATCAACACTCACAGTTTTAGAAAATTCTAACGCGATTCGTGGACTATTACTCACCGTTTTGGAGTCCCAAAGCGATTTCCATGGTTGTTGATCCCCAGGTTGCACTTAAGTGTAGGTCATCAACATTCGCAGTTTGGGTCGATTCTGGCCAGGTTCTTTGAGTATTCTTATTTTTGGGGGTCCCAGAGTTATTTCCACGATGTACGAACCCCGTGGTGCGTTTACGTGTCAATCATCCACACTCATAGTTTTGGCCGATTCGGACGCATTTCATGGACTATTCTAACCGTTTTGGGGTCCCAAAGCGATTTCCATGGTTAGTGAACCCCAATGTGCGCTTAAGTGTAGGTCATCAACAATCGTAGTTTGGGCCAATTCTGGCCCGTTTCTTGGACGATTACTTAGTTTTGGGGGTCTCGGATTGATTTCCACGATTTACGAACCCCGGGGTGAGATTACGTGTCGGACTTCACTCGCCGTTTTAGGGTGCCAGAGCGATTTCCATGGTTGTTGAACCCCAAGGTGCGCTTAAGTGTAGGTCATTAACAATCGCAGTTTGGGCCATTTCTGGACCGTTTGTTGGACTATTACTTAGTTTTTGGGGTCGCGGAGAGATTTCCACAATTTATGAACCCCGGGCCAATTCTGACGCGTTTCGTGGACTATTACTCACGTTTTTGTGGTCTCGAAGTGATTTCAATAGTTGTTGAACCCCAAGGTGCGGTTACGTGTCGGTCATCAACACTCAGAGTTTTGGCTGATTCTGGCCCGTTTCGTGGACTATTACTCACTGTTTTGGGGTCCCGAAGTGATTTCCATAGTTGTTGAACCCAAATGTGCGCTTACTTGTCGGTCATCAACACTCACAGTTTTCGCCGATTATGGCCGTTTAGTGGACTATTACTTACTGTTTTGGAGTCCCAGGGTGATTTCCATGGTAAACGAACCGTGGGGTGCGTTTACGTGTCGGTCATCAACACTCACTGTTTTCGCCGATTCTGGCCGTTTCATGGACTATTACTCACAGTTTGGGGCCCCAAAGCGATTTCCATGGGTGCTGAATCCCATGGTGCGCTTATGTGTCGATCATAAACAAGCACAGTTTGGGCCGATTTTGGCCCATTTCTTGCACTATTACTTAGTTTTGGGGGGCCCGGAGTGATTTCCACGGTTGGCGAACTCTAGGGTGTGTTTACGTGTCGGTCAATAACACTCACAATTTTAGCCAATTTCTGGTCCATTTTGTGCACTATTACTCAATGTTTTGGCGTCCCAGAGCGATTTTCACGTTTGACAATCCCTGGGGTGCGTTTGCGAGTCTGTCATGAACACTCACAGTTTTGGCCAATTCTGACGCGATTCGTGGACTATTTTTTGACACCAGATTTTGGCACGGTCAATAACTTATTTAAGATGGCCTCAAATGGAGAAGTGATCTTCATGAAAGATTTCCGTATTGTCGATATGAACATTTTTGAAGTTTGGGTCATCGCCGTCCGATTTCATCTCGAAGGCCGAAACTATGCTCAAAGTACTAAGATCTTATATTCAGAGTACAGTTTGGCCGATTAAGCCACCAGGACGACCTCAAATGGAAAAATGATCTAGACGGATTGTCTTCGTCTCGTCGAAACGATCGGTTTTGATATAAAAGTCGTCCAAATCCGAGTTCGTATGCAAAAGTTAGAGCAATCGGAGTGCAGCCCTGTCTGATTGGTAGCGCGAGTAAAGAGATCTTTTGCGCGAGCTATTTGACCATCAAGATGACCTCTGATCGAAAAACGTTCAACATGAAAGTTGTTCGTATCATCGAAACGGTCAAGCTTGCTTTTGGCTCGTTTCCATCCGAGAACGTTTACCACCACAAAAAAGACCCGCAAGGTGCAGCCAGTTTAAACCGAACAGTTTTGGAAAGTTCGGACAAGACCAATACGAATTTGACTAGGGTTTTGGACGTGAATCCAAGCCTTTTCCTTGCACGGGAATTCCAGCCGCCTGTTATATACCTAAGGGGTGACGGCCGATTGAATAACAACACACAATCGAACAATCAATCTACTTTTTACCCTAGTTTTACATCTCTCCCTTGTTCTTTCTCTCTCGTTCTTCGTTCGTTCTTCGTTGAAGGGCAGCGATCCTCGAGGCTCTAGGGGCGGGCGAACCGACCTAGGGCAGCCCATAGCCGCCGCGCGTCCATACGGGGTCCCTCCCGGGCGCGTGGGGTTTCGGGTGCTCTAAAGCACCCGCCGGACTGCCTGCGTACCATGCTTCCGGACGGGTCTCCTTCGACGTGAGCTGCGGTGCATCACCCTCGGCGTTGGAGGTACACGGTGATGTGTTCGTGTGCGAACACACTTTTTGACGACTCCGCTGGGGATGAAAGATCAAGAATCATCATCAACTATGTCTAATCTCCCCAAGCCCTCAGAAGTTGACGCCGATAACATCATTAAGCCCGGTCTTGATGAACTATCGGATGAACATCGCCAAGCCTATGAAGCGCGCAAGAAGCAGCGTGAAGAGGCTTTTGAGGCGCTCAAGAAGAAGCGCGAGGAGGAGGATTTGGAAGCGTTTCTGTTATGTTTCAAGAAGGACCGTCAAGGCAACATCACTCCGGTTGGAAACGTCAATTTTCCTCCCCTCATCGACGAACAAGATGTAATCACTGTGAGTAAAGTTTTTTCTCTAGAGCAAGTGGCTGTGATTGAAAGTCTTCTTAGTAAGGGTAATGTGATGGCATACAATTCTTTTGTGGCTGGTGCTAATGCTCAGAAAAATATGCCTCCATCATCTAGTGGTACTGTTGGTATATCTGAAAACCCTAGTCCAATTTTACCTATTTCATCGGCACCACCTATGCAACAACAATATAATATGCCGTTGAATTTTTATCCTACTCAAACCAACCAGCTTGTGGCTGCACCTACATACCCTAATCATATTATGAGTGTGCCCAATTCGGCGCCAACGTCGAATCACTTTGTCACACCACCCATAGGTGCAAGCATGTTTGGTCTTCCGCCGAATTATGGTTCGGCGCCCATCCCACAAGTTGCACCAATAGCTAGTACTCAGGTTGCTCCTATGTCATTGCCACAAATATCTTCATCTACATCGGATCCAATTTTAGCTAAATAGAGGGAGGATTTGCATAAGATGTTTCTAGAAACTTTCGGAAACGAGCCGAAAGTAAAGAGTCGTGTGTACCAAAAGCCTTATCCTGAACACTTTCGATGCAATTTCTTACCCTCAAGGTTATAAGGTTCCTGATTTTGTTAAATTTAGTGGTGAGGGTACGAAAACAACTTGGGAGCATGTGAGTCAGTATCAGAGCACAGTTGGGTGAAGCAGGTTCCATAGAAGAGTTGAAAGTACGTTTATTTCCCTTATCTTTAACTGGCACCGCATTTTCATGGTTTGCTGCTTTACCACATGGCTCAATTCTCTTATGGTCGCAATTAGAGCAAAAGTTTCATGATCACTTTTATAGCGGCGATAATGAGCTAAAGTTGTCACATCGTACATCGGTTAGGCAAAAACATGATGAATCGGTCACCGATTATGTCAAGAGATTTAGAGACATAAAAAACCAATGTTATAGCTTAGTGATAACTGAGAGAGACTTGGCAGATCTTGTTCTTAATGGTTTGAAAACTCACATTAAAGAGAGGCTAGAAAGTTATGAGTTTTTGAACATTAATCAAGACTTACAAAAAGCTTTGGCTCAAGAGAGTCGAAGTAAAGAGATTCATAGGTCTACAACCGATCGTCCTAGAATGCATATGGTTGAACACAATGATGATAATTTGGGTGATGAGGTTGATGCTTATACTATTGAGTTTGTTTGGTCCTCAAAGGCCAAACCCTATACATGCAATGCTCTTAAGCCGATTCGCAAGAATCGTGACGAGGAGATGAGGTTTACATTTGATATATCTAAGTGTGATAAGATATTTGATGCTCTCTTGCAGGATAAGATGATTAGAATATCACACACCATACCGCCGTTTGATGAGCTTAAACGACATGCTTATTGCAAATACCATAATTCATTTTCTCATGCTACTAACGATTGCAATGTTTTTCGACGACAGATACAATCGGCCATTAATGATGGACGATTGAATTTTGCTGAGATGCAAGTTGATAAACAGCCCTTTCCGATGAACACCATGGACTTGGAGGGAAAGAAAATGTTAATTCGGCCTAGCATAGTCGAATCTGCTAATAAAGATAATGTTGTTATTGGTGAACCCAGGAAAGGCAAGGAGGGCGACAAAGTCTTGGGAAGAGAGGTTGTGCTTGATAAGCAACCCGATGGCAAGGAAGTATTGAAGATCACCATAAAAAATCCCGTACTCGGGGGGCAACCACAAGTACAAGAAGATACTCATGTTAAATTTATCAAGCCCAAGAATTCAGAAGTTGGCAAGTGGGGAAAGAGTGAAGCTAAGCGCAAGCGAATCAAGCCAACTTTTGATATGCTGCTCTCCAAATATGCAAGTCAAGCGGCCGGTTCTAGCTCTATTCGGCCATCACATTCGAAGCGTTCAAGATCGCTTCCGGAGCAAGAGTATCGACGCTATGCAAGGCCATATGGGTCATGGGCACCGACACCATGGGTGTCACAACCCTCCTATGCACCATATTACATGAGAGACTTCAATGGAGGATGGGGGCAGCCCCCAATGGCTCCTTATGCTTTCCATATGGGGTGGACAACACCTAGAAGGCCTGCTCGCGAGAGGCTTTATTATCCCACCCAAGGCCGTTTGAGTTATGGTGCTAATCGGCCAACAAAAAATTCTCCAAGTAAGGCCAATAAAAAAGTGTGGCATGTTAAGTCACCTAATGCGGAAATTTCAGAATGCGACAAGCAAAAGGAGATCAAAAGGCCGGTTGTTGGTGATCTGGCTACTTCTAATGGTGATATTGTTATTGTTCAGCTGGGTTCCATGGTTGATGATTATGAGGCGAGCACAAGCAAGGCCAAACCAAGGGATCCCAAATATACTCAACCTAAGTGGTGTCCCCCCGGTTGAACTAAGACCATGAAAAGGAGGTTACAACGCATGAGGAACCACGAGAAGGTAGAACACAAAGAGGAGAGGCAAAGGGACGAATTGTTTAGTGAAATTCGGCCCATAGCACTCACAAAACAAGTGTGGAGGCCTAAACAAAAACAAAACACAAATGCTTCTACATTAGCTGCAGCAACACCTTCACCACCAAAAGAGGATGATGCGACCCCTATTACATCGTCTACACTACCTGAAACATCCCCTTCAATTGAGGAATCTTTAAGCCCAATATACACATTGGGAGATGAATATGAGATGGTGGATTATGAATCTACGCCGGTTCGGGAAGGTATGGATATTAATATGGTATATTACATACCTGCCGAGTTTCGTGCTATAGGTGAAGAAGGGGAGGTAGCCCAGCTGAATTTTGGTCCTAAGAATGCTATTTTCGAGAAGCGAAGAGAACCGGTGAAACACTTGAAGCCATTGTACCTCAAAGGTCATATTAACGGATTGCCGGTTGCTAGGATGCTCGTTGATGGTGGTGCTGTGGTAAATCTTATACCCTACTCGCTCTTCAAAAAGTTGGGGTTAGATGATGATGCATTGATGAAGACTAATATGGTACTTAATGGATTCGAGGGTAAAGAAAAGACAGAGGCCAAAGGTGTGATGTGCATGGAACTCACCGTGGGAAGCAAAACTTTGGCCACCACATTCTTCATTGCCGAGGTGCAAGGTAACTATAATGTTATATTAGGTCGCGATTGGGTTCATGCTAACCAATGTGTGTCGTCTACCATGCATCAATTTTTAATACAATGGATCGATGATGAGGTAGAAATCATTCACGCGGATAATTCGGCTTGTGTTGCATTGGCTGATGCATCGGTGGATTGGAATCATCCTGATGTAACTTGCTTAACAGGGCGTGACCTCTTGGAGTTTGATTTCCTTAGTGCTACCAGAAATGGGTTCATTCCCATCTCTTTAAAGCCAATTGGTGGTAATCGGTTACAAGGTATGATGTGAACAAGAAGTTAAAATCAACGGCCGATATATAACTATCGCCCTTAGCATAAACATGGCTGATACATAATTATCCTCCTGAGAAAAATAAATGGCCGATGGAATGTTGACATCGTCCTTAGAACAAATACATTGCAAATTATTTTTCGGCACGCAAGTTTTGCCGAAAAATAGGGGGGCATGTGTTGACACCAGATTTTGGCACGGTCAATAACTTATTTAAGATGGCCTCAAATGGAGAAGTGATCTTTATGAAAGATTTCCGTATTGTTGATATGAACATTTTTGAAGTTTGGGTCATCGCCGTCCGATTTCATCTCGAAGGCCGAAACTATGCTCAAAGTACTAAGATCTTATATTCAGAGTACAGTTTGGCCGATTAAGCCACCAGGACGACCTCAAATGGAAAAATGATCTACATGGATTGTCTTCGTCTCATCGAAACAATTGATTTTCATATACAAATCGTCCAAATCCGAGTTCGTATGCAAAAGTTAGAGCAATCGGAGTGCAGCCCTGTCACGAGGCGAAATATGGCGCGCCCCACCAGACGCCATGTCTGATTGGTAGCGCGAGTAAAGAGATCTTTTGCGTGAGCTATTGGACCCTCAAGATGACCTCTGATCGAAAAACGTTCAACATGAAAGTTGTTCGTATCATCGAAATGGTCAAGATTTCTTTTGGACTCGTTTCCATCCGAGATCGTTTACCACCACAAGAAAGACCCGCAAGGTGCAGCCAGTTTAAACTGAACAGTTTTGGAAAGTTCGGACAAGACCAATCCGAATTTAACTAGGGTTTTGGACGTGAATCCAAGCCTTTTCCTTGCACGGGAAATCCAGCCGCCTCTTATATACCTAAGGGGTGACGGCCGATTGAATAACAACACACAATCGAACAATCAATCTACTTTTTACCCTAGTTTTACATCTCTCCCTTGTTCTTTCTCTCTCGTTCTTCGTTCGTTCTTCGTTGAAGGGCAGTGATTCTCGAGGCTCTAGGGGCAGGCGAACCGACCTAGGGCAGCCCATAGCCGCCGCGCGTCCAGACGGGGTCCCTCCCGGGCGCGTGGGGTTTCGAGTGCTCAAAAGCACCCGCCGGATTACCTGCGTACCGCGCTTCCGGACGGGTCTCCTTCGACGTGAGCTGCGGTGCATCACCCTCGGCGTTGGAGGTACACGGTGACGTGTTCGTGTGCAAACACTATTACTCATCATTTAGGGGTCCCGAAGAGATTTCCATAGTTGTTGAACCCCAAGGTGCGTTTACATGTCGGTCAACAACACTCACTCTTTTGGGGTCCCAGAGTGATTTCTGATGGGGTTATGTACCTAGGGTAGGGTCATGGACCTGATCCAAGTAACTTACCCCAGGACATCCTTAGAAGAGGTCGCCTTCCAGTCGACCAACGAGGATTCACTCGACTAGCCTGAAGGACTCGACCACGAAGACTCACTCGACCACCAGGAGGTCAAGAGGCACTCTGCACTGCAACGGCCTGTAATCAAGTAGTCTTTATGATAGTAAAGGCACTTTATGTGGGGCGTTACCAGTAACGCCCCAGACTTAACTCACCTTAAACCCTCTCCTACGTGGGCTGGCTGGGGTCCTGGCGCACTCTATATAAGCCACCCCCCTCCACAGGCAGAAAGGTTCGGCACCTTGTAATTCATACATTCATAATCCACTCGACCGCCTCCGGGCTCCGAGACGTAGGGCTGTTACTTCTTCCGAGAAGGGCCTGAACTCGTACATCCTTTGTGTTTACAACCTCTCCATAGCTAGGACCTTGCCTCTCAATACCTACCCCCCACTCTACTGTCAGGCTTAGAACCACGACAGTTGGCGCCCACCATGGGGCAGGTGTTTTAGCGATTTTGTGGAGAAGTTGCGATTCTTCCGAGTACTCTCATCATGGTGTCTGCTGGAGTTTTGGTCAAGGGTCAAGAGATCCGTCTCGGCACTTTCACCTTCATCGCCGACGACTCCGCATGGCTCCAGGAGGCTCCACTCGACGTAGACGCGCTCCCCGTCCGCGGTGCGACGCATTTTCGCGCATGTGTCCGCGGCGTTCTGCTGCGGCAACCGTCGACCCAGTATCGGTCGGCTCCTCCATCGTCCACCCTCCCGGTCTCCCGCCAGCGCAAGCGCTCAGGCCGGTCGAGGCTTCAGCGATGGGTGAGTCACGCGGTGGCTCGCCAATCGGCCACTACACAAGTTGCGGCAATCGAGCCCAACGAATCTCTCTACGGCTTGTTCGATCAGTCGACTGGCTCCGAAGAGACCGCATCCGAGTGCGGAAGCAGTGATCCAGCGGCGGAAATCTTGATGGTCGACGGGCCCCACAGCCCTCCTGGCTTCGCCCGAGGTGGTGGAGCAGGTGACGGCGGCGACCCTGCACGAGACTACGAAGAGTACCAGCCCGAGCCACTCGACTCTCTACAAAGAGAAGAGCTTCGCCGCAGGAACGAGGATCCCCTGCGTATTCCCATCGCAGGAGAAACCCCCGAAGCTCGTGCCTTGGAAGAGGCGCGTCTGGCCAATTTGGCCAAGCGCACTCGACTGGAGAACCTTCAGCGAGCACTCGACGAGCGCGCGCGGCAACGAGTTCCCGACACCAGTCGACGTCAACTCTTCCCGCCGACCCAGGAATATCGAACCCCAATTCAGAATTTAGCAGCTGCGACCCCTATAGCAGAGTCCATTCAGCCTTCACAGTCGGAAGCTGGCAGAGGTTTGCTGCAGATCAGGGATCTGCTCCAGGCAGCGGGAGATCAGAATTCAGCCGTGTCTCAGTCGCGCAACAGAATTCACAGTCGATCTGTCACTGTGAATACGGTTCAGTCGGCTCACAGCCCCAGATCGCCTCCGCGGCGCGAAGGGCGTGAGAATCGGCGAGATCAGTATGGCGACAGACTCGACCGAGATGATAGGCGTCGAGTGCCCTATTCCCCTCCGAGGGGTGGGTCTTACGCTCCTCGGCAGCCAGATGATAGGCGTCAGTACAGTACAGGGCGTAGGGTTCCAGTTGACCCCAGAGAGCCAGGCTTCGACGCGCGATCCATTATCGTGCAAGGGTTGGTCGACCGGAACAGAGCCCATCGAGGCGCACTCGACAGAGATGTAGCCACGAGCAGTCGAGTACATGTTTCTGGTCCTGAATGTTTCAGCAGAGCTATCAGAGCCGCAGTTATCCCCCCCAATTTCAGGTTGGCAACAGGAGTCAGCAAGTTCACTGGTGAGTCTAAGCCTGAAACTTGGCTTGAAGACTACCGAGTGGCAGTTCAGATCGGTGGTGGGAACGACGAGGTGGCCATGAAGCATTTGCCCCTCATGTTGGAAGGTTCTGCCAAGGCATGGTTGACTCAATTACCTCCTAGCAGCATTTACACTTGGGAAGATCTGTCCCGAGTGTTCGTCAGAACGTTTGAAGGGACTTGCAAGCGACCAGCGGGATTGACAGAGTTGCAAGTCTGCGTGCAGAAAACTAATGAGACTCTCAGAGAGTATATTCAGAGGTGGATCACTTTGCACCACACCGTGGAAAATGTCTCTGATCATCAGGCAGTATGCGCCTTCAAAGACGGCGTCAAGAACAGAGAACTGAGTTTGAAATTTGGTCGAACCGGTGACATTACCTTGAGTCGGATGATGGAGATTGCTACCAAGTATGCCAACGGCGAAGAAGAAGACCGACTCCGAAGCGGCAAGCACAAGCCGAGTCAGTCGGAAAAAGGAAACACCAGTCGGAAACAGAAGCGGAAGGCTGAACCGGCAGCTCCTGGAGAGGCTCTGGCCGTGACTCAAGGAAAGTTTAAGGGGAAACCAAAAGGATCCTGGAACCCCAAGAAGGTAAAGGATAAAGAAGGGAACGACGTGATGGATATCCCGTGTCACATTCACACGAAGAAAGATGAAGAGGGGAATATCATTTACCCAAAGCACACCACTCGCCAATGTCGACTCCTGATCCAGCAGTTTCAGGGAAAACAGTCTAAGGACAAGGAGAAGGAGTCAGACAAGGCCGAAGACAAAGAGGACAGTGAGGGAGGATATCCGCATATCAACTCCACTCTGATGATCTTTGCAGATGTGGAAAGCAGAAGTCGACTGAAAGTGATTAACCGAGAGGTGAACATGGTTGCCCCAGCAAAGGCAAATTATCTGAAGTGGTCTCAAACACCCATCACATTCGACCAATCTGATCACCCGACTCATATTGCCACCCCCGGGAGGCAAGCTTTGGTGGTCGATCCAGTTGTCGAAGGCACTCGACTGACAAAGGTGCTGATGGATGGTGGAAGTGGGCTGAACTTATTGTATGCAGACACATTGAAAGGTATGGGCATTCCGATGTCCCGACTGAGCACTAGTAACATGAGCTTCCATGGAGTTATACCAGGGAAGAAGGCCGAGTCACTCGGCCAGATAGCTTTGGACGTAGTGTTTGGTGATTCGAAGCATTTTCGCAAAGAAAAGTTGACGTTTGAGGTCGTGGATTTTCAAAGTGCATATCATGCCATTTTGGGGAGACCAGCCTATGCACGGTTCATGGCTCGACCATGTTACGTGTACCTCAAATTGAAGATGCCCGGTCCCAAAGGTGTGATCACTGTCACCGGTGATAGGAAAAAGGCAGAGGAGTGCTTTCAGAAGGGCTCCAAGATTGCCGATTCCCAAGTGACAGCGGTCGAGTTCGAAGAATACAAGCAAAACGCAGATCCGAGTGACCTGCTGCGATCCAAGAAGCCCGCCACAGAGTCTGCATTCCAGTCGTCCGGTGAGACGAAGCCTGTTCACATTCACCCGACCGACCCCGAAGCAGCTCCGACCCGCATGTCCACAACACTCGACCCAAAATAGGAAGAAGCGCTCATCCAGTTCCTCCGTGAGAACTGGGACATTTTTGCATGGAAGCCCGCTGACATGCCAGGTGTTCCCAGGGGACTGGCTGAGCATCGCCTAAGAGTCGACTCGTCTGCAAAACCAGTCAAAGAGCATCTTCGGCGGTCCGCCGTCCAGAAGAGAAAGGCCATCGGTGAAGAAGTGGCTCGACTGTTGGCGGCAGGATTTATCCGAGAGATATACCACTCCGAGTGGCTCGCTAATGTCGTCATGGTTCCTAAGAAGGACAAGTCGCTCCGAATGTGCATTGATTTCAAGCACATCAACCGGGCCTGCCCGAAAGATCACTTTCCTCTCCCTCGCATAGATCAAATTGTAGACTCGACCGCGGGATGCGAGAGGTTGTCTTTTTTAGATGCTTACTCCGGGTACCACCAGATCCGTCTGTACGGGCCCGATGAGGTAAAAACAGCTTTCATCACTCCATTCGGGTGCTTCTGCTATATCACCATGCCATTCGGCCTCAAGAATGCCGGAGCCACATTTATGCGAATGATTCAGAAGTGTCTACTCACCCAAATCAGTCGGAATGTGGAAGCTTATATGGATGATATTGTTGTCAAGTCACGAAAAGGTTCCGACCTGCTCGCTGACCTCGCCGAAACATTTGCCAACCTCAGAAGGTATGATATCAAGCTCAATCCATCAAAGTGCACATTTGGAGTTCCTGGTGGCAAGTTACTCGGTTTTCTCGTTTCCGAACGGGGAATCGACGCTAACCCAGAGAAGATAGGCACTATTCTCCGAATGAAACGCCCTGTGCGAGTGCACGATGTCCAGAAGCTTACTGGATGCTTGGCCGCATTAAGTCGATTCATCTCACGACTCGGTGAAAAGGCACTGCCTCTTTACCGACTGATGAAGAAGGCTGACAAGTTCGAGTGGACTCCAGAAGCTGATGCAGCGTTTGCCGAGCTAAAAGCTCTGCTCTCCACCCAGCCGGTGCTTGCTGCTCCAATCAGCAAAGAGCCTCTGTTGCTCTACATCGCAGCCACAGGACAATTCGTCAGTACTGTGCTAACGGTCGAGCGGGAAGAAGAAGGAAAAGCTCTCAAAGTTCAGCGCCCAGTGTATTATTTGTCTGAAGTCTTGACTCCATCCAAGCAGAGATATCCTCATTATCAGAAGCTTGTGTATGGAATATACATGACCACAAAGAAGGTTGCTCATTATTTCTCCGACCATTCCATCACAGTCGTCAGCGACGCTCCACTATCAGAGATTTTGCACAACAGAGATGCAACTGGTCAAGTGGCCAAATGGGCGATTGAACTTCTTCCCCTTGATATCAAGTTTGAGGCAAAGAAAGCCATTAAGTCCCAGGCGATAGCAGATTTCCTCGCCGAGTGGATTGAACAACAGCAGCCGACTGAAGTTCACTCGGAGCATTGGACCATGTTTTTCGATGGCTCTAAGATGTTGAATGGTTCCGGTGCTGGGGTTGTCCTGGTTTCCCCCAGAGGAGATAAGCTCAGATATGTGCTCCAGATTCACTTTGATTCCTCCAACAATGAGGCAGAATATGAGGCCCTCCTATATGGGTTGCGCATGGCCATTTCACTCGGCGTCCGTCGCCTAATGGTCTATGGCGACTCGGATTTAGTGGTCAATCAGGTGATGAAAGAGTGGGACGTGAGAAGCCCAACCATGACTGGATACTGCAGTGCAGTGAGGAAGCTGGAGAAGAAGTTCGAGGGGTTGGAGCTCCATCATATACCCCGACTGAAAAATCAAGCAGTTGATGATCTAGCAAAGATAGGTTCCAAGAGAGAAGCCATTCCGAGTGGTGTGTTCTTGGAGCATATACACACTCCGTCAGTCAAAGAAGATCCTTTCACCGAAGAAACTCCGCAGCCCAAGAGCGCCACAGATCCGACTGAAGTTGAAGTCCCAGCGGTGGTCGACTTGATCATGGAGGTTTTGGTGGTCATTCCCGACTGGACGATTCCGTATGTCGCATATATCTTGAGGAAAGAGCTTCCGGAGGATGAGGAAGAGGCTCGATAGATCGTCCGTCGATCTAAGGCCTTTACCGTAATCAAAGGACGATTATACAGAGAAAGCGTGACTGGAGTCGGTCAGAAGTGCATAACACCAGAAGAAGGTCGACTCATCCTCAATGATATTCACTCGGGGACCTGTGGTCATCATGCGTCCTCTCGGACCATCGTGGCCAAAGCATACCGAGCCGGATTTTACTGGCCCAAGGCGAATGAGATGGCAAAAGAGATAGTAGATAAGTGCGAGGGATGTCAGTTCTACTCGAATATGTCGCAGAAGCCTGCGTCAGCTTTGAAGACCATCCCACTCGTCTGGCCTTTTGCAGTTTGGGGGCTGGACATGATCGGTCCTTTGAGAACAGGACGAAGTGGCTTCACGCATGTACTGGTGGGAGTCGACAAGTTCACCAAGTGGATCGAGGCTAAACCAATCAAGAGCCTTGACACCGGTACTGCTATTAGCTTCATCAGGGAACTAATATTCAGATATGGAGTCCCGCACAGCATCATTACGGATAATGGGTCGAACTTTGACTCAGAGGAATTCAGAGCTTTCTGCGACTCCCAGGGCACACGGGTCGACTACGCATCAGTCGCCCATCCGCAGTCGAATGGACAAGCAGAGCGAGCTAATGGACTGATTCTCAAGGGACTGAAGCCTCGACTGATGCGTGATCTCAAACACGCGGCTGGGGCTTGGGTCGACGAACTTCCATCTGTACTCTGGGGACTGCGGACCACGCCTAATCGGTCGACCGGAAGAACTCCATTCTTCTTGGTCTATGGAGCTGAAGCAGTCTTGCCGAGTGATCTTCTCCACAATGCTCCTCGAGTTGAAATCTACAACGAAGCAGAAGCTGAACAAGCGTGGCAGGACGCAGTCGACCTTTTAGAGGAAGAAAGGGAGATGGCTCTGATCCGATCGACCATCTACCAACAAGCTCTGCGTCGTTTCCACGCCCGAAATGTGAGAGGTCGAGCCTTCCAGGAAGGGGATTTGGTTCTCCGAGTGGATCAGCACAAACCACACAAGCTTGCTCCTTCTTGGGAAGGCCCCTTCATCGTCACCAAGGTTCTCCACAACGGGGCGTACCGTCTTTACAACGTCGAGCATAATATCGACGAGCCCCGAGCTTGGAACGCGGAGCTACTCCGCCCATTTTACACTTAAGTTTTATCACTCGGATGAGTTGCAATAAAGTACTTTTGTAATTCATGGACCTCAAAATAATAGTGTCATAGTTCCTCCACACTATCTGTCACTTTTTATTTTCCAATAAAATTCCCCTCAGTGGGTGACTTAGTTGCGAATCCGTTTCGCCTAAGTTTGTAAAAATCCTACCGAGTGGTGAGCCAGACTCCCACTCGGAGGCTTAGCTGCGAATCCGTTTCGCCTAAGTTATCAAAATCCTACCGAGTGGTAAGCCAGCCTTCCACTCGGAGGCTTAGCTGCAGCCTTGTGCTCGCCTAAGTTATCAAAATCCTGCCGAGTGAAGAGCAATCCTCTCACTCGGAGGCTTAGCTGCAGCCTCGTGCTCGCCTAAGTTATGAAAATCCTACCGAGTGGTAAGCCAGCCTTCCACTCGGAGGCTTAGCTGCAGCCTCGTGCTCGCCTAAGTTATCAAAATCCTACCGAGTGGTAAGCCAGCCTTCCACTCGGAGGCTTAGCTGCAGCCTCGTGCTCGCCTAAGTTATAAAAATCCTACCGAGTGAAGAGCAACCCTCTCACTCGGGGGCTTAGCTGTAGTCCAAGCACTCGCCTAAGTTATGAAAATCCTACCGAGTGAAGAGCAATCCTCTCACTCGGAGGCTTAGCTGCAGCCTCGTGCTCGCCTAAGTTATCAAAATCCTACCGAGTGGTAAGCCAGCCTTCCACTCGGAGGCTTAGCTGCAGCCTCGTGCTCGCCTAAGTTATAAAAATCCTACCGAGTGAAGAGCAACCCTCCCACTCGGAGGCTTAGCTGCAGTCCAAGCACTCGCCTAAGTTGTGAAAATCCTACCGAGTGAAGAGCAACCCTCTCACTCGGGGGCTTAGCTGCAGCCCTGTGCTCGCCTAAGTTACAAAAATCCTACCGAGTGAAGAGCAACCCTCTCACTCGGAGGCTTAGCTGCAGCCCTGTGCTCGCCTAAGGTATAAAAACCCTGCCGAGTGGAGAGCCACCCTCTCACTCGGGGGGCTTAGCTGCAGCCCAGTGCTCGCCTAAGTGGACTAAAGAATAAGTCGATTGCAGTACAGGCACCTTGCTTTGAACCTGCAAAAGACATTCCGAGCCGAAGGCAATCATATTCAAGCGCCAAATTCAAGTTTGAATCGATATCTAAAGGAACCGAAAGTGCTCAGGCGTCAAGCCCGTTAAGGTTTGTCGGTTACAATTCCACTCGGCATACCGAGGCAAATTCAAAGCGTCGAGCCAGAAGAAGTTTTTTACCCCTCCTGTGGAGGGCTGGAAGGTGCAACAAATTCATCAAGGTCAATTCCGTCGGCGATCCGAGTGGCAGCTGCAAGGAAAGTCTCCATAAAGGACCTGAAGTCGTGCTTCTTGGTATTGGCCACCCGAAGGGCCGCCAGCTTCTCCTCTCGTGCATCTTTGCAGTGGACTCGGGCCAGACACAGAGCGACATCTGCACCACACCGAGCCGAGGACTTCTTCCACTCCTGCACTCGACCAGGGATCGTGTTCAAGCGGGCCATCAGCGACTCAAGGTCATTCTGAAGTGTCTCCTCAGGCCAGAGCGTCGAGTCGATGCGAGATGTGGCGGCCTTCAGCCTTGCGAGATAGTCCACGACAGCTGCAACACGAGACTCCAGTCGGAAAACATCCATGGCAACTTCGTCGTTCACCGGAGAATTGACGGGGTCGAGGTTTGGCTCCAGTCGGCTGGTTTCTTCTTCAAAGTTTTGACAAAATTCTGCAAGGGTGATCACTAAGTCAAGGAGATAGTCGAATGGAAAAAGCCACAATTGGAAATATTTGCCAAACATGGAGGTTTACCTTCAAGCATAAGGAACAACTTCTTGGCAAGGCCACTTAGGAAGGCCTCCAGTTCAGTTTTCTTCTCAGTCAATTTGCTGACTTGGTCGGTCAGGGCAGCTTTGTCAGTTCTCAGTCGACTGACCTCCTTGTTGGCAATCCCAAGAGCAGTTTTCAGATTGGTATTGTCTTGTTCGAGCTTGGTGACTGAAGCTAACTTCTCGTCAGCAAGCTTGATCTTCTCAGCTAGCTCAAGGTCTTTCTTCTGCTGGGCCTCCCTTACCTTACCTGCAAGTTACAGCAAGATCAGATGTTGAAACAAGCAAGGGGAAAAGCAGTCGTCAGGGTCTCACCAAACATACCTTCGGTCTCCTCCTTTGCCTTTGTCAGCTTCTCCTGAACTAGCTTCAAGCTCAGCTCGACTTGAGTATGCTTGTGTTCCAGCTCTGAGTAGCGAGCCACAAGATCACAAGAGTTCTGCGAAGAACCAATCGACTAAATGTCAAATATAATTCACTTCCGAGTGAAAAAGGGAAAAACACACGTTTCTAAGACTACAGCCGAATACAAGCATTCGACCGTAGTCTCGGGGACTACACCCAGTGGGTGCACTCAGCGTGCCCCCACTAATCCTGTCGAAGACAAAGTCGACCAGTCGAGCTCAAAAAAAAAGTGTGCGAGATGCATTCTCTAAGACTGTGATCAACTGCAAGCAGTCGACCACAGTCTCGGGGACTACACCCAGTGGGTGCACTCAGCGTGCCCCCACCGGTTTGTGAAATCCAGTCGACCAGTCGACTGACAGAAAGATTGACATTATAAAGCCTAAGGCCGACTGCCAGCAGTCGACCTTAGCCTTGGGGACTACACCCAGTGGGTGCACTCAGCGTGCCCCCACCGGTTTGTGAAATCCAGTCGACCAGTCGACTGACAGAAAGATTGACATCATAAAGCCTAAGGCCGACTGCCAGCAGTCGACCTTAGCCTTGGGGACTACACCCAGCGGGTGCACTCAGCGTGCCCCCGCTAACACGGAGTTTATTCGACAGACCCAGTGGGTGATTACTATAAATTCCGGAAAAGAAAAGTTTTTGGTAGCATATCCAACAGAACAAACAGCGGTCGACTGACCTGGACATTGCTTTGGAGGGCAGAGCTGGCGTCATAAGCTGCCTGGCTCGCGTCCCGGATGGTCTTCAGCTGCTCCATCATGAGTCCCGCCTGGCGTATTGCCTCCTTCGCTGCGCCAGCTTGGTCCTCTGGGACGTGGTGCGTCGTGAAGAGGGAGGGCTGCTGAGCATTCGTTAGTGGATTTGCGAAGGACACTGTGTGTCGAGTGGTGTTCCCTTCCTCCACAGTCAGAATCTCAGGCGCCGTCACATCCTGAGGTACCTTACTGGCGGACGCTTTCTGACTCCTCCTGCGTGTCAGTGGTTCTTCATCCTCGTCGTCGTCAGGGAGATTGATAACAGTGTTGGGTGGAGCTGCGGAGAAGGATCAGGATCAGAGATCGCGAGTCAGCCGACTAAGAACGGTGTTAAGAACACAGTACCTGGATTCGAAGTTGCTGCATCCTCCATCTCGTGGTCATCAGCCCGGGCCGAGGTCTCAGAAGTAGCAGCACTGCAACTCCAAAGGATCAGTCGACTAACTTCAGCGTCGACCAGAGATAAAGTTCGCACAGAATAAGAAAATATGAGCAGCACGGTTACCCTGATATGGTAGGGATGGACACCTTCATCTTCGGCAAGAGCTTGATCGGCTTCGACGGGGCCGCCCTGGGCTGCTTCGGCGCCTTTTCAGTCGGCACCGGAGAGGTGGTCCGAGGGCGCTTGGTCGACTGAGTGGCGGTCGCAACCCCCTTACCACGTTCGGTCGAAGGGTCGTGGACAAGCTTCGACCGCCTTTCTGAGCGCGGTGGTACGACCTCCTCCTCCTCTTCTTCCTCGTCCTCGACGTCGTCTTCATCGCCGTCATCATCATCATCGTCGTCATCATCCTCTGCAACATCCGAGTCCCATTCCTCCTCTTCCTGGCTCTCGCCCCCGCTCGCCTCGCCTTCCTCAGTCGAAGCTTGTGCCCCATTGGGCATCGAGTACAGCTCGGTGAGGGCCTAGCAGATGCCCAAACAAGGATCAGTCGACCAGTCGGCAGGGTTAACAGAAATGAATACGACAAGGGCGCAGTGGAGAGCAGAGCAAG
This sequence comes from Triticum aestivum, assembly GCF_018294505.1. Classification (NCBI taxonomy): domain Eukaryota; kingdom Viridiplantae; phylum Streptophyta; class Magnoliopsida; order Poales; family Poaceae; genus Triticum; species Triticum aestivum. The sequence continues at coordinate 1,074,836 of NC_057806.1, forward strand.
TGTACCTTGTTTGGGTCGCTGTTGTGGTCGAGTGGAGGAATCCTTCTGGCTCCGCGCGGGTTGTCCTTGTTTCCGGTGACGGCCGCCATCCATCTTTCCAGAGTGACATCGTCGACTGCTTCTGGATGGACTCTAGTCTCGTCTTCGGTCCCACAGTACAACCACATGCAGTGGCTCCGGAACTGGAGAGGCTGGATGCGGCGCCTGAGGAAAACCTCCAAGAGGTCCATGCCTGTCACTCCCTCCCGAACCAACTGCACCACGCGCTCCATCAACATCTTCACGTCGGCTCTCTCCTCCGGAATCAGCTTCAGAGGGGAAGGCTTGCTCACTCGGTCCATGGTGAACGGAGGGAGTCCACTCGACTGCCCTGGCGTCGACTGGACCTGGCAGTAGAACCAAGTCGACTGCCAGCCTCTAACGGACTCGGGAAAGGTCATGGGCGGGAAGGTGCTCTTATTCCTCACCTGAATCCCCAGGCCCCCGCACATTTGGACGACTCGGGTTCTCTCATCACCGGGGCTCGCCTTCTTCACGGTCTGATATCGACACGTGAATATATGTTTGAACAAACCCCAGTGCGGTCGACAGCCCAAGAAACCCTCACACATGGACACGAACGCGGCAAGATAGGCAATGGAGTTTGGGGTAAAGTGGTGAAGCTGCGCTCCAAAGAAATTCAAGAAGCCACGGAAGAAAATACTCGGCGGCAAGGAAAACCCACGATCAACATGAGTGGCCAAAAGCACACACTCACCCTCTTCTGGCTGTGGCTGCCACTCCTTCCCCGGCAACCTCGCAGCTCCGTGAGGGATCAAGCCCTCGTTGGCCATGTCAAGGAGGTCCTTCTCTGTGATGGTCGACTGGATCCAGTCTCCTTGGACCCAGCCCTTCGGCAGGCGGGATCTAGACGAGGACCCTCCGCGGCTGGTGGGTCTCCCCTTCGCCTTCTCCGACGCCGACGCCTTCTTGGCGCGCTCCAGCGCCGCCGTCTTCTCCTTGGCCATGGTCGCCGGCGAGATGCGCAAAGGGAAGTGGTGCGGGGGCGAGAGCGAGCACGCTGAGCAGGGAGGAAGGAGGCAGAGAGAGGGAAAGAATGCTAAGGCGCAGCACAGAAATCCTCGCCGGGAACATTTATAAGGTCCCTTCCGAGTGGATGACAGGTGGGCCCGGGCGATCTAATCATATCTCGAACAGTTATGCAGGCGGGATACGTGGCGAAAAAGGCGGCGCGGAGATCGAGGCGTCCATGCCCCGTCCCATCCGAACGCCGCGGTCCGCCCCGCTTCGCGCGCGCCCCCAAATTTCGCATCCCGCAGAATCCGCGAGCAACAAATCAGTCTGTCAGGCGCGGTGTTTCCGGCGATCCGTCGCTCGGAGATCGTCGTAGCTTGAAAGATCACTCGACGCAAAAGCAGAATGGATCAAGTCGACTGAAGTCAAGTTGTTTCCTGTCGACGAAGAGATTCTTTAGTACAGAACAGCGCACAACCAGAGCGCAAAGGTTAATCGGAAACGACATCAACTCCTTCTTCACTCGAAGCCTCAATCCATTCGGGGGCTAATGATGGGGTTATGTACCTAGGGTAGGGTCATGGACCTGATCCAAGTAACTTACCCCAGGACATCCTTAGAAGAGGTCGCCTTCCAGTCGACCAACGAGGATTCACTCGACTAGCCTGAAGGACTCGACCACGAAGACTCACTCGACCACCAGGAGGTCAAGAGGCACTCTGCACTGCAACGGCCTGTAATCAAGTAGTCTTTATGATAGTAAAGGCACTTTATGTGGGGCGTTACCAGTAACGCCCCAGACTTAACTCACCTTAAACCCTCTCCTATGTGGGCTGGCTGGGGTCCTGGCGCACTCTATATAAGCCACCCCCCTCCACAGGCAGAAAGGTTCGGCACCTTGTAATTCGTACATTCATAATCCACTCGACCGCCTCCGGGCTCCGAGACGTAGGGCTGTTACTTCTTCCGAGAAGGGCCTGAACTCGTACATCCTTTGTGCTTACAACCTCTCCATAGCTAGGACCTTGCCTCTCAATACCTACCCCCCACTCTACTGTCAGGCTTAGAACCACGACAATTTCCACCATTAACGAACCGCGGGGTGCGTTTACATGTCGGTCATCAATACTAGCAGTTTTGGCCAATTCTGGACCATTTCGTGGACTATTACTCACTGTTTTGGGGCCCCGGAGTGATTTCCACGATTAAAGAACCCTTGGTGCAGTTACGTGTCGGTTATCACTACTCGCTTTTTTTGTCGATTCTGACCCGTTTTGTGGACTGTTACTTACCGTTTTGGGGCCCCAAAGCGATTTCCAAGGTTGTTGAACCCCAAGGTCCCCTTAAGTGTAGGTCATCAACAATCGCCGCTTGATCCGATTCTGGCTCGTTTTTTGGACTATTACTTAGTTTTGGGGGTCCCGAAGTGATTTCCACGATTTACAAACCCCAGGGTGTGTTTACGTGCCGGTCATAAACACTCACAGTTTTGGCCAATTCTAACGCGTTTCGTGGACTATTACTCACCGTTTTGGGGTCCCAAAGCGATTTCCATGGTTGATGAACCACAAGTTGCGCTTAAGTGTAGGTCATCAACAGTCACAGTTTGGGCCGATTCTGGCCCGTTTCTTGGACTATTACTTAGTTTTGGGGGTCCCGGAGTGATTTCCATGATTTATGAACCCCGTGGTGCATTTACGTGTCGGTCATCAACACTCACAGTTTTGGCCAATTCTGACGCGTTACGTGGACTATTACTCACTATTTCGTGGTCCCAAAGCGATTTCCACGTTTGATAATCCCCGGGGTGCATTTGCGTGTCTGTCGTCAACACTCAGTGGTTTGGCCATTTCTGACGCGATTCGTGGACTATTACTCACCATTTAGGGGTCCCGAAGTGATTTCCATAGTTGTTGAACCCCAAGGTGCTTTTACATGTCGGTCATCAACACTCATAGTTTGGCCGATTCTAGCCCATTTCGTGGACTATTACTCACTGTTTTGGGGTGCCGGAGTGATTTCCACAATTAATGAATAGCTGTGTGCGTTTACATGTCGGTCATCAACGCTAGCAGTTTTGGCCGATTCTGGCCCGTTTTGTGGACTATTACTCACTGTTTTGGGGCCCCGAAGTGATTTCCATGATTAACGAACCCACGGGTGCGCTTACGTGTCGGTCATCAACACTCGCGGTTTTTGTCGACTCTGACCCGTTTCGTGGACCATTACTCACCGTTTCGGGGCCCAAAGCGATTTCCATGGCTGTTGAACCCCAAGGTGCGCTTAAGTGTAGGTCATCAACAATCATAGTTTGGGACGATTCTGGCCCGTTCTTGTACTATTACTTAGTTTTGGGGGTCCCAGCCGGGGTGATTTCCACGATTTACGAACCTCGGTGTGCTTTACGTGCCGGTCATCAACACTCACAGTTTTGGCCAATTCTAACACGTTTCATGGACTATTACTCACCGTTTTGTGGTCCGGAAGTGATTTCAATAGTTGTTGAACCCCAAGGCGCGCTTACGTGTCGATCATCAACACTCACAGTTCTGGATGATTCTGGCCCGTTTCATGGACTATTACTCACTGTTTAGGGGGGCCGGAGTGATTTCCACGGTTGATGAACTGCGGGGTGCATTTACGTGTCGGTCATCAACACTCACAGTTTTGGCCGATTCTGGCCCGTTTCTTGGACTAGTAGTCTGTTTTAGGTCCCGATGTGATTTCCATGATTGACGAACACTGGGGTGCGTTTACGTGTCGGTCATCAACACTCGTAGTTTTGGACGATTCTGGCCCGTTTTGTGGACACTCACTGTTTTGGGGTCCCGGAGTGATTTCCACGGTTAACAAACCACGAGGTGCGTTTACGTGTCGGTCATCGACAATCATAGTTTTGGTCGATTCTGGCCCATTTCGTGGACTATTACTCATCGTTTTGGGGCCCCAAAGTGATTTCCATGGTCATTGAACCCCATGGTGCGCTTACGTGTCGATCATCAACAAGCACAGTTTGGGCCGATTTTGGCCCGTTTCTTGCACTATTACTTAGTTTTGGGGGTCCCGGAGTGATCTCCACGATTGACGAACTCCGGCATGCGTTTACGTGTCGGTCGTCAACACTCACAAATTTGGCCAATTCTGTTCCATTTCGTGCACTATTACTCACCGTTTTGGCGTCCCAGAGGGATTTCCACGATTGACAATCCCCAGGGTGTGTTTGCATGTCTGACGTCAACACTCACTGTTTTGGCCAATTCGGACACGATTTGTGGACTATTACTCACCATTTAGGGGTCTAGAAGCGATTTCCATAGTTGTTGAACCCCGTGTGCTTTTACATGTTGGCCATCAACAATCATAGTTTTGGCCGATTCTAGCCCGTTTCGTGGACTATTACTCACTGTTTTGGGGTCCCGGAGTGATTTCCATGATTAACGAACCCCCGGGTGCGCTTACGGGTTGGTTATCAACAGTCGCGGTTGTTGTGGACTCTGACCCTTTTCATGGACAATTACTCACCGTTTTGGGGCCCCAAAGCGATTTCCATGGTTGTTGAACCCAAGGTGCGCTTAAGTGTAGGTCAACAACAATCGCAGTTTGGGCCGATTCTGGCCCGTTTCTTGGAATATTACTCACCGTTTTGGGGCCCCAAATTGATTTCCATGGTTGTTGAACCCCAAGGTGCGCTTAGGTCTAGGTCATCAACAATCGCAGTTTGGCCCGATTCTGGCCCGTTTCTTGGACTATTACTTAGTTTTGGGGGTCCTGGAGTGATCTCCTTGATTTACGAACCCCGACGTGCGTTTACGTGTCGGTCATCAACACTCACAGTTTTGGCCAATTCTAACGGGTTTTGTGGACTATTAATCACCGTTTTGGGTTCCTGTAGTGATATCCATAGTTGTTGAACCCCAAGGCGCGCTTACGTGTCGGTCATCAACACTCACAGTTTTGGCTAATTTTGGCCCGTTTCATGTACTATTTCTCACTGTTTTGGGACCCCGGAGTGATTTCGACGGTTAATGAACCATGGTGTGCATTTACGTGTCGGTCATCAACACTCACAGTTTTGGCTGATTCTGGCTTGTTTCGTGGACTATTACTCACTGTTTGGGCGCCCTAGAGTGATTTCCACGGTTAATGAACCGTTGGGTACGTTTATGTGTCGATAATCAACACTTGAAGTTTTGGCCGATTCTGGCCCGTTTCTTGGACTATTAGTCTGCTTTGGGTTCCGGTGTGATTTCCATGATTGACGAACACCGGGGTACATTTACGTGTCGGTCATCAACACTCGTAGTTTTGGTAGATTCTGGCCCGTTTCGTGGACACTCACTATTTTGGTGTCCCGGAGTGATTTCCATGGTTAACAAACCGCGAGGTGCGTTTACGTGTCGGTCATCAACACTCATAGTTTTGGTCGATTCTGGACCGTTTCGTGCACTATTACTCACCGTTTAGGGGCCCCAAAGTGATTTCCATGGTCGTTGAACCCCATGGTGCGCTTACGTGTCGATCATCAACAAGCACAGTTTGGGTCAATTTTAGCCCGCTTCTTCCACTATTACTTAGTTTTGGGGGTCTCGGAGTGATCTCACGATTGACGAACTCCGGGGTGCGTTTACGTGTCGATCATCAACTCTCACAAATTTGGCCAATTCTGGTCCATTTCGTGCACTATTACTCATCGTTTTGGCGTCCCAGAGGGATTTCCACGATTGACAATCCCCAGGGTGCGTTTGCATGTCTGACATCAACACTCGCTATTTTCGCCAATTCTGACGCGATTCTTGGACACTCACCATTTAGGGGTCCAGAAGCGATTTCCATAGTTGTTGAACCCCAAGGTGCTTTTACATGTTGGCCATCAACACTCATAATTTTGGCCGATTCTAGCCCGTTTCGTGGACTATTACTCACTGTTTTGGGGTCCTGGAGTGATTTCCACGATTAATGAACCCCCGGGTGCGCTTACGTGACAATTATCAACACTCACAGTTTTTGTCGACTCTGACCCGTTTCGTGGACCATTACTCACTGTTTTGGGGCCCCAAAGCGATTTCCATGGTTGTTGAACCCCAAGGTGTGCGCTGAAGTGTAGGTCAACAACAATCGCAATTTGGGCCGATTCTGGCCTGTTTCTTGGACTATTACTCACCATTTTGGGGCCCCAAAGTGATTTCCATAGTTGTTGAACCCCAAGGTGCGCTTAGGTCTAGGTCATCAACAATCGCAGTTTGGGCCGGTTATGGCCCGTTTCTTGGACTATTACTTACTTTTGAGGGTCCCGGAGTGATCTCCTTGATTTACGAACCCCGGGGTGCGTTTACGTGTCGGTCATTAACACTCACAGTTTTGGCCAATTCTAACGTGTTTCGTGGACTATTACTCACTGTTTTGTGGTCCCGAAGTGATATCCATAGTTGTTGAACCCCAAGGCGCGCTTACGTGTCGGTCATCAACACTCACAGTTTTGGCTGATTCTGGCCCGTTTAATGTACTATTGCTCACTGTTTTGGGGCCCGGGAGTGATTTCCACGTTTAATGAACCGCGGTATGCGTTTACGTATCGGTCATCTACACTCTCATTTTTGGCTGATTCTGGCCTGTTTCGTGGACTAATGGTCACTATTTGGAGGCCCCATAGTGATTTCCACGGTTAATGAACCGCGCGGTGCGTTTACGCGTCGGTAATTAACACTCACTGTTTTGGCCGATTCTGGCCCGTTTCTTGGACTTTTACTCTATTTTGGGTCCCTATGTGATTTCCATGATTGACGAACATCGGGTGCGTTTACGTGTCGGTCATCAACACTCACAAATTTGGCCAATATGGTTCATTTCATGCACTATTACTCACCGTTTTGGCGTCCCAGAGGGATTTCCACGATTGACAATCCCCAGGGTGTGTTTGCATGTCTGACGTCAACACTCACTGTTTTGGCCAATGACGCGATTCTTGGACTACTACTGACCATTTAGGGGTCCGGAAGCGATTTCCATAGTTGTTGAACCCCAATGTGATTTTACGTGTTGGCCATGAACACTCACAATTTTGGCCTATTCTAGCCCGTTTCATGGACTATTACTCACTGTTTTGGGGTCCCGGAGTAATTTCCACGATTACTGAACCCCCGGGTGCGCTTACGTGTCAGATATCAACACTCGCGGTTTTTGTCGACTCTGACCCGTTTCATGGACCATTACTCACCGTTTTGGGGCTCCAAAGCGATTTCCATGGTTGTTGAACCCCAAGGTGCGCTTAAGTGTAGGTCAACAATAATCGCAGTTTGGGCCAATTCTGGCCCGTTTCTTGGAATATTACTCACCGTTTTGGGGCCCCAAAGTGATTTCCATGGTTGTTGAATCCCAAGGTGCGCTTAGGTCTTGGTCATCAACAATCGCAGTTTGGGCCGATTCTGGCCCGTTTCCTAGACTATTACTTAGTTTTGGGGGTCCCGGAGTGATCTCCATGATTTACGAACCCCGGGGTGCGTTTACGTGTCGGTCATCAACACTCATAGTTTTGGCCAATTCTAACGTGTTTCATGGACTATTACTCACCGTTTTGGGGTCCCGAAGTGATATCCATAGTTGTTGAACCCCCAAGGCGCGCTTACATGTCGGTCATCAACACTCACAGTTTTGTCTGATTCTGGCCTGTTTCATGTACTATTGCTCACTGTTTTGGGGCCCCGGAGTGATTTCCACGGTTAGTGAACCACGGTGTGCGTTTATGTGTCGGTCATCAACACTCACAGTTTTGGCTGATTCTGGCCTGTTTCGTGGACTGTTACTCACTGTTTGGGGGCCCCAGAGTGATTTCCACAGTTAATGAACTGCGGGGTGCATTTACGCGTCGGTAATCAACACTCACAGTTTTGGCCGATTCTGGCCTGTTTCTTGGACTTTTACTATGTTTTGGGTCCCGGTGTGATTTCCATGATTGACGAACACCGGGGTGCGTTTACGTGTCGGTCATCAACACTCGCAGTTTTGGGTCCCGGTGTGATTTCCATGATTGACGAACACCAGGGTGCGCTTACATGTTAGTTATCAACACTCGCGGTTTTTGTCGACTCTGACCCGTTTCGTGGACCATTCCTCACCATTTTGGGGCCCCAAAGCGATTCCCATGGTTGTTGAACCCCAAGGTGCGCTTAAGTGTAGGTCAACAACAATCGCAGTTTGGGCCGATTCTGGCCCGTTTCTTGGAATATTACTCACTGGTTTGGGGCCCCAAAGTGATTTCCATGGTAGTTGAACCCCAAGGTGCGCTTAGGACTTGGTCATCAACAATCGCAGTTTGGGCCGATTCTGGCCCGTTTCTTGGACTATTACTTAGTTTTGGGGGTCCCAGAGTATTCTCCACGATTTACGAACCCCGGGGTGCGTTTACGTGTCGGTCATCAACAATAACAGTTTTGGCCAATTCTAACGTGTTTCGTGGACTATTACTCACCGTTTTGGGGTCCCGAAGTGATATCCATAGTTGTTGAACCCCAAGGCGTGTTTACGTGTCGTTCATCAACACTCACAGTTTAGGCTGATTCTGGCCCGTTTCATGTACTATTGCTCATTGTTTTGGGGCCCCAGAGTGATTTCCACGGTTAATGAACCGCGGTGTGCGTTTACGTGTCGTTCATCAATACTCACAGTTTTGGCTGATTCTGGCCTGTTTCATGGACTATTACTAACTGTTTGGGGGCCCTAGAGTGACTTCCACGGTTAATGAACCGCGGGGTGCGTTTACGCGTCGGTAATCAACACTCACAGTTTTGCTCGATTCTGGCCCGTTTCATGAACTATTACTCACCGTTTTGGGGCCCCAAAGTGATTTCCATGGTCGTTGAGCCCCATGGTGCGCTTACGTGTCGATCATCAACAAGCATAATTTGGGCCGATATTGGCCCGTTTCTTGCACTATTACTTAGTTTTGGGGGTCCTGGAGTGATCTCCACGATTGACGAACTCCGTGGTGCGTTTACGTGTCGGTCATCAACTCTCACAAATTTGGCCAATTCTGGTCCATTTCGTGCACTATTACTCACCGTTTTGGCATCCCAGAGGGATTTCCACGATTGACAATCCCCAGGGTGCGTTTGCATGTCTAACGTCAAAACTCACTGTTTTGGCCAATTTTGACGCGATTCTTGGACTATTACTCACCATTTAGGGGTCCAGAAGCGATTTCCATAGTTGTTGAACCCTAAGGTGCTTTTACGTGTTGGCCATCAACACTCATAGTTTTGGCCGATTCTAGCCCGTTTCGTGGACTATTACTCACTGTTTTGGGGTCCCGGAGTGATTTCCACGATTAATGAACCCCCGGGTGCGCTTACGTGTCAGTTACCAACACTCGTGGTTTTTGTCGACTCTGACCCGTTTCGTGGACCATTACTCACCATTTTGGGGCCCCAAAGCGATTTCCATGGTTGTTGAACCCCAAGGTGCGCTTAAGTGTAGGTCAACAACAATCGCAGTTTGGGCCGATTCTGGCCCGTTTCATGGAATATTACTCACCGTTTTGGGGCCCCAAAGTGATTTCCATGGTTGTTGAACCCCAAGGTGCGCTTTGGTCTAGGTCATCAACAATCGCAGCTTGTGCCGATTCTGGCCCGTTTCTTGGACTATTACTTAGTTTTGGGGGTCCCGGAGTGATCTCCTTGATTTACGAACCCTGGGGTGCGTTTACGTGTCGGTCATCAACACTCACAATTTTGGCCAATTCTAACGGGTTTCGTGGACTATTAATCACCGTTTTGGGTTCCCGTAGTGATATCCATAGTTGTTGAACCCCAAGGCGCGCTTACGTGTCGGTCATCAACACTCACAGTTTTGGCTGATTCTGGCCCGTTTCATGTACTATTGCTCACTGTTATGGGACCCGGGAGTGATTTCCACGGTTAATGAACCATGGTGTGCGTTTACATGTCGGTCATCAACACTCATAGTTTTGGCTGATTCTGGCTTAATTCGTGGACTATTACTCACTGTTTGGGCGCCCTAGAGTGATTTCCACGGTTAATGAACCGCGGGGTACGTTTATGTGCCGATAATCGACAATTGAAGTTTTGGCCGATTCTGGCCCGTTTCTTGGACCATTAGTCCGCTTTGGGTCCCGGTGTGATTTCCATGATTGACGAACACCAGGGTGCATTTACGTGTCGGTCATCAACACTCGCAGTTTTGGCAGATTCTGGCCCGTTTCGTGGACACTCACTGTTTTGGTGTCCCGGAGTGACTTCCATGGTTAATGAACCGCGGGGTGCGTTTACGCGTCGGTAATCAACACTCACAGTTTTGGTCGATTCTGGCCCGTTTCGTGAACTATTACTCACCGTTTTGGGGCCCCAAAGTGATTTCCATGGTCGTTGAACCCCATGGTGCGCTTACGTGTCGATCATCAACAAGCATAGTTTGGGCCGATTTTAACCCGCTTCTTGCACTATTACTTAGTTTTGGGGGTCTCGGAGTGATCTCACGATTGACGAACTCCGGGGTGCGTTTACGTGTCGGTCATCAACACTCGCAAATTTGGCCAATTATGGTTCATTTTGTGCACTATTACTCACCATTTTGGCGTCCCAGAGGGATTTCCACGATTGACAATCCCCAGGGTGCGTTTGCATGTCCGACGTCAACACTCACTGTTTTGGCCAATTCCGACGAGATTCTTGGACTAATACTGACCATTTAGGGGTCCGGAAGCGATTTCCATAGTTGCTGAACCCCAATGTGATTTTACGTGTTGGCCATGAACACTCACAATTTTGGCCGATTCTAGCCCGTTTCATGGACTATTACTCACTGTTTTGGGGTCCCGGAGTAATTTCCACGATTAATGAACCCCCGGGTGCGCTTACATGTCAGTTATCAACACTCACGGTTTTTGTCGACTCTGGCCTGTTTCATGGACCATTACTCACCGTTTTAGGGCCCCAAAGCAATTTCCATGGTTGTTGAACCCCAAGGTGCGCGTAAGTGTAGGTCAAAAATAATCGCAGTTTGGGCTGATTCTGGCCCGTTTCTCGGAATATTACTCACTGTTTTGGGGCCCCAAAGTGATTTCCATGGTTGTTGAATCCCAAGGTGCGCTTAGGTCTTGGTCATCAACAATCGCAGTTTGGGCCGATTCTGGCCCGTTTCCTGGACTATTACTTAGTTTTGGGGGTCTCGGAGTGATCTCCATGATTTACGAACCCCGGGGTGCATTTATGTGTCGGTCATCAACACTCACAGTTTTGGCCAATTCTAACGTGTTTCGTGGACTATTACTCACCGTTTTGGTGTCCCGAAGTGATATCCATAGTTGTTGAACCCCCAAGGAGCGCTTACATGTCGGTCATCAACACTCACAGTTTTGGCTGATTCTGGCCCGTTTAATGTACTATTGCTCATTGTTTTGGGGCCCCGGAGTGATATCCACGGTTAATGAACCACGGTGTGCATTTATGTGTCAGTCATCAACACTCACAGTTTTGGCTGATTCTGGCCTGTTTCGTGGACTATTAGTCACTCTTTGGGGGCCCCAGAGTGATTTCCACTGTTAATGAACCGCGGGGTGCGCTTACGCGTCGGTAATCAACACTCACAGTTTTGGCCGATTCTGGCCTGTTTCTTGGACTTTTACTCTGTTTTGGGTCCCGGTGTGATTTCCATGATTGACGAACACCGGGGTGCGCTTACGTGTTAGTTATCAACACTCGCGGTTTTTGTCGACTCTGACCCGTTTCGTGGACCATTACTCACCATTTTGGGCCCCAAAGTGATTTCCATGGTTGTTGAACCCCAAGGTGCGCTTAAGTGTAGGTCAACAACAATCACAGTTTGGGCCGATTCTGAGCCGTTTCTTGGAATATTACTCACCGGTTTGGGGCCCCAAAGTGATTTCCATGGTTGTTGAACCCCAAGGTGCACTTAGGTCTAGGTCATCAACAATCGCAGTTTGGGCCGATTCTAGCCCGTTTCTTGGACTATTACTTAGTTTTGGGGGTCCCGGAGTATTCTCCACAATTTATGAACCCCGGGGTGAGTTTACGTGTCGGTCATCAACACTAACAGTTTTGGCCAATTCTAACGTGTTTCGTGGACTATTACTCACCGTTTTGGGGTCGCGAAGTGATATCCATAGTTGTTGAACCCCAATGTGTGCTTACGTGTCGGTAATCAACACTCACAGTTTTGGCTGATTCTGGCCCGTTTCATGTACTATTGCTCATTGTTTTGGGGCCCCGGAGTGATTTCCACGGTTAATGAACCGCGGTGTGCGTTTACATGTCGATCATCAATACTCACAGTTTTGGCTGATTGTGGCCTATTTCATGGACTATTACTCACTGTTTGGGGGCCCTAGAGTGACTTCCATGGTTAATGAACCGCGGGGTGCGTTTACGCGTCGGTAATCAACACTCACAATTTTGGTCGATTCTGGCCCGTTTCGTGAACTATTACTCACCGTTTTGGGGCCCCAAAGTGATTTCGAAGGTCGTTGAACCCCATGGTGCGCTTACGTGTCGATCATCAACAAGCATAGTTTGGGCCGTTATTGGCCCGTTTCTTGCACTATTACTTAGCTTTGGGGGTCCCGGAGTGATCTCCACGATTGACGAACTCCGTGGTGCATTTACGTGTCGGTCATCAACTCTCACAAATTTGGCCAATTCTGGTCCATTTCGTGCACTATTACTCATCGTTTTGGCGTCCCAGAGGGATTTCCACGATTGACAATCCCCAGGGTGCGTTTGCATGTCTGACGTCAACACTCTGTTTTGGCCAATTTTGACGCGATTCTTGGACTATTACTCACCATTTAGGGGTCCAGAAGCGATTTCCATAGTTGTTGAACCCTAAGGTTTTTTTTCGTGTTGGCCATCAACACTCATAGTTTTGGCCGATTCTAGCCCTATTCGTGGACTATTACTCACTGTTTTGGGGTCCCGGAGTGATTTCCATGATTAATGAACCCCCGGGTGCGCTTACGTGTCAGTTACCAACACTCGCGGTTTTTGTCGACTCTGACCCGTTTCGTGGACCATTACTCACCGTTTTGGGGCCCCAAAGCGATTTCCATGGTTGTTGAACCCCAAGGTGCGCTTAAGTGTAGGTCAACAACAATCACAGTTTGGGCCGATTCTGGCCCGTTTCTTGGAATATTACTCACAGTTTTGGGGCCCCAAAGTGATTTCCATGGTTGTTGAACCCCAAGGTGCGCTTAGGTCTAGGTCATCAACAATCGCAGCTTGGGCCGATTCTGGCCCGTTTCTTGGACTATTACTTAGTTTTGGGGGTCCCAGAGTGATCTCCACGATTTACGAACCCGGGGGTGCGTTTACGTGTCGGTCATCAACACTCACAGTTTTGGCCAATTCTAACGTGTTTCGTGGACTATTACTCACCGTTTGGGGTCCCGAAGTGATATCCATAGTTGTTGAACCCCAAGGCGCGCTTACATGTCAGTCATCAACACTCACAGTTTTGGCTGAATCTGGCCCGTTTCATGTACTATTGCTCACGCTGTTTGGGGGCCCCGGCGTGATTTCCACGGTTAATGAACGGCGGTGTGCATTTACGTGTCGGTCATTGACACTCACAGTTTTTGCCGATTCTGGCCCGTTTCTTGGACTATTACTGTATTTTGGGTCCCGGTGTGATTTCCATGATTGACGAACACCGGGGTGCGTTTACGTGTCGGTCATCAACACTCGCAGTTTTTGCTGATTCTGGCCCGTTTCGTGGACACTCACTGTTTTGGGGTCTCGGAGTGATTTCCATGGTTAACAGACCGCAAGGTGCGTTTACATGTCGGTCATTGTCGGTGTCAAAACCGGCGGATCTCGGGTAGGGGGTCCCGAACTGTGCGTCTAGGCGGATGGTAACAGGAGACAAGAGACACGATGTTTTTACCCAGGTTCGGGCCCTCTCGACGGAGGTAAAACCCGACTCCTGCTTGATTGATATTGATGATATGGGTAGTACAAGAGTGGATCTACCACGAGATCAAGGAGGCTAAACCCTAGAAGCTAGCCTATGGTATGATTGTTGTTGTGTCCTATGGACTAAAACCCTCCGGTTTATATAGACACCGGAGAGGGCTAGGGTTACAAAGAGTCGGTTACAATGGTAGGAGATCTACATATCCGTATCGCCAAGCTTGCCTTCCACGCCAAGGATAGTCCCATCCGGACACGGGACGAAGTCTTGAATCTTGTATCTTCATAGTCTTGGAGTCCGGCCGATGATGATAGTTCGGCTATCCGGACACCCCCTAATCCAGGACTCCCTCAGTAGCCCCCGAACCAGGCTTCAATGACGACGAGTCCGGCGCGTATATTGTCTTCGGCGTTGCAAGGCGGGTTCTCCTCCAAATTCCATGTGCTTGCCGAATAGTGTCTGGCTTCCTTATAAATGTTGCGCTCCTTGGCTTCCACGTCCAATAATGGCCCTCTTCCACGTGTCGTATGAATGCGAAAAGCCAGGGTATTTTTACGTTTTACCCCCAAGCTGCATGAATAAGATGCCTATAAGAGAGGCAAGGATCTAGATCCAAATCACACCATCCTCCTTCCGCGAGTACTCATCGGAGCGCCTCTGACAAAAATCCACTCCATCATGGACAGTCGACGCGGCTCCTCCTCTCGCGCTCCCAGCCCTCAGCCAGGAGATTGGAGGAGATGTTCAGTCCCGCACAGCGAGCTGGTGACGCTCCAAGCGGAGGGATACTTTCCTCCGGCCTTCATGGTCCCGGTTCGAGCCGGACTGGCCACCTACAAAGGTGGAAAGCAGGCGGAGAACACCCCCAATCCCTCCAAAGGAGCGCGGGTGTGCTTCGTCCCTTATCTAATAAGGGGACTCGGATTTCCCATACATCCGTTTCTCCGAGGGCTCCTGGAGTTCTACAGACTCCAGCTTCATCACCTTACACCCGCCTCCATTTTGCATATTGCGGGTTTTGTAGCTCTTTGTGATCTGTTCTTGGGCATCGAGCCCCATTTTGCGCTGTGGAAGAGGTTGTTTTGCCTCGTAACCCCGTTCTCACGAGGGGTCGATATATCAAGTGGGTGGAGCCGAAATATGGCGCATCGCCGGGACCGGATATCTATCCGAAACCCCGAAGAAGGCGTCCGAAGACTGGCCTTCGGAATGGTTTTATATGGAAGACGCTCCACTGTCGGACCCAGTTCAGATCGGCCTCCCGGAGTTCAGCAACGCTCCTCTGAAGAAACGCCTGAGTTGGCGCCCGCGGAGCCCTCAACGGGAAGATGATAAGAGCGTCCAATATCTGATGGGTCGGATAAGGTTGTTGGCCCATTCCGGATTGACCATGATTGGAGTCATGGCCACGTGCATTATGCGAGGGGTGCAGCCGCTCCAACATAGGGCCACCCCATGTGGGATTTCAACGGGGAGAATGACGCCACCAGTCATGGCCGCAAGGGGCCGGGATCGGCCGTCGATCTGGTGAAGATCCTGTCTGGCTTGTACAAGGGGGAGAAGGAGGACTTCCTCCACACGAGTCCATTGAATTGATTCTCCATGAATAACCCCCGGAGCTAGGTAAGCGGACGTTTATCTATCCGATCCGTTCTTTCAAAGTTAAGTGTCTTACTTTATGATTTCGACGTAGGAACTGCGCCGGGATGTGGAGGGCATACACAGTCCGACTCCACAACCCGAGGATCTAGGAAGATCCCTTGATCCGGCCTCCGGAGAGGATCCGGACATAGAGGTGGAGCTGATTGACGGGGTGTTCCACCAACTTAGCATGGACAATGCTCTAGTTGCCATTACCGCTGACTACCCCGGTTTATCTCCGGCTTCCCAGGTAACTGTGACCGGAGTCCTGACACCATTACTTCATCCATGCTTATTTCTGACCACCGCATACCAACGGTGTCTCGCAGGAGGTGCCTTCAAGGCGGGAAGCCAAACCCGCAGCGGCTGACCGACAAGGATCAGTTCGGCCCAGCAGGCGGAAGAGGGGTGCGGTGCGAATCGAAACGTTGCCGCAACGGTATAGCACGCCACCGTTTTTAAGGGAAAGATTCCTAGGAGGTATATTAATGCTCATGACTTTTCCAGGAGAAAGAGCGCTCGCCGGACTGTGCCCGGAGAGGTTGCCAACCAAGCCTCCGCCAGCCAGGCTCCAACACCTGGTCCGGAGGGGGAGGCGAGCGCAAGGCGCAAGCCGGATGCTCCTCTAACGGAGGATGCCGACGGGCTGTCCGCCACCAGGTCTGAGGTGGAGAGCGCCATGAATCACAGGCGCCGCCGGACAGTTCTTCGTGACAAGTGTTTCTCCCCGGAGGCGTTGAATGCCTTTAATGCGGGAGATGCGCACCTCCGTGCCGCTCAAGTTGGTTTAACCAGAGCCACGGAGTAGTATGTGAAAGACATATGGGTAAGGAATTTTAATAGTTATATATGCCAGTAGCCCCCGAGACTTAAAATAGTTAGAATAATTGATTTAAGGATCATTTGTTATGCAGGATCTTACGGAGAAGAATACCCAGCTGTCCCAGGAGCTTCAAGAGTGCAAGGCCCAACTTGAGGCCGCACTAGCCGCCGCAAGGGGAGCCACAAAGACCCCCTCTGGTAATACATACTTCGAAAAGATAAGTAGTTTATGAAGTGCGGCGTGCGTATAATTCTGACAATAATTTTGCAGATGGTGCCGGACTTGATCCGGACAAGCAACAGCTATTGTGCCAGCTGAAGGCCGACGAGAGGGTGCTTATGAAGGTGCAGCAGGAGAGGAAGAAACTCCAAGAGGCCAACACCCAGCTGGGCGAAGAACTAAAAGGTGTTCGGGCCCAGCTGTCTGGCTCCGTGAAGGAGAATCAACGGCTTCGTCGCGGCATTTACAGTAAGTGCTTGAGCAAACTCTTTTGAAAAGAAGAGTTCGGCGAGGGAGTCGATTGACAGAAATATGTCTGTAGGTGTGCTCACAGGTCGTCCTGCAGAGGAAATGCCCGGTTCAACGGGTGATCTGCTTCTCGAGCTGCTGCAGCTACACGAACGTTTTCGGCAGGCGATGAGCGGCGTCGTCCAGGCCTTATGGCCGTCCGTCTCCCTGCCCGAGGGTCTTGGAGGGCTTGCGGAGAAGCTTCCGGGAGCACGGCAGCGCTTCCGTCTATGGAAGATATCGGCCTGCCGTCAAGACGCCCGGGAGGCCTGGGCCATGGTGAAGACGCGGTACACGAAGGCTGATCCGAACCACATGGCCGAGGTCGGACCTGTGGGGCCCGATGGGAAGGAGATTCCTGTGAGCTTAATATATGGCCAAGTAGAGTTGGCCGCTAAGTATTCCCAACGGGACTGTAAGCTAGACAACCTGTTAGATGGGATTGAAGAGGAGTACAATCAGTCAATTTGACGATGTAATCTAAAATGACATGTAAAATGCCTTCTAGCCGGACTGTAGATCGTTTTGTCTTTGCGGACCTTTTCGCTTCAACCTCGGGACCCTAGAGTCCGGAGTGTGTCCGAATACCCTCATGGTTATTAAAAAACTGGGGCATGCATGGAGACCAGGCGTAGGGGTCATTAGTGCTTTATCAGACAAGTGCCCAACTAGTTATGTTATATTACATGGTTAGTAAGAAACATCTTCCAGGGAGAATAGTTCCGTTAGGGGTTCCTTTCCCTGGGAGGCATGCCCTAAAGTGCATGGCCGGACAGCGAAAAGAGCAGAAAAGCATCTGGGGGCATTTGAATAAATAAATAAGAAATCATCTTTCAAGTCACCGACCGAATATTCCCTTAAGAATGCTAGCTTTCGGCTTCACCCAGTCTGAGGAACACATCCGGCTGACCCAGCAGTAACAATCGCAGAGGTGCTCCCTTTACCTCCTAGCCGGACAATCGGAAACGTAGGGGTAAGCACAGGAGCCAGGCAGCCCAGCTTGGCCAAAACTTAAGTCATATCGATGCATATGCTGGTGAGTAAAAGGTACATGCGGAAGTGTGACGCATGTGTTGGGCATGGAGCCCGTATAAATAAGCTTCTTTTAAAGAAGCCCCCAGGTATAATGAGTGCAAGCAGCACGTCAAGTGTGTGCGAACAATGCGCAGGTCAGCCCACAAAGGCTTTACGAAAAGAAGGGAGGAAGGAAGAGAAAAAACAAAAGACAACAAACATTTAAAATGTGGACGGAGGAAGGAGACGAACTCTGAGTCCGGCGCTAGGCGTAGAATCTTCGGAGGTGGGCTGCGTTCCATGGGTTCGGCTCGAGTCGATTGTTCGATGCGTTTCGTAGACGGTATGCTCCGCCGGTCAGGACTTGATCGATGATGAAGGGACCTTACCACTTGGGCTTGAGTTTGTCCTTTTTCTTGTCCGGCAGGCGTAGAACTAGTTCGCCAACATTGTAAGTTTTGGCCCGTACTTCTCTACTCTGATATCTTCGAGCCTGGTGCTGATAGAATGCGGAACGAGCCTTTGCCACGTCGCTCTCCTCCTCCAATGCGTCCAAACTGTCCTGCCGATCCAACTCGGCTTCTCTTTCTTCGTACATGCGCACTCGAGGTGAGTCATGAATTATATCGTAGGGCAAAACTGCTTCTGCGTTGTATACCATAAAGAATGGCATGAATCCGGTAGTACGATTTGGCGTGGTCCGCAGCCCCCAGAGTACGGAGTCGAGCTCCTCCACCCAGTGCGTGTTAGATTCCGTGAGGTACCGCGCTAACCTGGGTTTAATGCCGCTCATGATTAGACCATTTGCTCGTTCGACTTGACCGTTAGTTTGAGGGTGATAGACTGAAGCGTAGTCAAGCTTGATGCCCATGTTTTTGCACCAGAGTTTATCCTCGTCAGCGATGAAGTTCGTGTCGTTATCAGTGATGATGCTGTGGGGGACGCCATAACGGTGTATTACCCCAGATATGAAGTCTATCACAGGTCCGGATTTGGCCGTTTTAACCGGCTTGGCCTCTATCCATTTCGTGAATTTATCCACCATGACCAATAGGTATTTTTGCTTGTGGGTTCCCCCTTTAAGGGGTCCAACCATGTCAAGCCCCCAGACCACGAACAGCCAGGTGATGGGTATAGTTTTGAGGGCTGTGGGTGGCATGTGGCTTTGATTAGCAAAGAGCTGGCAACCGACGCATCGTTGGACTAAGTCCTGAGCATCTGCTCGGGCAGTCGGCCAATAAAATCCTGTACGGAAGGCCTTGCCCACAAGGGCCCGGGCTGCCGCGTGGTGCCCGCCGAGTCCGGCGTGAATTTCAGCCAGGAGATGTCGCCCTTCCTCTTCGGAGATGCACCTTTGAAGGACTCCGGTTGTGCTTTTCTTATAAAGTTCTCCCTCATGGACCTTGTAGGCTTTAGATCGCCAAACTATGCAGCAGGCCTCTTTTTGGTCTTTGTGAAGTTCCTGCCTAATTAAGTAGGCTAGGAATGGTTCCGTCCACGGGGCAATTACTGCCATTATTTCGTGGGCTGAAGGTGTTATTTCATTGGCTGAGCCACCGATAGTGTCAGAATGTTCTGTGTTGGGTAGTGCGGTTGGTTCCGGGTTGTTATTTCTGGACTCCTCTTCCCATAATACGGATGGCTTAAAGAGCCGCTCCAGGAAGATGTTTGGAGGGACGGCGTCGCGTTTTGCACCGATGCGTGCCAACGTGTCGGCTGCCTGGTTATTATCCCGGGCTACATGGTGGAATTCGAGTCCTTCGAACCGAGCTGACATTTTTAAGACGGCATTACGATAGGCTACCATTTTCGGATCCTTGGCGTCAAAGTCTCCATTTACTTGGGATATTGCGAGGTTTGAATCCCCGCGCACCTCTAGGCGTTGAATACCCATGGAGATTGCCATCCGGAGACCATGTAGAAGGGCCTCATATGCGGCTGCATTGTTCGAGTCCGTATACATTATCTGAAGTACGTATTGGACTGTGTCTCCGGTTGGGGACATCAATACGACGCCAGCCCCCAAGCGGGCCAAAATTTTGGAGCCGTCGAAATGCATGATCCAATTGGAGTATGCGCCGTACTCTTTAGGGAGTTCGGCTTCGGTCCATTCGGCGATGAAGTCAGCCAAAACTTGCGACTTTATAGCTCGCCGTGGTTTGTAGGTTATGTCGAATGGTAAGAGCTCAATGGCCCATTTTGCAATCCTGCCCGTCGCGTCGCGGTTGTTTATAATGTCGTTGAGAGGTACTTCGGAGGCCACTGTTATCGAACACTCTTGAAAGTAGTGTCGCAGCTTCCGGGATGCCATGAATACCGCGTACGCTATCTTTTGATAATGTGGATACCGGAACTTGCATGGAGTTAAGACAGTGGATACGTAGTACACTGGTTTTTGAAGAGGGAATTTGTGTCCTTCTGTTTCTCGTTCGACGACGAGTACCGCGCTGACAACTTGATGTGTTGCCGCGATATATAATAACATCGGTTCGCCCAGGTTGGGCGCGGCCAGGACCGGATTTGTTGCCAATATGGCCTTTATTTCTTCGAGTCCGACCATGGCAGCATCCATCCATTCGAAGTGTTCGGTGCGCCGGAGGAGGCGGTAGAGGGGCAATGCCTTTTCTCCCAAACGGGAGATGAAGCGGCTTAGAGCCGCCACGCATCCAGCCAGTTTTTGTATTTGTTTGAGGTCTTTTGGGATATCCAATTGTGACAGAGCTCGGATCTTGGCTGGGTTTGCTTCAATTCCTCTACCGGATACAATGAAGCCCAAGAGCTTTCCGGCTGGTACGTCGAAAACGCATTTTTCCGGGTTGAGCTTAATGTCATTTGCTTGGAGGTTGTCGAATGTGAGCCTCAAATCGTCTACTAGAGTCTCGGCGTGTTTGGTCTTAACAACCACATCGTCTACGTATGCCTCCACTGTTTTGCCGATTTGGGTAGCCAGACATGTCTGAATCATGTGCTGATATGTTGCGCCGGTGTTTTTGAGTCCGAAGGGCATTGTGTTGAAGCAGGATAGTCCGTATGGAGTAATGAATGCTGTTGCGGCCTGGTCTGTTTCCGCCATCCTGATTTGATGGTATCCGGAGTATGCATCGAGGAAGCACAATGAATCGTGCCCTACGGTAGCATCAATGATTTGGTCAATGCGGGGAAGGGGCAAAGGATCCTTTGGACAGGCCTTGTTAAGGTCTTTAAAATCGACACAAAGGCGCCAGGATTTGTCCTTTTTTGGTACCATTACCAGGTTCGCTAGCCAGTCCGGATGTTTTATATCTCTGATGAATCCGGCTTCTAATAGTTTGGCTAGCTCCTCTCGCATTGCCTGTCTTTTGGGTTCGGAAAATAGCCCAAGAGCCTGTTTACTGGCTTGAATCCTTTTAGGTTGTTTAGGTTGTGTTCTGCCAACCTGCGTGGGATTCCTGGCATATCTGAAGGGTGCCAGGCAAAAATGTCCCAATTTTCCCAAAGGAATTCTCGTAGTGCGGCATCTACATCAGGGTTTAATTGTGCCCTAATGGAGGTCGTCTTTGTGGGGTCCGTTGGATGGACCTGGAATTTGACTATTTCGTCTGCTGGTTTAAAAGAGGTGGACTTAGATCTCTTATCGAGTATCACATCGTCCCTATTCACCGTGGAGCGCAGCGCAGTGAGTTCCTCTACCGCTAGGGCTTCGAATAGTGCCTCTAGGGCTAGTGCGGCTGTCTTATTTTTAGCGCGGAGTGCTATGTCCGGATCACTGACAAGAGTGATGATTCCATTGGGCCCAGGCATTTTAAGCTTCATGTACCCGTAATGGGGTATAGCTTGGAAAATTGTGAATGCCTCTCGCCCTAATAAGGCGTGATATCCGCTGCTGAACGGGGCCACTTGGAACGTGACCTCCTCGGACCTGTAATTGTCCAGCGAGCCGAACACCACATCTAGTGTGATTTTCCCTGTGCAGCGTGCTTCCCGACTAGGGATTATTCCTCTAAAGGTTGTGCTGCTTCGCTCAATGCGGCTCCAGTCTATTTCCATTTTTTGGAGGGTTTTGTCGGTGTACTAAAGTAGGGGTACCTTAGTATCCCGAACTTGTGCATGGGCAGTCGCAGCGTCCCGCGGCAAGGCCTTGCCGGGCGTCCGCCAAGATCCTCCGCCATTCCTATTGATGCCATTCAAGAACAAAGTGTTTTAACTAAGAAGACAAGGCCCCGGCAAGAGGAGCTTGCCAGGAAGGACAAGGCCCCGGCAAGAGGAGCTTGCCGGGAGGGCCAGCCAAGAAACTTGCCGCGACGCGCCGCGCGTCCCAGCAAGACCTGGCGAGCGACTAGCTTTTGGGTGTGACAAGACAACGACCGCGGCAAGGCGCTTGCCGCGGCGAAGCCACCACACTCTGTGCCCACGCTCCAGCACATCCGACGATGTGTCGCTGCAGGATCGTTCCTGGCGCACGTTGCGGGTAGCTGTGCGGCCAAGCGATGCGAGGTGGCAAGTGGAGATGATGAGAAGGCCATCATGGCGATCGGTGGCGCCCCTAACGGTCGTTTCCTGCACTATTTGGGCGACCAGACGGGCATTAAATGCCCTTGTCCCCTGCCGTCAGAGTTAGGTAGGGGACACTGTAGATAGCAGTTGTACCAACCCCTCTTTTTACTTTTATACCCCTGTCTGCGTTTCCACCTGTCGGTGACCCCTTTAGCCTATAAAAGGAGGCCCATGCGCAACGTAGAAGGGGTTCGACTCATTCGAAACTACAACACACTCACGCTCTCAAGCAAGAATAGAATATAAACACAAAGCAGCAGTAGGAGTTTTATCTCTCCGGATAGCTCCGAAGCTGGGTAAAATCCCTCGCGTGCTTCGCCTCGATCTGCTCTTCGTGCGCCCTCTGCTCCCTGCCGGACCGAAAAGGGGCCCTGCCCCATAGGTGCTCGTCTCCCACAACATCTTTGGCGCGCCAGGTAGGGGGCGTCGAGGTTGAGCGAACCTGATCCAGTGCTCGCGCGCGCTACATCGTCATCGTCATCGACATGCCACCAAAGAAGAAGGCTTCGGAGGTGGTTGGTCCGTCCGCGTCGATCCCACCACCACAGGAGCAAACGGGCGGTGGGGTAGACGCCGGCGGAGGAACGGGTGTCGACGGGGGGACTCACATTATCACCAGATCCAAGGACAAGGCCCCACAAACTTCGGCGTCCATACATGCGCCGCGCCCCTCTCAGGAGGCGCGGGATCGACAACGCCATGGTGCCCCTGGCACCGTGCTTGCGTTAGAACAAGGCCAAGCTGGTGGATCACGGGACGCTCAAGGCCAACATGCACGCCAACACGTTGGCGCGAGCGCGGCACGGTCGCCTGGACGAGATGTTGCTCCTTCTAACACTGTTAGAAGTTTGAGCATATCCCGCTCCTCGCGCCGTTCGCCCCCGCCACCGAAAACCCCAGAAGAAGCGTTGGCTCGAGCCCAGCTGCTACTAGACTACCCTCCAGCGCCGGACAAGATCGACGACTGGAGGATCACCATCTAGAGCCTCATCGGCTTCGCCAACGGCGACAAGCCCCGGCAACCAAGCACGTCGAAGCCGCGGCAAGACGCCCAGGCGGAAGCCGGTGGCGACAAGACTGGTGGGGGTGCCACCACCGTGCACTCCCCGCCCTGAAGGCCAAGATCGCCGACTCGCCGGGCTAACCTCGACACCGACTCCACCGCGTCGTCGGACCCGCGAGCTCATCGCAATCAGCGCCAAGTTCTCCAAGAACGACGACAAGAAGACGCTCGTACTCACATCGAGCGTCGAAGAGAAGCGTGGCGTCAGTCAGACCAGCGCACTGGGCCCACTATTGATATGCATGCGCCAGGGGAACCAGGCGACTTGCCGTACGCGGTAGGTTGCCCTGCGTTCACTCGTGAGCTGCGGCAGGTCCAGTGGCCCAGTGCCAAGAACTTCAAGCCAGACGTACCCGAGAAGTACGATGGCAAGATACATCCGTCGGAGTTCCTCAGCGTCTACACCATCGCGGTGCAGGCTGCCGGGGGACGCAACGAGAAGACCCTCGCCAACTACTTCCCGCTGGTGCTCAAGCCCAACGTCAGATCTTGTCTCATGCACTTGCCGGACAACTCCATCTCTTCGTGGGCGGGCCTGTGCCATCAGTTTGTCGGTGCCTTCACAGGCGGCCACAAGCCCCATGGCCAGGAGAGCGATCTTCATCTGCTCGCCCAGAAAGAAGGAGAACCCCTGCGCAAGTACATTCAAAGATTCAGCCAAGTGCAGCGCAACATCCCAGACGTCCACCCTGCTGCAGTTATCTGCGCGTTCCATCAGAACGTGCGTAACCGTAGGATGAGGGAGGAGATGGTGATGTGCAAAATCAGAGATGTCAGCGAGCTATATGCTCTGGCCGACAAATGTGCACGTGCTGAGGAGGGGAGGAAACTCCCCGGAGAGAACGCAGGAGCAGAAGGATCTGACAGTGAGGATGCCGCCCCGGCAAAGAAGAACCGGAGGCGGAATAACAGAAAGAGGAAAGCTAAGGATGTGCTAGTCGTCGAGCAGTCCTGCAACGGAGGTGGCGCCGAGAAGGCCAAAGCTGGCGACTCCGGCGAGGCTGTGGTGGCCGCCGACAAGCAGGACGGCTCCGGCAAGCAGTACTGCAAGATCCACCGCACCAAGGGCCATGATCTCCAGGCTTGCAAGAAGGTTGAGCAGATTGTTGAGCTACAGAAAGCTGAATACGAGCGCCGCGACAAGGAGAAGGCCCAAGAAGGTGGTGGAGGATCCGGCAAGAAGCGTCCCGCCCGGGGAGGGCGCCGCGGCAAGGCTAAGCAGCGGCAAGGAGACAGGCCTCCCGGCGGCCGCGACAAGGATGAAGACGAAGACGAAGACGATGAGATGGATGCGGATGAGACCGACGAGCAGGAGTTTCAGAAAGCGACAGAGGTTTTGTGCGTCGACGACGGTGCTTCTCTGCATACCTCGCACCACCAGCTCAAATAGTGGGTGCAGGAAGTTAATGCAGCAGAACCGTCCGGTGGGTCGCGCAAGCCCCTGAAGTGGTCCAGCACGCCCATCGTCTTTGATGTTGAGGATCACCCTGATCACATAACTGCGGTTGGGTGCTTGCCGATGTTGGTTTCGCCAACCATCCGCAACCTCAAGGTTACAAAGATGCTGGTTGACGGCAGGGCCGGCTTGAATCTGATATCCTCCGCGGTGCTCAAGAAGCTCCAGATCCCCGATAGTGAGCTCGAAGAGACTGGTACCTTTCAAGGAATCAACCCAGGAAGGAGCAAGCCAAAGGGGAAGATCACACTGCCGGTTACATTTGGCAGCGAGTTAAACTTCAGGACAGAGAGAGTCACCTTTGACGTCGCTGATTTCCCATTGCCCTACAATGGGATACTCGGCCGTCCAGCGCTTGCCAAGTTCATGGCAGCCTCTCACTACGCCTACAACGTGCTCAAGATGCCCGGTCCGATAAGTGTCATTTCTGTCCCTGGCGACAAGAAAGATGCCCTTATCTGTACCGACAAGATCTACTGGGAAGCAGCAGCCGCAGCAGATCACAAGACACTTGCCACTGAAGCTCCCGGGGGGGAAGAAGAAGACCAAGTCCGGCAAGAGTAGCTCTGATGCCCACTCCGGCAAGCGCACCCCTTCGGAGTGCTGCGCTACCGTCGAGGACGCACCATCGAGCTCCACCGGCAAGTGCAAGAAGGCAAAGACAGCTTTGCCAGAGACCAAGAAAGTGGCCGCCAAGGAGGACGGCACTGGTGGTACCTTCACCATCAGTGCCATGCTTGACCCTAAATAGGAAAGCACGCTCGTTGCTTTCCTGCGGGCGAATGTCGACGTGTTTGCATGGCAACCGTCTGATATCCTCGGCATCCGAGAGCTCAGAACGACATTGCAGATGGCCTGTCAAAATGCGCCGCACTCAAGTTGCCTGTGGAACCAGGGATCTTTGTGCTCAAGCTGACTCAACCATCTGTAACACCATCAACTGGACAGAGCAAGAAGAGGAAGTTGATTTCTAGTGGCTACTTTCCGGCTGAGCTCCCTGAAGCCGCTGTCAAGAAGGTCCCCAAGACCAACACAAAGAGTGCTGAGGGGCAGTCTGCTCCAACAAGCCCTAAGGTTTGTTTCGTTGAAGCAGACGCTCCCGACAAGTTTTGCTCCGGCAAGCTTGCCGGGGAACATCAAGCTCCGGCTAAATCGCAGATTCTTGCCGTAGAAGCAGATGTTCCCGCAGCAGCATTTGCGCCTTTAGTCCTTGTCGTCGAGCCACAAGCTCCGACATGGGCACAGCAGATCGTCCGTTTCCTTCAAACAGGAGAACTTCCCGAAGAGCAAGAAGAAGCCGAGAGAGTAGCCCGGCAATCAAGTATGTACCAGTTTGTCGATAACATACTGTACAGAAGAAGATTGAACGGAGTGAAATTGAAGTGCATTTCCCGGGAAGAAGGACAGGAGCTGTTGGTGGAGATTCATGGAGGCGTATGTGGACACCACATTGGTGCAAGAGCACTTGCCGGCAAAGCCTTCCGGCAAGGTTTCTTTTGGCCGACAACCCTCCAGGATGCAACTGCACAAGTAACCAAGTGTGAAGCGTGCTAGTTCCACTCCAAGCAGATACATCAACCAGCTCAAGCTCTCCAGACGATCCCTTTATCCTGGCCATTTTCGGTCTGGGGGCTCGACATCCTCGGCCCCTTTCCCCGAGCTGTCGGGGGCTTTGAGTACTTGTACGTGGCAATCGACAAGTTCACAAAGTGGCCGGAGGTGGAAGCAGTGAGGAAGGTGACAGCACAGTCAGCAGTCAAGTTCTTCAGGTCGATTGTTTGCCGTTTCGGAGTCCCTAACAGGATCATCACCGACAATGGCACGCAATTCACGAGCCGCACCTTCATGCAGTACGTCCAAGATCTTGGCGCCAAGATCTGCTTCGCTTCTGTTGCTCACCCGAGAAGCAACGGTCAAGCGGAGAGGGCAAACGTTGAAGTGCTGCGCGGGCTGAAGACCAGAACTTTCGATAGGCCGCACAAGTGCGGAAGAAATTGGATCGAGGAGCTGCCAGTGGTTCTTTGGTCGATCAGGACGACGCCAAATCGAGCCACTGGCCAGACACCTTTTGCTCTAGTCTATGGAGCAGAGGCAGTTCTCCCCACGGAACTTGTATACGGATCGCCTCGAGTGCTCACTTATGATGAGCTTGAGCAAGAGCAGCTGCGGCAAGATGACGCGCTGCTCCTCGATGAGGATCGTCTTCAGGCTGCTGTACGAGCTGCTCGCTACCAGCAAGCTTTGCGTCACTACCATAGCCACAAAGTTAATGCCAGAAGTTTCGAGGAAGGCGACCTTGTTCTTCGGCGCGTTCAATCCGCCAAGAATTCCAACAAGTTGACGCCGAAGTGGGAAGGCCCTTATCGCGTGAAACGAGTCACTAGGCCCGGCGTTGTCCGCCTTGAGACCGAAGACGGCTTTCCGGTGAGCAACTCCTAGGATATAGAGCATCTTCATAAGTTTTACCCCTAAGGCGCGGTTGCCGGAACCTGCTGTTCCGACAACCACCTTTTGTACAAGCCTTGCCGCTGTTGCATGTAACCCTTTGTACAAAGCCGGGCGCAGATCCCGTGCATAAATAAAGATCATATGCTCTGCAAATGTTGTCAAATTTCATGCTTTCTTTTATTTTGCATGTATCATCTGACACTTTGTGCAGCACTTGCCCCCTGTAAGCAATAACGAGCCTTAAGGCTCCATACCTTTATTTTCTCTTCTTTCTTGTTCTCAAAAAGAAGGTTCCTTCGCCCACAAGTTCACCGGGGGGGAGGAGAGGATAATGGTGTGCACCAGGCGTCGTTCAAACAAATATAGCCTTGCCGGGACGCAGATGACAGAAAAGCTAAGTTGCCAAAGCTTGAGCACAATCAGTTTTAAATTTTTAAGTTATCTTCCTTGAACGACCGTGCTTTGTATGGAAAACCTGTGCGCGGAGGAACCGACTCGTGGCTGGTTGCGCCCTTACTTTGTTTCGAGTCCACTCAACAATGTAAGTGTGCTGCGACTAGTTCCGACAAGGTTTCTTGCCGGAGGCAACACCGCCAGCAGGCTGCTGATGTTCCGCACTCAGCGCTCGCGGCAAGGGTGCCTGCGCCGGCAAGTCCCCTAAAAGTGTAGGGTAAAAACATACAAAGCAGGGAATCAAGTAAAGGAAATAACATAGCAAATATTACCCAGAATAAATTTATATTACAATAATGACTTTCCGCGCTCTAAATAAATTGTTCCCGTGACATGTTTGGCAGCGGCAAGAAAAAGGAGGAAAAGGGCGGCCTAATCTACACGATCACCGTCGACCCTTCTGACTTCATTCACCTTGTCCACGATGGGTGCGACAAGGGCCTTGAGCTTTGCAAGATCAGCACCCGCCGGTAGCTTCTTGAGAACGTTGGTGAGGTTGAGGTTCGGATTGCGGAAGAGCACCTTCACCAGCACCTTCTCCAAGACTCTGGCGCAGATTGCGTGCGACTCGTCGGCCAGTTGCTTTGGGATCCTTTCTCGGAGTTGCTGGAGAGCTGTCACCACGCCCTTGAAGAATAGAGTGAGCTTGGCGCTGGGTTGAAGATTCTCGTCAGTGGAATACCCGAAGCCCGCCAAGTCTAGTTGCGCCAGCTCCTCGTTGATGGTTGCAGCAATGTTGACGAGGCCCTCCGTCCAGAGCTCCACCATAGCCCTGAAGGTGTTCTGAGTCTCGGCGGCCTCGTTAGCAGCTCCTCGTTGCCCTTGATCTCTTTCTTTAAGTCATCTTCTCGCCTTTTGGCGCCGTCCAGCGTCTCCATCAGTGTGGCCAGCTTCAGCTCCAGATCAGCATTTGAGTCCTTGGCGGCGTTCAGTTCCTTGGCCTTATCGGCGAGTTGAACTTGCAGATCGCCATGAGCAAGGGCATCCTTCTCGCGTTCGCGCTGGAGTGCGGCAAGCTCCTCATTCTTCCTTTTCATATCAGCCTCCAGCTATGTCACCTTCACCTCCAATTCCTTCTTGGCGGCCTCAGCAGCTGCGGCAGCATCCTTCGCTTCCTTGAGCGCCTCGCCAAGTGATTGCTCCCGTGCGGCGAGCTCCTCCTCGTGGCTGTCCAGGTTAACCTTTTTCTGCGTCAGCTCACCTTCCCGCTTGGATAGCTCCTCGGTGGCGAGCCTCTGCTGCTCCTCGGCTTCAGCCTTTTCAAGGATGAACGCCTTCTTCGCCTCGACAAGCTGCGCCCTCTCCTTAGCAATAGACCGGAGGGCCTCTTGGTTGCGGCTTTGGAGCTCCTCCGCATGCTTCTCTATGTCAACTCCCGCCTGCGCGACAAGCGCTTCCCGAGACTCCAGTTTCGCTTGTCGGGCACGATAGAGCGACACCAACTTCTGGAGCAGTTGCTTCTCTTCAGACTCGCCACTGCTGCTGCTCGGCGCGTCAACCACCGTCAGCCCAGCGGAGGAGAGTACTTCTCCGTCAAAAGTCTCTCCCTCGACCGGCGCCCTAGAGCTTGACGCCCAGGGGAGCCTGATAAAGATACCTTCGCCGGCCTTCAAGTAGGCGTCGGGCTGGGGCTCTTCGGGGCCTGGCGCTGCATCAGCGGCGGAGGGGTCGGCGGTCGGCGTAGCGCCTTGCGCTCCTGCGGCCCCCGGGTCGTCAGTGCGGTCGCTGGACCCCTCGCTAGCTCCAGCGCCAGCAGCCTTGGCGGCCTCTTCGTCGGCGGGGTCATCAGCGCCGGCCTCCTCTTCAGTAGCAGCGGCATCACCAGTATCGCCGCGCACGTTCTCCTCACCGGTGGCCTCGGTCTTCATTGGCTCCGCGGAGAGAGGATCTGAAGGCAGGAAAAGGGGGAGAAAAAGTTAAGCAAATATCCAAAAAAGAAGATCAGAAGAAGAAGAACCCAAGGGAAAATTTCCGACAAGGAGGGTTACCTGTGCTGGGCTCTGTGACCATGGGCTCCACCACCGAAGGCTCGCTGGTCCCACCCCTTGCCGGGGAACTACCCCTTGCCGGGGACCTCTCCATTGCCGGAGAGCGCTCCCTTGTCGGAGAATCGCCCCTTGGCGGCATAGTTGAAGCAGATTGTGCCTCCGGAGCGGCTTCTGGTTGCTCCTGATGGGCCTGTTCTGCTCCTACACAAGCAAGTCAACAATCAAGATATCAGCAAGGAAAGAGCACCCATGCGCGCCCCACAACAAGAAATGAACAAATACTTACGCTGGGGGCTGCGCTGGGGGCTGCTTCGAGGAGAGGGTGTCGGGTCCGTCAAGGTAGTCTCGGACGTGTCCTCTGCCATCACGGCAGGATCGTCCTCGATGACAACCACGGTGACCTTGGCCCTCTTCGCTGCTCTCTCGGCCAGGGTCCTGAAATGGAATGAGGTTCAGAGGGAAGCAGATCAGATACAAGACAAGAAACGAAGAAATATAAATACAACAGGAAGAAAGTCTTACTCCTCCTCCTCTTCTTCCTCCTCGTCGGAGCTAAGCGCGGAAAGGTCGAAGTACGGTACCCTTTCTGCGTGACGAGGCGGAGGAGTAGGCTCCCTTGGACACTTGGCGGGAGCTGTAGCGGGGTCGGAAGTGGTGGCCCGAGAAGACCCCTCTCCAGTTGCCTGCGCGGCTTGAGATGCTCCCGTGCCAGCGGTGCTTGGCGCGGTGGAGCGTGTCCCGCGGCGCGACGGCTGTTGGCCCGTCTGCCGCCCTGCTGTGTCTCCGGTCCTGCGAAGGCGCCTCCTTGGTTGAGCTGGGGGCTGCACTGAGGGCCCCGTCTGCGGCAAGCTGCTTGAAGATGGCTGGCCACTTGCGCCCCCGGCAGGCTCGCTTGCCTCAGCTTCGGGCTCCCCCTCGCCAACGACCTCTCCGCCAAGGTCCTCTCGGTCGGCAAGGCTTGCCGCCTCGGCCGCCTCTGCCTCCTCCAATGTAAAACCAAACTCGCCCGCGGCGGCGGCTGCCGCCGCCTCTTCGGCCCTGGTGGCGATGTATCGCATCTCGTCGTCGGTGGTGTCGCCGGTGAGGAGCCTCTGCTAGTCGGCACGGAATGCTACCTCCACCAAGCTGTCGAAGAATTGCCGCACGATGTCGTCGGCGGGCTCCTTCCAAGTTGGGATAATCCCGTGCGAGTCGCACTCCGGCATCATTGCACGGATGCGATCAAGCTGGGAGTTGTTGCACAGCGGGATGACGCCCTGCGGCAGCCTGAACCACTCCGGATGGTTGGCGTCGTGCTTGAACAGCTCCTTGAGCATCCCATCCAACTCCAGAACAGTGAAGTCAATATTGAGGCCTGGGCGTAGCCTCATGATATCTGTCGGGCCCCCGAACAGCCAGGCGGGCCTCCCCCTCTCCTGCAGAGGGGCGATGCGACGGCGAAGAAAGTCCGCGCCAACAGCCCCTATAGTGTGCCCGGCTAGCCTGAGCCGCAGGATCCTGGTGGTGGCGATCTTCAGCTTGGCATCATCCGCCGCCAGGGCGCTCCAGTCGCCGCCGCGCACTACTCGGGTTTGGCGCAAGTTGGTGAATGGCTGCGGATCTGCGTCAACAATCCAACACCATTCAGCCCTCCACTCGTCCCATTTGCTGCGGAGCTCCCCCTCCAGATACACCTCCTTCTTGCCGGCCCTCGAGATCCAGGAGACTCCGCCAGACAAGGGCTCTCCTTTCTCGACCCGAGGCATGAAATAGTGGCGGAAAAGGGCAACGTTGGGGTGGATTCCGACGAAGTTCTCGCAAAGATGCGCGAAAACCGCCATTGTCAGAACGGCGTTGGGGGTGAAATCAA
This sequence comes from Triticum aestivum, assembly GCF_018294505.1. Classification (NCBI taxonomy): domain Eukaryota; kingdom Viridiplantae; phylum Streptophyta; class Magnoliopsida; order Poales; family Poaceae; genus Triticum; species Triticum aestivum. Next base: position 1,106,561 of record NC_057806.1, read on the forward strand.
GGAGATGGAGCCCGTATGTATTCATGACGTCACAGAAGAAATCAGAAAAGGGCGGGCAGAGCCCGCAATAGAAGAACACTGGGAAGAAGTGATACCCTTTTGGGCACCGCTTCGAAGTAGAAGCTTCGGCGGAGAGTACCGGCGTGCGCGGATGCGCCCGCGTCTCCGTCGACCAGAAGAGATAGAACTCCTCCCGCAGCGCCTTCGGGGTGAGCTCGGGGGGGGGGGAGTGCTCGCTCCTTGCGCAGCGCCTCGAGCCGCAGCGCCTCGGTCGACTTCGCACTCTTTCTGGTCTTCGGAGCCATGGCGGAAGCGGTGGGGGAGCGCGGAGGCGTTGGTGGCGACGGCGGCGACGGGCGGCGGAGCGCTGCTCTCTTTCGGCTTGGGAAGCGGAGGAGAGCGGCGGAGCTTTCTGAGGAAGAAACCGCAAGTGGCGAAGGTGGGGGAACGGCCCCTGTTTTCTCTGCTTATAAAGAAGAGAGGCGGACGTTATGCCTTTCTTGATTAAAGAATTGCCCACGATCTCTCCCACGACACCGCGTTTGACGCGTGCCGTTATGGGAGGGCGCAGTGGATACGGAGTTAGATTTGGTGTGGACTCAGGCCGCGTGTGCCCGTGCCCTGTTTTGGGCCTGGCCCAACAGCGCTCGGCACCGTGTGTGGCCCAGGCCCGGGGGCTCCTGTCGGTGTACTAAAGTAGGGGTACCTTAGTATCCCGAACTTGTGCACGGGCAGTCGCAGCGTCCCGCGGCAAGGCTTGCCGGGCGTCCGCCAAGATCCTCCGCCATTCCTATTGATGTCATTCAAGAACAAAGTGTTTTAACTAAGAAGACAAGGCCCCGGCAAGAGGAGCTTGTCGGGAAGGACAAGGCCCCGGCAAGAGGAGCTTGCCGGGAGGGCCAGCCAAGAAACTTGCCGCGACGCGCCACGCGTCCCGGCAAGACCCGGCGAGCGACATGCTTTCGGGTGCGACAAGACAACGACCGCGGCAAGGCGCTTGCCGCGGCGAAGCCACCACACTCTGCACCCACGCTCCAGTGCATCCGACGACGTGTCGCCGCAGGATCGTTCCTGGCGCACGTGGCGGGTAGCTGTGCGGCCAAGCGGTGCGAGGTGGCAAGTGGAGATGACGAGAAGGCCATTGTGGCGATCGGTGGCGCCCCTAATGGTCGTTTCCTGCACTATTTGGGCGACCAGACAGGCATTAAATGCCCTTGTCCCCTGCTGTCAGAGTTAGGTAGGGGACACTGTAGATAGCGGTTGTACCAACCCCTCTTTTTACTTTTATACCCCTGTCTGCGTTACCACCTGTCGGTGACCCCTTTAGCCTATAAAAGGAGGCCCATGCGCAACGTAGAAGGGGTTCGTCTCATTCGAAACTACAACACACTCACGCTCTCAAGCAAGAACAGAATATAAACACAAAGCAGCAGTAGGAGTTTTATCTCTCCGGAGAGCTCCGAAGCTGGGTAAAATCCCTCGCGTGCTTCGCCTCGATCTGCTCTTCATGCGCCCTCCGCTCCCTGCCGGACCGAAAAGGGGCCCTGCCCCATAGGTGCTCGTCTCCCATGACAGGTTTCCTCGTAGATGAGGTTTAATCCGCTGCCGCCATCCATGAGTACCTTGGTAAGACGAAAATCGTCCACTATTGGACTGAGGACCAATGCGGCTGGTGCTCGGGCTGTTCGGAATTTAGGTTCGTCGCTGGCGTTGAACGTGATACCGTACTTGGTTGCTACTTGGTACTTGGTAGACTTCGGTAAGGTTGCGGAGTGTTCGTTTCCGCATGTTGGTTGATGCGAAAGTCTCGAAGACTGTTAATAGCGTACTGGTACTGCTGGGTTGGTAATCCGGGGCTAGAAGCTCTTCGCCACTTTTGGCCACCTGCCGTAGTATCCAACATGCTCGAAGGCTATGTGTTGGAGTGACGCCCTCTGTACTATGGATTTTACAGGGCCCGCTGAGCCATCCCTCCAATACGGTTCCGTGCCCTTTATGGGTTTTTGCTTTTTGGTTTTTGTCCCAAGTGCCTGAGCATCATGCACCCTTTTCTTTCGGACTAGGGTTGTGTTCGGAGCCGGATTGTACCAAAACTTAGTTTCGGTTTTCCAGGTACTCTCCATCGCACAGTACTTTCGTACTATGGACGCCAGGTCGACGAAGCGTGTAATTTCGTGGCGACTTATGGCGTTCGTGATTCCCTTGTCCGTGCAATTATTGCAGAAAATTGAGATTGCGCTTTCCTCACGGCAGTCCTTTATCCTGTCCATAACCAGGAGGAATCTGGCCCAGTAATGATGTACTGTTTCCATGGGCTCTTGCCGGATTTGAGATAGATCGCTTATGTTTGGGTGGGCGGGTGGAATTAAGTCCGGAACCCTGCCCAACTTGAGGCTCAAGGGCCGAAAAGTTTCCGAATTTGGAAGCTTGGATTGCTGGATGTTGTCCAACGAATCTGGTCTGCTGCCTGACTTTAGGTTCAGTACTTGATTGACGTCCATCCCTCCGCAGGAATTCGGCATGGAGGGATCAGGAGTCCGGACATAACTGGTCTTTAATATAGAAGAAGAGTCGTCGCGTTGTTCCTCTACCACCGCAACGTGGTGGGTAACCTGGGGGGAGTTAATCTCTCTCAGATCGGTTTTAAGCCCAATCTAATGGTAGTCTGTAGCGACTCCCAGGGCAGCGATGCGATCCAAGAGCTCGTTTACGGAAGAGAGCTCCATCGGATCCAGCTGCTCGGTGAATTCCGAGTTGACGTGAAGATCGCTTTTGATGACCCGAGAGGTCATCGTCGAAGCGGCGGCCGAACAAGCAGTCATAAGAAAACCACCTATCCGGATAGTTTGGCTGGCGGCCAAAGCTCCTTTGGCAATGGTACCGTCTTTAAAGACGGGAAGAGGCATCCTTCCTGATTGTGACGGCACAGAGGAACTCTCAATGAAAGCACCAATGTCGGTGTCAAACCCGGCGGATCTCGGGTAGGGGGTCCCGAACTGTGCGTATAGGCGGATGGTAACAGGAGACAAGGGACACGATGTTTTTACCCAGGTTCGGGCCCTCTCGACGGAGGTAAAACCCTACTCCTGCTTGATTGATATTGATGATATGGGTAGTACAAGAGTGGATCTACCACGAGATCAAGGAGGCTAAACCCTAGAAGCTAGCCTATGGTATGATTGTTGTTGTGTCCTATGGACTAAAACCCTCTGGTTTATATAGACACCGGAGAGGGCTAGGGTTACACAGAGTCGGTTACAATGGTAGGAGATCTACATATCCGTATCGCCAAGCTTGCCTTCCACGCCAAGGAAAGTCCCATCCGGACACGGGACAAAGTCTTCAATCTTGTATCTTCATAGTCTTGGAGTCCGGCCGATGATGATAGTTCGGCTATCCGGACACCCCCTAATCCAGTACTCCCTCAGTCATCAACACTCACAGTTTTGGCAGATTCTGGCCTGTTTCGTGGACTATTACTCACCATTTTGGGGCCCCAAAGTGATTTCCATGGTTGTTGAAACCCATGGTGCGCTTACGTGTCGATAATCAACAAGCGCGGTTTGGGCAGATTTTGGCCCGTTTCTTACACTATTACTTAGTTTTGGGGGTCCCGAAGATCTCCATGATTGACGAACTCTGGGGTGCGTTTATGTGTCGGTCATCAACACTCAGAATTTTGGCCAATTCTGGTCCGTTTCATGCACTATTCCCCACTGTTTTGGCGTCTCAGGGCGATTTCCACGATTGACAATCCCCGGGGTGCGTTTGCGTGTTTGTCGTCAACACTCGGTGTTTTAGCCAACTCTGACGTGATGCGTGGACTATTACTGACCATTCAGGGGTCCCGAAGCGATTTCCATTGTCGTTGAACCCCAAGGTGCTTTTACGTGTCGGTCATCAACACTCACAGTTTTGGCCAATTCTAGTATTTTATTTTATTTTATTTTTCTATATTCGTATTTTTACAGGTTTTATACAATTACAGCATACACATACACTGAAACTATATGAAAAATGAATGTCTCATCATCATCATCGAAGTGGTACAACATAGTCTCATCGTATCATCGTTATCGAACACAAATGATGTCGAACTCATCATCATCTCGAAATAGCGATACAAGTTAATGATCACATATCTCTTAAATTGTCACTGTAGACACATGTTTCATCCTCTACCTAAACTATGACATACGAGATAAGAGCGATCACGATGATCAAAAGCGGTACTATGTAGTAGTTTTTGCAACAGCGCTGGTTCTCAATCCCATGTTGTGCTATGAATCCCAAGTAACTACCTTCGGCTTCCGCTCTGCTGTCAAACCCTTTCTGGCTTCCGCCGGAGAAGCCAGAGACTTGGGCCTGACACTCTAGCCACTCACTATACACACCCGGAACATGCCTTACATACACGGCATACCACTTCCTCGCCATCCTTGATCTATATACCTGCCAGAGATGCACACACACACACACACACACACAGATATATATATATATATATATATAGGACAACACTATTCTAATTCCAGGATTAGAATAGTTATTTGGATCACAGCAGCGCCTATATAAGAGCGATTGGTTGTTCCCGAACTGGTGCAAAAGAAAAAAACACAACCCCGTCGCCCTCCCGCATCCCCGCCTTCTTCCCCGGCGCCCGCGCGCCTAGCCTAATCCTGCCTGCCTCCCAGCCTCACCCGCCTCCCCTAGCTTCTTCCCCGGCGCCATCCCAAACCCCGGCCGAAGCAGCCGTCACCGCTCTCCCCAAATCCTGCCGTCACCAGGTCGCGCCGCCACCTCCACCCTCCCTAGATCGCCCCACAACCGCCGCCACACTCCACCGCCGCCTCAGCCAGTGCCGCCGCCCGCACCCCGCCCAAAATCGCCGCCGTCGACGGCGGTCCCGCATGCACCTCCGCCGGGCCCTTCCACCTCCACCTCCTCCTTGTGCTTCTCCTCCATCGCCGGCGTTCTTGGATCTGGCGATGCTGGCGACCACCGGAGCTCGCCCCCCGGCTGTCTTAGCTGCCAGATCCGCCGGCCGCATACAGGGCCGCTCCATCTTCCTCCTCCGCCGGGCCTTACCACATCTGACGGCGACCACCACTCCACTCGCTGTCGTGTGTGGACTGCCGTGATGGTTGGGTCCGACCTTCCTCCTGTATGAGCCAGCGCAGGAAGCGTGTGGTGTTGCAGTCGAAGCAGCGCGCGCTGCCGACCTCTGGCCCACGTCCCGGCAGCGCGTGGCGGCGCCGTTGCCGAAGTGCATGTCCGCCACCTAACAACGCCAGCGAGCAAGCGAGCAGGGGTCAGCGGGCAGCGAGGGGAAATCGGGCGAGTGAGCAAAGGTACCGACCTGGATGATCTTGAAGGCGCCGTCATGGCGGAAGAGGAGGGGTAGGGGAGGCAACCTCTTGACGTGGAGCATGGCGGCATCGGGGTCCAGCAGGGCGGAAAAGCGGAGCAGGACGAAGGAGAAGAGGCAGGGGACGAGGAGCGAGAGGAGGCCAGACCAGCTCATCGGGCATCCCACTGTCAGTGCCAGACATAGCCTGCACGACTCGCACGACCCTTGACGAATCTAATGGCATTTATTTTGTATCGCAAGTGTTGATAAATTCTCAATAAACTCCGGGATAAGGTTTATCAGCATTCTCAACGGGGATTTTCACTATTATGAGTGGCATTGTTTGATTTCAGGATAGCTCTTTTCCCCATGCAATAGTATGAGAGTTGTTCACAACATGTGTGCCTGTGTTTTCGTCATAATCGATCCTGGTCTGGCTTCATGCGAAAAAGGTTGTGGAGGATTGGAATGGATTTTACATGTTTCTGTACTTTACTTCCCTTACTAATACTTTTTTTGAGGGGTGCCTTACTGATACTTTGATAAAGGATTAGAGTTCGTGAGTTCAGTGTGGGAGGCATGTGTGCTTAGCACATAAAAGCTAAAACATTTGCAGGAAAAAACCAGAAAACTCAATTTTTTTCCGTTCCTATAAAAAAAGAAGTATGAAGTTCAATTTAAAAAAATTGTTTGATGTTTATTTGACCACCATATTATTTTAAGAAGTCCAAATTAAAATAACAAAGAAGTCCGAACTTTATTAAAATTGAAAACAATTCTTTACTCGAACAATAAAAAATGTGAAATTCAAATTCAAATAACACAGAAGTTCAAAGTTTGTATACAACTCGGATTTTTTCTTGTTATTGAAGAATAAAAATGAGGAAGTTCAAATTAAAGTAAAAAGAGTAACTAAAAAAGTTAAAAATAATAATAAAACCAAGAAGTTCAGATTAAAAATAATGGTGTAGTTCAATTTATATAGGAAACTTATATTTTCCTCATTTTTAATAATTAAATTAATAAGTTCGATTTAAAATGTAGAGTGCTTTGATGTTTATTACACAACTCAGATTTCTTCTGTTACTAAAGAACAACCTAGAAGTTCAATTTCAAATATCAGAGTAATTCGACGTTTATACACCAAGAAGAAAACAAGCATCACCAAGAAGGCCAAATATAAAAAATAGAGCAGTTCAAAAATTATAGAAAAAATGTTTTCCCCGTTTCTAGAATAAACCTAGAGGTTCAAATTTTAATAGCGAAGAAGTTCAATGTTTATTACAATACCAAGAAGGTCAAATTAAAAAACCGAATAGTTCAAAACATTTATAAAAAAATGGATTTTCCCTCTTCTAAGAAAAGACCTAGAAGTTCAAATTTAAATAATTGAGTGGTTCGATATTTATAACATAACTAGTATTTTTTTTCTATTACCGATGAATAACACCAGCAATTCCTAATTAAAAAACATGAAGCTATTTGATGCTTATAGAAAACTCAAATTTTCTCACTAAAGATTAAACCAAGAAGTTCAATTTTAATAATGTATATAAAAACTCAGGTCTTCTCGTTACTAAAGATTAATACCAATAAGTTCAATATGAAATAACGAAGAGGTTTGATCTTTCTAACTAAACTCCATTTTTAACATTTCTAAAAATACACAAAGAAGTTCAATTAAAGAAGTTAGAGCGGTTCGATGTCTATGAAAAACGTTGATTTTTTCCCTAAAAAAACTAAAAAAATCGTTACAAAAGCGAAACAGAGGGGAGTTCAAACTGATAACTGCTGGAAGTTCATGTATTGCATCGTGTGCATTTCATATGAGAAAAAAAGAATAAAAAGGCAAAGTCTAAAAATTTTGTTGATAGAAGTTCAAGTGCTCGGCTAGGAAAAGTTCAAAAATTCTTGTGACAGAGGTTCGCCGTGTATTTAGATGTTCAACACAAATAAAAAAATGTTCTTTTGGTGTTTTAAAATAATACTCTCAATCCAAAGAGCAGTTCAAGTTGATAACGGTCGGAAGTTCACGTACAGCATGGTGTGCATTTCACGTGAGGAAAAATGAAGATATTTTCACATAACTGAGAGAAGTTCCAATTTGATAACTGCAAGAAGTTCGCGTACTACACAGTGTGCATTTTGTATTAAAAAAGAATATAAAAGCAAAGGCTAAAAGTTTTGTTGTTGTTATAAGTTCAAGTCCTCCGACGGAGAAAGTTAAAAAAATTATTGTTGTAGAGGTTTGTACAAAATGAATATAATTTTTGTAACACTTGCGAATGAATGAGAAAATTACAAACGAAAATACGTCACAGAAGTTCAATGTGAAAACAACAGAAAGTGCAACTACTACAGTGAATTAATTTCAGATGAAAAACTCTTAAAATCATCACGAGTACGAAAAAACGATCAACACGAGAAAGTTGCGTGTTTACAGCAGCTTTCCACCTGTATATCACTTGCTCAATTCCGGTGAGTGTTTCGGTGATTGGATGGAGAGCTACGGGCAATAAAACACGTGAAAAACAGAGTGAAGTTCAAGTAGACATATCGATAAGTTCAGGTTATTCACGCGGTGCATTTTCGAACAATCTGTTTCGTGATAAAGGCAAAGCGAATGATCTCGTTGTTTTGGAAATTACTTGAAAATGACTAGGAATCAGGGAAAACCATCAACATGAGAAAAATTTGCATTTTCTGTAGCTTTTCAACTACAAAATTTGTAAAAAAGTATATAAAAATGGACTTTAAAAATAGAAATTTTGAAATAACCGAGAAGGTCAAAAAAACATAGAAGTTTAATTTTGAAAACCCTAGAAGTTCAATTTGAAATAACCGAGAAGGTCATAAAACCTAGAACTTTAAATTTAAAAACCTAGAAAACTGTTTGCTTATTTAAAACCATATTTTTCTAAGAAGTTCAAAGTAAAAAAAAAGAAGTTCGAAGGATAAAAAAACTTAGATGTTTTCTCATTATTAATAATAAAATGAAGAAGTTAAAATTAAGAAATAAGGAAAAACTAAAAAAGTTTTAAAAGGCTTAGTAGGTCAAAAAAAATTTAAAGAAAGCATTTTTTCCATATTTCCAAGAGAAATTAGAGGTTCAAATTTCACAAACATAGAGGTTCAATGTTTATTACAGAACCAAGAAAGTCAAATTAAAAATACAAAGAAGTTCAACTTTTTTATAATAAAGGGGTTATATAAAATCCTAGAAGTTCGAATTTAAATAACCGAGAAGTTCAATTTTTAGTACAAAACCAAGATGATCAAGTAACAAAACAAATCTAAAATAAGAAGTTCAAATTTAAAAGACGAAGAAGTTCAGTGCTTGTTACAAACCCAAAGAAGGTACTAAAAAAGCATCTCAAACAATTTTACAAAAAAGATTTTCTCTGTTAAAATAAACCTAGAAGCTCAAATTTAAAAACGAAGCGGCTCGATGTCTATCAGAAAGTAGGTTTTTTTTGTTACTAAAAGAAATAAAATCAGGAAGTCCAAATTAGAAAGATGGAGAAGTTCGATGATTATAGAAAACTCAGATTTCCCTCGTTATTAATGAATGGAAACAAGAAGTTCAAAAATAAAATAACAAGGAGTTCAACTTTTAAAAATAGAGCGCTTCAGAATTCATAAAAAAAGAATTAAGAAATTCAGATTAATATTCATAAAAAACTCAGATATTTTCGCGTAACCAAGAGAAGTTTAGATTTATAACTATCAGAAGTTCATGTACTACACGGTGTGCATTTGTATGAAAAAAAGAATGAAAAGGCAAAGGCTAATAGTTTTGTTGCTAGAAGTTCAAGTGCTCAGCCCAAGAAAAGTTCAAAAATTCTTGTGAGGGAGGTTGAACAGAAATATGTGACATGTTCAAGGAGAAAACAGCGGGACATTCAACTAATACACGGAATGCGTTTCAGATAACAATATCATAATAGAAAACCAAAAGCTTAAAAGGTTTGTTGCAAGAAGTTCACGTGGTCCTCCGTGCACGATGCAAAATTAATATTGCGGGACATCCGACCTCCAATTACATGTTTGAAAATAGCAAAAAATGACATCCGACCTTCAATTGCATGTAATTCAATGTATGCACAAAAATGTGACAGAAGTTCATAGTGAAAACAATGAGAAGTTCAAGTACCGCAAGGAATGCATTTCAGGTCAGAATAAAAAGTATAGAAAAATAAAAGCTTAAACAGTTTGTTACTAGAAGTTCAACTGCTCTGTCAAGGGAAGTTCGAAAATTCTTGCGAGAGAGGTTTACCTTCTATTTCCATGTTTGATTTTTTCCGTATAAAAATCAAATACAATTCTTTACTCAAAATATAAAAAGGTGAAGTTCAAATTGAAATAATAGAGATGTTCAGAGTTTATTAAAACCTAGGGTTTACCTGTTGAAAAAATAAAAAAAACAAGGCACCATTTTTTGCACTTTTAAAAACAACTCATAAATGAAAAGAATGGTTGATAGAAGTTCAATTGCTCAGCGAGGAAAAGTTCAAAAAATTCTTGTGAGAGAGGTTCACCATATATTTAGATGTCCAAAATACATTAAAAATATGTTTTTTGTGTTTTAAAATAATTCTCTCAAACCAGAGAGAAGTTCAAAAGTGATAACAACTGGAAGTTCACGTACTACATGGTGTGTATTTCATACAAGAAAAATACAAATAAAGTGAAACAAACTGAAGTTCAAACAAACATGCCCCAGAAGTTCAACTACTTCACGCAGTGCGAAAAACAGCATGTCAAAAAATAACACGTCAAAAACAGAGTGAAGTTCAAACAGACATGACCGAGAAGTTCAACTACTTCACGCAGTGCATTTCCATTCGCGGTGAAGGCAGAAATCATGATCTTGTCATTTTCTAATTTACTTCAAAATGACAGGAATATCATTTGTGTAAGTTCAAGTCCTCGGTCGGAGAAAGTTAAAAAATTATTGTGGTAGAGGTTTGTACAAAAAGAATATCATTTGTGTAATACTAACGAAAATGGATGGAAAAATTACAAACAAAAAATATGTCACAGAAGTCCAACGTGAAAACAGCAAGAAGTTCAACTACTACACTGAATGAATTTCACAAGAAAAACTTTTAAAACCGTCGCGAGTATGAAAAAATGATCAACACGGAAAAGTTGCGTGTTTATAGCAGTTTTTATCGGTATATCACTTGCTTAATTTCGGTGAGTGAATGAAGAGCTACGGGCAAAAAAAAAGCACGTGAAAAACAGAGTGAAGTTCAGGCAGAACTGCCACAGAAGTTCAAGTACTTCACGCAATGCATTTTCGACGAATCTGTTTCGCGATAAAGGCAGAGCAAGTGATCTTGCTGTTTCTAAAATTACATGAAAATGGCTGGGATTCAGAGAAAACCATCAACATGAAAAAGTTTCGAATTTTTCGTAGCTTTTCAGCAGTATATTATTTGCCCCATTCCGATGAAGTTTGTAGAAATTAAGGTGAAAATACGTTTTTAGCCATTTTCAAAATCAACGTAAAACCGTAATGAATTTGGAGAAATAATATATACAAAAACGTTTCGCATTTGTTCCTTTCCAACGCCATATCATTTGCTATGTTCAGATGTATGATTAAAAAAATATATCGAAAATACAAACTTGGTAGAAGTTGTACCGTTTTTCTAAATTACTCTTAAAACCATTCAAAATTAGAAAAAACTTTCAACATGAGAAAAACACGCATTTTCATAAGCTTTCCAACGTGATATCATTTGTCTCAATTAGATTAGCCGTTTGGAAATGGCAACGAAAATACGAACTCTTTTGTTCGGTTTGCGAAATTTTACGATTTTCCACATTACTCTTTAACCATAGGGAATTAGAAAAAACTTTCAGCATGTGGAAGGAGCGGTTTTACAGCAGCTTTCCAACGCCATATTATTTGCCTCATTACGATAAACGGTTTAGAAATGCGATCGAAAATACGATTCATGTTTTTGTATGGAGAAAAAACGGTTTCCAAAACTGCTCTTAAACCACTTACATTTTGCCAAAATTTGAAGTTGGGTCATGATACTGGTGTACATAGCTTTCCAATGGTATATCGCAAGCCCCATTTGGGCAATGTTGACGGAAGTTCAACCTAGCACTAGGGGAAGTTCAGGTCGAACAAATCAGGCAGTAAAATTGCAAAAAACGCAATTTCATCACGACTCGAGAGAAAAATCCGCCAGCGAGCGAGATTTCTATTTAAAACCAGTATTTAGTGGCTAAAAACCTTTGTAGATTACACTAACATCATGTAGAACACTACTAACCAGAATAATTCGCGGGGGAAGTCACGGTTGCAAAGATAGCCCGAAGGTCGAGTTCGTACAGAGGGAAGTTTAGGCGCATGTACAAACAAAAATATGTCACAGAAGTTCAACGTGAAAATAGCATGAAGTTCAACTACAATGCTGAATGAATTTCAGATGAAAAACTTTTAAAATCGTTGCGAGTATGAAAAAATTATCAACACGGGAAAGTTGCGTGTTTACAGCAGCTTTCCATCGGTATATCACTTGCTCAATTCCGGTGAGTGGATGTAGACCTAGGAGCAGTGGATAGAGATATAAGAGGAAAAAAAGCACGTGAAAAACAGAGTGAAGTTTAAGGTTTCATATCAAGAAGTTCAGGTACTTCACGCGATGCATTTTTGGCGAATCTGTTTCGTGATAAAGGCAGAACGAATGATCTCGCCGTTTTTTAAATTACTTAAAAACGGCTAGGAATCAGAAAAAACTCTCCACATAAAAAAGTTTCGCATTTTCCGTAGCGTTTCAGCGGTATATTATTTGCGCCATTCCGATAAAGTTTGTAGAAAATACGGCGAAAATACGTTTTTTGCCATTTTCAAAACTGACTTTAAACTGTAAAGAATTGGGAGACATAATACATACCAAAAAGTTTCGCATTTGCTCAAGCTTTCCAACGCCATATCATTTGCTGCGTTCGGACGCACAGTTAAAAAATTAGCTCGAAAATATGAACTCGGTAGGACTTGTACTGTTTTCTAAATTACTTTTAAATTGTTCAAAATTAGAAAAAACTTTCAAAATGATAGAGTAGTGCATTTTCATAAGCTTTCCAACGCCATATCATATGCCTCAATTGGATTAGCCGTTTAGAAATGACGTTGAAAATACAAACTCGGCTGTTTGGTTTGCGAAATTTTACGTTTTTTTCAAATTACTCTTTAACCATAGAGAATCAGAGAAAACTTTTAACATGTGGAAGTAGCGGTTTTGCAGCAGCTTTCCAACGCCATATTATATGCCTCATTCCGATAAACGGTTTAGAAATGCGATCGAAAATACAATTCATGTTTTTTGTGTGAAGAAAAAACGGTTTTCAAAACTGCTCTTAAACCGCTTACGTTTTGCCAAAAATTTAACTTGGGTCATGATATTGGTGTCCATAGTTTTCCAACGGTATATCGCAAGCCCCATTTGGACAAAGTTGGTGGAAGTTCAACCTAGTTCACAGGAAAGTTTAACGTACTACTAGCGGGGCAGGTCAGGTTGTGATCAGAATATTATTCTCATCCCGTGATCAAAATATTATTCTCATCCCGTGATCAGAATAGTGTTTATATATATATATATATATGTGTGTGTGTGTGTGTGTGTGTGTGTGTGTGTGTGTGCGTGTGTGTGTGTGTGTGCATGTGTGTGTGTGTGTGTGTGTGTCATGAAGCGAATTGAACAAAACAGTTATGAAATAGAAGCAACATATATAGTAAACATAGTTCAAAAAATTCATCGTACTGAAAGTAAATAACTAGAGCGCGGCATTATACATCTAATAGTTTCGTCGTACTGAGACATTCAAAGTTTCGTCATATAGAAAGTAACAAGTAACTAAACAAACACATTGTCTTTAAGCAATGCACTCTTCCCATCTGTCCATATCCGGGAGGACGGACCCAAGCTTAGTGAAAGGCGTCATGTCCTGATGTTGTAGGGCAATGCAGGTTTTGACGCCAGCTCGCGATATTTGGCCACCGTAGAAAATCCCATTCTCTTCGAGGACATCTTTCATGATGATGGACACAATTTCTTGTTGGATCTGGTAGAAATTATTTCGAAGTCAATTATCCAGCACGGCTCCAAAGGCTTCAGCCCATCTCTGGATATGGGTATCAGATGAAGATTTCATGCAAAGTGATTGCCCATCCCTTCTGTACTCCATCATTAGATAGATGACGTAGAACTCGTTCTCATTTCTTGTTGGTTGCTAAATGCAACAGAAGTTAGTCTTGTGGCCGAAACAGAGCCTGGACTTATTTGTTTTTTGGATTGGATGTAGCCACCCCGCATGCTGAAGCCCAGCATAGCTCTTTCCAGAACATACTTTATGTGTGTGTAATCTTTCTTCTGTATGTTCTTTGACGGGTCCAAATATGGAGCGTGGGAGTAACGCGAGTAAAGAACGATGAGAACGGGACGACACCCCCCGCTGCGCAAAATACACGATCAAGTTAGCCTCCATGCGTGCAAAGTAATTACTGAAATGCACGAAAAGATGTATGTGTTATAGTGCTATCCACGGATGACTTACCCGGGATGATAAGGTAGGGGAATCATTTCTTTGTCCTTATTCCTGACCAAGAATCCTTTGATGTACTGACTCGCATATTGACGGTTGGCATCATTGATTGACAAGAAGCCCTCATGCATGTAGTATGGGTACGCGACCGCAAGACCGGTGACTTGCTCTCTCCTGACGATGTAGTTCATGTGCAGCGCATACAGGCGGACGAACGTAAAATCGAGTGTCCTCATTTGAAACATCTGGAAGATGTAATCAAACCTTAGGAAGAAGAGGTCCACGGGGCATGTGTGGACGTACATCTTGCAACTGCTCAGCACATGAACCATATAAAGTGGGTATCCTAGATCATCCGAGGTGAGGAGGCTTCTCTCAGTCGAAAGCACATGGTCATGGAGTCTCCTGAGGTCCCCTGTTATGCCAGCTAGTGCATTCACCGCTACCATTGGCTCTCCCGCGACATGGATTAATGGCGCATGTTTCATAGGTACACTGTCAACCTTGGTCGAAGGCAACTGGCTGCTAGAACCAACATTGCCAGCTTTATTGGATTTTCTTGTCGTTCGTCTCTTCCTCTACTTTTTCTTGGTGGGCTGAGGTGTTGGTGGGTCTGTCAGACCCTCCCTGAGCACCACCCCTAGTGCTTCTGGGCTCAGCATTGGATGACTCTAGCTAATTAGTTGAGCTTGGATGGAACCGGCATCTGGAGGCGTGTCCTGCGAGGATTGCATGAACAAAGACTTCTTGCACTCCCGAGGACGTTCCGGCTCTGGTACATGCATCTCATATTCATATGGTTGACTTAGTGTTACTTCGTTGTCATAGCCGGTATTGATATACTGGAGAGGGTCCTCGGCCTCCTCCTTGTCACCATCCATATCCTCTTCCCTGGGACATATGGCAGCATATGCCGGAACGGTTGGTCCTCCTTCCTCGTGTCTCTCGATCTCAGCAAGCAGAACAGACGATGGTCGTACTTGTGTACGAGGGGTTGTGGTCATACCTTCCTGATGTCCCGTTGGTGTGCTCCCGGCCACCTCGACACGAAGAAGATTTTTCGGCCACTGGATCGGCCAATTTTTGCATTGGCCAAGCTGCGTGGGGGTCTCGTCATCCTCTCCATCGGTTTGTATCGGATGAGGGAAACGCTCGTAGCCTGCTTTCACACTCACCACGGAGACCCTTAAGGCATTATCAGGCATCTGCCGGTGGTGGAACAATCGATCCTTGGGCTTCACTATAGTATCCTTCCCCACATCCACCAACCCACCCTTCATGTGGTAAAAGAGGGTGCACGGAGTGGAGTCGGCCTACAAAGACATATATGTGCGGCGTCAGAGATCCAAAAAGAATGGTAACTGAAGATTAATTAATTAGTTGAGTTGATGAAGGTGCGACGCGTATTTACCGTGAGGGCTTCGAGCTCAGCCAATGTCGACGGCCCGACGTTTAAGCCAGAGATGGAGCTAGGGCTGTTGTGACAGCTGGGTGCAGGAGCAGGTGCTGGAGGAGGTGCGGGTGCGCGTGCGGTTGCCATACTAGGTACGGGTATGGGTGTGTTGTTCATTGAGTTGCTCCCGGTGCAGCTGGGCATGGGAAAATCACTTGGTGGCACGTTTGGATTTTGTTGCGCCCATGTGACCACAGTTGGAATCATGCTTGTGAAGGTAGCCACCATATCATCTCTACAGGGAGCTATCGTTTCCTGGATTATCTCAGCTTTGGTCTCAGCTTTTGCTTTCTCCATCGCCCGCGCCACATTCTCGTCGATAGTCACTTGACTGAACTTCTTTCTCTGTCTTTTGGCATCGGGGTCCTCGCTATAATAGTACTTCCACGTGACGCCATCCCCGGCGCCGTGAACACGTCCATATTGTGGCCGCTGGCCGGGCGGGTGTCCCATCATTATGTTCATGGCCCGGTTGAAAGGAGTGTCCCACTTGTACTTCGTCGACGACTGAGTCGATGAGTCACTTTCGGCCGCAAGCTTGTGTTGCTCTCTTTGCAAAATGGATTATGAATCATTTACGAATGCGACTAGAATGTAGTAGACTTCGTTGATCAGAACCTAATATGTAAGGTGGTAAAAGGATAATTACCAGTAATCTCATGAATTGCCTAGTCAGCCCGTCGGTGAAAAAAAACTTTTTCTTGGGGTCCCACGAGAATCGGACCCTGATGAAGTCGTGCTCCTGCTGGTCGGTGAACTCAGCCAATGGGTATGGGATCCCCTGACGTTCATGTTCTACGTCCTCCTTAGCCCACATGGGCCTCTTTCCCGTGTAACCACGACTTCCAAGGCGGTGGTTCCCCATGTTTATTGCATGCAGCTGCTTGCCTCTCTCCGACCTGGCCTTGGCAGCTTCTTCATTGCAAGTCTCCATGAACTTTTCAAAGTCCTCTATCGTAATTTTCGGATTGTCTGCAACAATCTCGGTGTAGGTTTCATGGTCTACTTGAATCGCCTTTTTCACCCTAGTTTTTGAAGCGCTCAATGTGTTGTTGAACTTCCCTAGGGCTTTTTTGTTGATTTTTTTCATGGCATCATCATCCCATGGGTCGACATCGTCATTCCGACCGGGGAACAGGAATCTTGCGTGCAACCTAGTGACGAGCAGGTTCTTCAAATGTTCATTCTTCCGTATTTTTGTGGTGTTGATGTTAGCGGTATCCCGTAGGATGCATGCTAGTTGGTTGCCGTAACACGCTGCCACTTCCCACGGCTCTATTGGCTCGAACTCGCCAGGGTGCACCGCCGTGACCACCAGTCTTCCGGTGCCGAGCTCATTTGGGCGTCGTGTCCTCTTTTCCTTCTTTCCCTCACTGGATTGGGAGGTCCCACCTTCCGTGCTATAGTTAGCAACATCATCACTGCCAGTCTCAGTGCCGGTGTCATTGGTGTCATCAGTGTTGGCGCTGGCGCCACCACCGTCGTCCTCCGTCATGACAAGGGGGTCCTGACACCCATCTTGTTGTCTCTCCTGATCCGCCAGAAAGTCGAGGTAGCTGTGTGCTCGACCTAATTGGAACTGAGAACCTCTGGCCTCATCGGTGTCGGTCATGTTTCCTAGGGTTCAATGTCGTAGTCGTTTAATTATCGAGCTTTATATAATAAAGTGAATAATGACAAAAAAAGTGACCTTTGTTTTGCCGAAAATGTCGTTTCATTCCTATGGCGACAAATCTCGAGCACTCGATATGTCCAACTTTCTAGCACAAGTCATGCCGAAATTCACGGAAAATTTCAGCATGACCTTTGCTGGAAAGTGCACATATAGAGCACCCGAAATTTTCCGGA
The DNA here is from genome assembly GCF_018294505.1 of Triticum aestivum. NCBI lineage: Eukaryota > Viridiplantae > Streptophyta > Magnoliopsida > Poales > Poaceae > Triticum > Triticum aestivum. The sequence continues at coordinate 1,123,777 of NC_057806.1, forward strand.
ATGGAAATGAATCAACATTTCCGGCAAAACATAGGTCACTTGCAACCGGCAAAACATAGGTCACATATAGAGCATCTCGCAAACAATGGAGCAACTCCAAATGGACTCCAATGGACATCATTTCATTTCATTTCATAAACTTGCTATTGTGTCCATCAACATTGCATTCAAATAAAATTGCAGACTACTGTAATGGACTAGTTACAGAAATGCAAAATTGATTACCGCATATTTTCACTAACAATACTTTCTGCCAACTACTTTCTGCCAATACAACTACTTGTGTCTTAATACAAAAAACAATCTTCAGTTTCCACTAATCTTCAGTGGCAAAAAATGCAAAATTGATTACCGCATATTTTCAGTTCCAAAATTGTTGCAAACATGACACTTTCCAAGATATTTTTTATCATAGTTTTTTGCAAGGATCCTAGCTACTCCATTTTCAGTGGCATATTCAGTGGCATCTACTACTCCATTTTCTGAATTTTTAAAAATCCTCAATTTCATTTTCATTTACTTTTTTTTGCCTCATGAACTACAAATGGACATCAACTACAAATTTAAAAAACTTCAAATAGACAGCAACATAAGCTAACAAATGCTACTACTCATGAACTCAATTTGGACACCCTACATAGAAAAAATTGGCCTTAACTAAAGAACAACAGGAAAGGAGGGGGTGGATCACCGCGCGTCGGGGTCAGGGTCGTCGGGGCTGAGGGGGTGGCGTCGGGGTCAGGGCTCGCCGGGCCTGAGGGGGTGGTGTCGGGGTCGCCAAGGCAGAGGGGGTACTTATCCTCCTCATCGATCTGCAGAGAGACCAAATTTGGTCAGAAAGAGAGAGAGACTGTACAGCGGAGGGCGGCACGGGGGGAGGGGCCGGGCCAGGAGTGCACCTAGGGCAGGGGGCAACACAAGGGGAAGGAGCGTCAGGATGGCCAGTGGCCGGCGTCTGGGTCGGGTGCGGCGTGCGTCGACGATGGCATGGGCAGGTGCGGGCATCGGCGGTGGCATGGGCAGGTGCGGGCGTCGGTGGTGGCGTCGGCGGGTTCGGGAATCAGCGGTGGCGTGGGCGAGTGCAGGCGTCGGCAGCAGTGGGCAGGTGCGAGAAAAACGGGGTCGAGTGAGAGAGTGAGAGAGAGGAAAGAGATCGATCGAGCGTGGGCGTGGGCGGGTGCTGTAGGCAACTTAGCTATAGCGCGTGTTGGCAAAATGCGCTATAGCTAAGTTAGCTATAGTCATGCCTAGCCAAAACGCGCTACTGCTAACTCTTCTTTTTTCTTTATTTATTTTTCTTTTTATTTTTATTTTCCTTAGCTATAGCGCTGCCCTAGCCAAAACGCGCTACTACTAACTCTTTTTTGTCTTTTTTTCTTTTCCATTTTATTTTTATTTTCCTTAGCTATAGCGTAGCCCAAGCCAAAACGCGCTACTTCTAACTCTTTTTTTTTCTTTTTTTTCTTTTTTTTATTTTCCTTAGCTATAGCGCTGCCGAGGCCAAAACGTGGTACTGCTAACTTTTTTTTCTTTTTTCTTTTTATTTTTCTTGTTCTTTTTCATATTCCACAAACTTCCTTCCTTTTTATTTTATTTTTATTTCTCTTTTTATTTATATTATTCTTTTTATTTTTATTTTTCATTTGCACTTTTCTTTTTCTTTTTATTTTTTATATTCCACTAACTTCCTTCCTTTTGGTTTTTTATTTTTCCTGCATTTCATTTTCCACAACTTATTAGTTCCTTTTTCTTTTTCTTTCATTTCATTTTGAAAAAATTCCTTCCTTTTTCTTTTTCTTTTTCTTTCATTTGCACTTTTCTTTTTCTTATCTTTCTTTTGCACTTTCCTTCCTTTAATTTGGTCTGTCATTGGAGCAATACCACTGTTACCCTCCGAATAATAATTAGTATAATATATATTACATCATTTGACCGCTATCGGCGGTATACAAAATAGCTAGACACACATAGACTTTGTGGATTAGTTTGTCAGCTTGGGAAAGACGACGCTTCAGAGTGATCTTCTTCCCTCTTTTGTTCGTTGCCGAATAATTGAGCCCATGGTCGTGACTTTTCCTTCTCCAGGGATAATGATCTTTCATAGGTAGTGTAGTCTTCATTTTTCTTTTGGCGTATGTTTCATCGTCATCAACATCATCTTCCCTCATCGGATAACCGTACTGGTCGTAGTCCTCCTCGTTGGCGACTCCATCCATTCCGGCGATGCTCCTTTTGCTTCTCCTCACGACAACATGGCTGGTATTGATCGGATCAGTTATGAAGAAACATTTTGTCACGTGTTTAGTGTGTACCCATGGCTATTTTTTGGCGATGGCGTTGACGGTACCGCTATCGGAGTCGGGTATACACATGGTAGTGAAATGTCGGTTTTCCCTCTGTACATTCTTAGCCCATCTGACATGGAACATTGTCGCGCTATGCAATCTAGAGTAGTTAAGCTCCCATATCTCTTCGATCCTTCTATAATATATTTCAATTACATTCCCGGTCATGGCTTCCATCGTCACCCCTAAGTTTTGGTCATCACTTTTTATATCTTTCTCCTCCGTGTAGAACGTGTATCCGTTGATATCGTATGCTTGATAAGTCGCGAGGTTGGTCGAGGTGCCATGTGCTAAGGCGTATATGAGCGTTCAGTTCGGACAACCCTCTTTCGGGGGATTAGCCAGAACTCGCTCTTTGAACCAACGCACGAAAGTGGAGTTGTGCTCTCTAATAACTTCAGCGTCCGTCCTGTGCACCCTATGGTCACGATACTTCTTTGCGATGGTCTCTTTGTTCAGTGTCACGAAATCTTCTAGCACATCTAGGTTTTGTAGCACTACAAAGTTTGTCGTTTTGTCAGCCCGAGCATAACACATTCACATCCCTATGACCGTTGGTGTGACCTTCACCTTCGAGCCTTCCATAGTGCTTGTTGACGGGCAAACCAACAATAGGGTATCCGGTGCCTACTAGATAACTCTCACAGAAAGAGATGCACTCTTTGGTCAGATATCCCTGGGCTATGTTTCCATTTGGACGGGACATGTTACAAACGAATCCTTTGATGACACCATTCATCCTCTCGAACGGCATCATGCTATGCTGGAATGTCGGCCCTAGGTCGATGATGTCGTCCACGATGTGGACACATAGATGCACCAGGACATCAAAGAACGCGAGCGGGGAGTACATCTCTAGCTCATTCAGTATGACAACAATCTCTTCCTGTAGCCTATGGAGTTGGTTCACACTGATCGACTTTCAAGAGATAGAATCAAAAAAGTGGCATAGGTCAGTAAGCGTCTCACGCACATGTGTGTCCATAACCCCTCTAAGTGCAACCGGGAGTAACTGCGTCATCATTACATGACAGTCATGAGACTTCATCCCACTGAACCTTTTTTCTTAGTGTCTAGATATCTGCTTATCTTCCCACAGTATCCAGAACTAACTTTGATTCCGGCAAGTCACTTGATCAATTGATCGACCTCCTTCGGATCTAAGGTGAAGCAAGAGGGGGGCAATATTGTTCTTCCTTCTTCTTTACTTTTTTGCCCCTATCTTCCGTCTCCGTCTTCGTCTCGGTCTCCTCTGATGATCTTTTACCGGGCATTTGGAGATCTTTCCTGATATTCAAAAATTCCAAGTCTTTTCTTGCCTTCGGCCCATCCTTGGTCCTCTCCGGCATGTTCATCAATGTTCCAAGCAAACTCTCAAGGATATTTTTTGTGATATGCATTTGATCAAGGCTATGAGGCGTGTCGAGTATGGGCCAGTATTCCAAGTCCCAGAAGACAGATCTCGTCTTCCATACCTTCAGCAGGGGCTCCGGCGCCTTTTTCTTCGTCTTCCCGGTGAGGGGCACTCTTCCCAGTTCTTCAATAACTATATATTTCTGCACCACTACGCTTACGTGGAGGACCTCGATGCTCAGCCTTACCATTGAATAGATCTCCATGCTTTCTCCATGGGTTATCCTTTTCGAGCCATCTTCAATGCCCCATGTACACAATTATCAAAGACCCGCCATCTTTTGATAGCTGTAGAGAAGTTGTATCATCCATGCACCTCGTGCATCTGCAATATCCGTGGCACACCTGACCAGAGAGATAGCCGTAACCGAGATAGTCCTGCACCGTTGTGATCAGTGTGGCTCTCATGTAGAAATACTCTCCTTTGCTTGCATCCCATATCTTGGCCAGCGTTTTCCATAAGGTATGTAGATCCTCTTTCAGTAACACGAGATACAGATTTATATCATTTCCCGGTTGTCTCGGCCCTTGAATAAGCATAGCCATGTGTATGTATTTTTTCCTTCATGCACAACCAGGGGGTTGTACATCCATACAAACACGGGTCATGTGCTACGATTGGTGTTCTGGTTGACAAATGGATTCATGCCATCACTACTAGTGCCAAGAAGGATATTCCTTGGATCATTTGCAAAAAAATCAAATTCAGCATTTAATGCTCTCCACTGGCTAGCATTTGCGAGGTGTCTCAGCTTCGGCTCATCTCCGTCATCTGACTTCACCCTCTCCGCATGCCGGCGCATAAGCTTTGCTTCCTTAGGATCTACGAAATACCGCTGTAGACGCGGAGTGGTCGGAAAGTACCATACAACTTTCTGTGGAGCTTTCTTTCCGGCCTTTTTATATCGTGAAGCGTTGCACTTTGGACAGATGTATTTTTCCATGTGCTTGTTCCGGTATATGATGCAATCATTGATGCATGTGTGATATTTAATTTGTGGCAGATCAAGAGGGCACACGATTTTCTTTGCCTCCTTGACACTAGTAGGACAAAGGCTTCCCGTGGGAAGAACGTTCTTTAGATACTTCAGAAGCTCATTGTCACGCCCAATATGTGACCCTATCCAACAGGAACTCGAAGGTCCCACCAAGGATAGACCTGCATATTGAAACACTTTTGCAAGATGGATATCATTATCAACATTACATAATAGATGGGGATACATACAAAAGGCATACAAAGCCACACGAATACAACATCATCTTACATAAGAGTACCATCCGACTACGGATGAAACACAAACAGAAACTCAACGACATCCACCCTGCTAGCCCAGGCTGCCGACCTGGAACCTATCCCCTGATCGAAGAAGAAGCAGAAGAAGAACTCCAAAACAAGCAAACATCGCTCTCACGTCATGATCATCGCATAACCTGTACCTGCAACTGTTGTTGTACTAATCTGTGAGCCACGAGGACTCAGCAATCCCATTACCATGGGTATCAAGACTAGCAAAGCTTAATGGGAAAGGAAGGGGTAAAGTGGTGAGGTTGCAGCAGCGACTAAGCATGATATGGTGGCTAACATACGCAAATGAGAGCGAGAAGAGAAACAATGGAACGGTCGTGAAGCTAGCAATGATCAAGAGGTGATCCTGAACTCCTACTTACGTCAAACATAACCCAAAGACCGTGTTCACTTCCCGGACTCCGCCGAGAAGAGACCATCACGGCTACACGCGCGGTTGATGCGTTTTAATTCGAATCAGGTGTCAAGTTATCTACGACCGGACATTAACAAATTCCCATCTGCCACATAACCGCGGGCACGGCTCTCGAAAGTTTATACCCTGCAGGGGTGTCCCAACTTAGCCCATGATAAGCTCTCGCGATCAAAGAAGGATATACCTTCTCCCAGGAAGACCCGATCAGTCTCGGAATCCCGGTTTACAAGACATTTCGACAATGGTAAAACAAGACCAGCAAAGCCGCCCGATGTGCTGACAAATCCCGATAGGAGCTACACATATCTCGTTCTCAGGGCACACCGGATGAGCCAGACGTCGGGTTGGCATAGACCCTGGTTGCCCAGGGGACACCGGAAATTGCTCAGGTTGGACCAACACTCGAAGGAGCACTGGCCCGGGGGGGGCGGGGGGGTAAAATAAAGATGACCCTCGGGCTCCGGAAACCCAAGGGAAAAAGGGCTAGGTGAGGCAAATGGTAAAACCAAGGTTGGGCCTTGCTGGAGGAGTTTTATTCAAAGCGAACTGTCAAGGGGGTCCCATAAATCACCCGACCGCATAAGGAACGCAAATTCCGGGAACATAACACCAGTATGACGGAAACTAGGGCGGCAAGAGTGGAACAAAATACAAGGCATAAGGCCGAGCCTTCCACCTTTTACCAAGTATATAGATGCATTAATTAAATAAGAGATATTGTGATATCCCAACATAATCCTGTCCACCATGGAGCAATCTTCAACTTCACCTGCAACTAACAACGCTATAAGAGGGGCTGAGCAAAAGCGGTAACATAGCCAAGCAACGGTTTGCTAGGAAGGGTGAAAAACGTTAGAGGCTGACATGGCAAATAGGGAGGCTTGAAGAACAAGTGATAGGTAGCGCAGCAAAGCGACAGAACGAAGCAACTAGCATAGCAATGATAGTAGTGAGATCCAAGGTGACGGTCATCTTGCCTGAAATCCCGCAAGGAAGAAGAACGAGTCCATGAAGAAGATGAAGCCACGAAGACGAACCAAGCGTAGACGAACGAATCCTCACGATCGCAACAAAACAGGAACTATCGAGAAGAAGCACACAACAAGGTAAACACGCCACACACAGACAAGACATGATGCGCAACCAAGCATGATGCATGACAAAGCTAGACGAGGCTACTCATGGCAAGAGATGATGCATACAAGAGCAACACATCAAAGCAAGTTTAAATGAGGCCGGAAACAACATATAACAAATCCGGTAAGTCCTCATATGCAAGATTCAAAGTTGGTCCAGATCTGAATAAACCTTATGTTCAAGTTGTTAAACAACAAGTTAAGATGCACCAATATGATCTACACGAGATTCTAGTCAAGTTACATATAAAGTTCATTAGATTCGGCACTACGGCCTAGAAGATATGAGCAAAACAAGTTAAACATGGCATTGATGCAAAAGACACTCAAACCTCAAGCAAACACCTCAAAACAAGGATGCAACATGATAATCTGAAACTACATGCAATTCTAAGCAAGTTTCATATAGAGCACACTCAGAACGGGGCAACGGTTCAACACATACACTCTATACAAGTTTAAAGGACAAGCTGTCCAAAACAGCAACTAGGCATCTAGCAAGCATCAAAACAACAAGCTACAGCACCCCAACATAATAACAAAAGGCATGGGCATGATGTACAAGTAATGCATGACAAAAGATGAACACTGAGCTATCTCCAGAAATCACTAAAACATGCTCAAACACACATGGCAAGATTGCATATATTAACAGTTTCAGACTTTGCAGAAATAACATCAGGTTGCAATGTTTAGAGCTATCAAACAACATGCTACAGGAACTTAACATGACAAAAAAAGGCATGACATGAATCTACTAATAGCATATAACAAAAGTCCCTTACTGACCATGAGCCAAAAGGGGACAGAAAATATGATGGCACCCATGTAAACATGGCAAAAGATATGACAGATTCATACATGGCAGAAACAACAATAAGTAGGCATGTTGGTGAGCTTGAACCACTCACCACAGGGCAACACATGGCATGGAAAGGCAATCAACAGTATAAGACATGTTAATGAAGCTAAGCATGGCAAGATCAAGTTCATAGGGTGCATGGATCACTAGCAAAGCACATGGCAAAACTCAACTTGATGTTAACAGGCTGACAGCAACATTATTTAGCAAATTTGGAGCAAGATAACAACAAGCTACAGTAGGCTATAAATGCGCCCAGGGGCATGAATGGATAGATCATGACATGTATAACAAAACATCCTTAGTGAACATCTCCAGATTATGCATAGAATGACTTGTAGCAGCAGGTTTACATAGCATCATAATATAACAGATTCAGACTAGCAAAACAGCAACAGCAAGTACCCTACTTCACGAGCTCGATGCACTCTGTACAAGACTCACAAAAATATATGGATGGCACCACTGTGAAGATGGCATGATGTAGTACAAAACACATGTAGACATCAACCTCATAGGATGCACACACAAAATGCAACGAAAAAGACAAATCATCAAGTTATAACAGTTTCAGCAGGTTAACATCATATACACTCTTGCAACGAATATTCAGGCATCAAGATGGACTCAAATGAACATGATGCAATGGAATGAAATGAAGTACTCGTTGAGGCGAACAATTTGATATGCTATGCGCCCAAAACGGAGCAATGGATACGGAGTTATGATGCGATGAACAGGGCAACATTATGCAAAAATATCAGGGACGGTGAAAAAAACAGGGTCAACCTTCGGGTGCACGGATGACGAGGACGACCGGAGATGGCGGGGTCGCCGACGGGACGACGCGGGCGGCGCGAATCGGGGCCGGGGAGGCCGGATCCGGCGGAGGAGCGGCCGAACCGGGCGCTCCGGCGGTCGGAGGAGGCCGGCGAGGGGCGGCGGCGCCGGCACGAGCTCCGGGCGGCGAGGAGCTGGCCAGGCGGCGGGGCTGCGGCAGGGCGCCGGGCACGGGGCGAGGCGAGGCGGCGGAGCGCCGGACGGCGGGGCGGTGCGGGCGCCTCGGCGGCGGAGGCGAGGGGGCAACGGGCGGCGGGGCGACGGGCGGCGAGGGGCGGCGCCGGCGGGCGCAGGCGGCGGAGGAGCGAGGCGAGCGCGGGCGGCGCACGGGCCTGGGCGATCCCGACCCGGGTCCGGAGGGCCGCGGCGGCGGGGGAGATGCGGGAGGCCACATGGCGGCGCGCCATTGGCTACGGACGGCAGCGGAGATGCGTCCGGCGCGGGCGGACATGTCCGGCGCGGCGCGGAGGGGAATTTTTAGGGTTTGGACTGCGATTTGGACGGGGAGGGCATATTTATAGGTAGAGGGGGCTAGGAGAGTCCAAATGAGGAGCGGTTTTCGCCCACATGATCATGATCGAACGACCGAGAGCATGGAGGGGGTTTGGATGGGTTATTGGGCCACTTTGGAGGGGTGTTGGGCTGCACACAAAAGAGGCTTTTACGGTTACCCGGTTAACCGTTGGAGTATCAAACAGACTCCAAATGGCACGAAACTTGACAGGCGGTCTACCAGTGCTATACCAAGGCCGCTTTACAAACCTTGGACCATTCCGAGAATTTTTAACACCCGCTCACAACGAGAGACAAAAGGGGGATGCCGGGGGAACATAGGAGTGCCGGATTGCAAAACGGACAACGGGGAAAATGCTCGGATGCATGAGACGAACATGTATGCAAAATGAGATGCACATGATGACATGATATGAAATGCATATGATGACATGGCAAATTGCAACACGCAAGCAAATGACATGGGAATGACGGCGAATAACTAACGGACACCTGGCGCATCGAATCCGGGGCGTTACAACACTCCTCCACTAACAAGAGATCTCGTCCCGAGATCTTAGGACCGAGACGGAAGGGAAAAGGGATGAGGTGAAACAAGAACTCAAGAGAAGAAGCAAAGAATCGAGAGCACTCGAGAAGAAGAGAGGAACGACAAGAATGACGAGAATCAAAAGCTCACGGAATCCGATAGACTATGAAACCACTCCGGTTAGAACGAGATATGAAACGAATAAGACTGAAAGGATTTAGGTAGCACTCCGGCTGAAACATGGAGGAATAGAATACGATCTTGAGAAGATAGAATGGTACTTGACGAGAGGAACAACACAATGCCTCCGGAATAATTGAAATAGTGTAAAGAAAAGAATGGAGAAGACAAATGACAACTTGTGCCACGAATGAAATTGAAAGCATCTTTGCGAGAAAAGATTGAACGAAGTTGCTGAGAAAATCAACAACAAAAAGAATAAGCTTGTTGTGGTCTTATAGGTAACATCTCAAGATCATAAGGTGATAACCGGCCATAAACGGAAATGATTGGATAGCTTAGAAGAACGAGGAAATGCAAAACTCCACTTCAAAAGAATACGGAGAATTAATTACACTTCGAGACGCGAGAAGAAAAGATACTTGAACTCCACCAATAAGATCTTGATGAACTCTTGAAGAATGAATTAAATCATGAAGAACGCCGGTGACAAAAAAAATGATGAGATAGAATGAAGGATGAAAGAATAAGATGAGCCTTGCGATGATTTAGATGGAGGTTCCGACAAAATGGCCGAGGAAATTTGAACTCCGGAAAAGAAAAGATGAAAACACTTGGAACTAGAATTTATTCATCACGAATAAACTCTGAAGGAAGGGATTACTCACTTTGAGGAAATACGAATAAGATTTATTGTATGCTTACCCTTCATCAAATTAAATAGATGACAAGCAATGGATTTTTCATACTACTTATTCTTCTTGAGAAGGATTGAGAAGTGACATATCGCAAACTTGAGAAGGTCTTCATGAACCACCGGTAGGATTGAAAAGAACGAATGAATTAATATGATAATCAAAGAAACGGAATCTGAAAGAACCACCGTTAGAATTTGGAAATGACTGATGAAAGAGAATGAATCACCGGGAAGAATTAGAAGAACCAAAATGCTAGAGGGGATTTAGATGCAAAAGAACAAAGAGATCATGAGCTGATTAAAGAACACTTGAACGAAGCACCGGAATAATTGGATAACGGTAGCTGAAATGTGAGGACGAAGAATTCTTCTGGAATGATGGCCTCCGGTGAACAGAAATGGAAAAACAACTCCTGACATACTCCGGATGGTTAAGAAAGAATATCTGACAAACTGAAATAATTCGCGAGGATAACATGAAGCTAGAACCATGAATCTTCGGAAGAACGGGCAAGATTGAGAGGAAAAAAACTCTTCTTCGATCTTCAAATGTTGAGAAGGACGACGAGAAACGCCACCAAAATTACTGAGATACACCGGGAGAACGAAAAGCAAAGAGGTTGAGGCAACAATGAAAAGAATTTGAAATTGATCTTGGAAAAGATCCGACTGATGAAATTCATACTTACATCAAACTTCGAAAAGGATTTGAGAATAGCTCCAGGAAATTAGAAGAGTCAGGTAAGATCCTGGGAAAAGACCTGTGGGTTAGGGCCCACTAAAAGAAAACACTGTTGGAAAGGATTGTTGAAAAGGTAGATGATGCACCGGAATGATTGAAATATTTGAATGAGGTGACAACCTCGAATTAATTCGAACACAGACGAATCTCTAGAGATGCCTTGAGCACTCCGGAAGGATAAACTGGCGAGAGGCGAACAAGAAGGGAAAACACTTGAGCCGTGGAAAAGAATATGATCAACCCAAAAAAACTTGAATTGATTTCACCGGAAAAGAGATGAAGAATGTCAAACAAAAGAGAATTCACCGGTTGAAACAATTGAGGGAAGACTGAAGAGGCTCCATACGAATAAAACTGATGGTCGAGACAGACTCAAACTCTGGGAAGAAGAGGGTGGGAGGGCGGGAAAACAAAGGCAACTTGGAAGGGAAAAACCTATGAATAACTGAAGAGAAAACACCAGTTGAATTCACTGAGGAAAGAAAGCAAAGACTTCGCACGAGTAGAATGGATACTCAATTACGGACTCCGGTTCCGAGAAGAAAAAGGGGAGGGCGGGTGGGAAAAGAAAACAACTGAGGATTGAACTTGGCAAAGAAGAAGAGGCTCGAGTCAACTTGACGAGAAATGCACTGGATAAAAGAGCTGAGAACCAACGATCAGAAAACCAACTGCGTGATCCTAAAGAAAAATTTGAAGGGGAAGAGGAGTAAGTCAAAACACCTATGTCAAGATTCCTCACCAGAGTGACGAAGAGGCTGAGGAGTAAAAAGAATTCCTACTCTCCGATATAACTAGACTCCGAAAATAGTTTTTCTTCTAGACTCAACAACGGCCAAACTACACGATCAATCAAGGGGGCTCATATGGTCGGTCGAGGCTCTGATACCAACTTGTCGCGCCCAATATGTGACCCTATCCAAAAGGAACTCGAAGGTCCCACCAAGGATAGACCCGCATATTGAAACGCTTTTGCAAGGTGGATATCATTACATCAACATTACATAATAGATGGGGATACATACAAAAGGCATACAAAGCCACACGAATACAACATCATCTTACATAAGAGTACCATCCGACTACGGATGAAACACAAACAGAAACTCAACGACATCCACCCTGCTAGCCCAGCCTGCCAACCTGGAACCTATCCCCTGATCGAAGAAGAAGAAGAAGAAGAACTCCAAAACAAGCAAACATCGCTCTCACGTCATGATCATCGCATAACCTGTACCTGCAACTGTTGTTGTAGTAAACTGTGAGCCACGAGGACTTAGCAATCCCATTACCATGGGTATCAAGACTAGCAAAGCTTAATGGGAAAGGAAGGGGTAAAGTGGTGAGGTTGCAGCAGCGACTAAGCATGATATGGTGGCTAACATACGCAAATGAGAGCGAGAAGAGAAACAATGGAACGGTCGTGAAGCTAGCAATGATCAAGAGGTGATCCGAAACTCCTACTTACGTCAAACATAACCCAAAGACCGTGTTCACTTCCCAGACTCCGCCGAGAAAAGACCATCACGGCTACACACACGGTTGATGCGTTTTAATTCGAATCAGGTGTCAAGTTATCTACAACCGGACACTAACAAATTCCCATCTGCCACATAACCGCGGGCACGGCTTTCGAAAGTTTATACCCTGTAGGGGTGTCCCAACTTAGCCCATGATAAGCTCTCGCGATCAACGAAGGATATACCTTCTCCCAGGAAGACCCGATCAGTCTGGGAATCCCGGTTTACAAGACATTTCGACAATGGTAAAACAATACCAGCAAAGCCGCCCAATGTGCTGATAAATCCTGATAGAGCTGCACATATCTCGTACTCAGGGCACACCGGATGAGCCAGACGTCGGGTTGGCATAGACCCTGGTTGCCCAGGGGGCGCCGAACATCGCTCAGGTTGGACCAACACTCGAAGGAGCACTGGCCCGGGGGGGTAAAATAAAGATGACCCTCGGGCTACGGAAATCCAAGGGAAAAAGGGCTAGGTGAGGCAAATGGTAAAACCAAGGTTGGGCCTTGCTGGAGGAGTTTTATTCAAAGCGAACTGTCAAGGGTGTCCCATAAATCACCCGACCGCGTAAGGAACGCAAAATCCGGGAACATAACACCGGTATGACGGAAACTAGGGCGGCAAGAGTGGAACAAAATACCAGGCATAAGGTCGAGCCTTCCACCCTTTACCAAGTATATAGATGCATTAATTAAATAAGAGATATTGTGATATCGCAACATAATCATATCCACCATGGAGCAATCTTCAACTTCACCTGCAACTAACAACGCTATAAGAGGGGCCGAGCAAAAGCGGTAACATAGTCAAGCAACGGTTTGCTAGGAAGGGTGAAAACGTTAGAGGCTGACATGGCAAATTGGGAGGCTTGAAGAACAAGTGATAGGTAGCGCAGCAAAGCGACAGAACGAAGCAACTAGCATAGCAATGATAGTAGTGAGATCCAAGGTGACGGTCATCTTGCCTGAAATCCCGCAAGGAAGAAGAACGAGTCCATGAAAAAGATGAAGCCACGAAGACGAACCAAGCGTACACGAACGATTCCTCACGATCGCAACGAAACAGGAACTATCGAGAAGAAGCACACAACAAGGTAAACACGCCACACATAGACAAGACATGATGCACAACCAAGCATGATGCATGACAAATCTAGATGAGGCTACTCATGGCAAGAGATGATGCATACAAGAGCAACACATCAAAGCAAGTTTAAATGAGGCCGGAAACAACATATAACAAATCCGGTAAGTCCTCATATGCAAGATTCAAAGTTGGTCCAGATCTGAATAAACCTTATGTTCAAGTTGTTAAACAACAAGCTAAGATGCACCAAGATGATCTACATGAGATTCTAGTCAAGTTACATATAAAGTTCATTAGATTCGGCGCTACGGCCTAGAAGATATGAGCAAAAAAAGTTAAACATGGCATTGATGCAAAAGGCACTCAAACCTCAAGCGAACACCTCAAAACAAGGATGCAGCATGATAATCTGAAACTACATGCAATTCTAAGCAAGTTTCATATAGAGCACACTCAAAACGGGGCAACGGTTCAACACATACACTCTATACAAGTTTAAAGGACAAGTTGTCCAAAACAGCAACTAGGCATCTAGCAAGCATCAAAACAACAAGCTACAGCACCCCAACATAAGAAAAAAAGGCATGGGCATGATGTACAGGTAATGAATGACAAAAGATGAACACTGAGCTATCTCCAGAAATCACTAGAACATGCTCAAACACACATGGCAAGATTGCATATATTAACAGTTTCAGACTTTGCAGAAATAACATCAGGTTGCAATGTTTAGAGCTATCAAACAACATGCTACAGGAACTTAACATGATAAACCAAGGCATAACATGATTCTACTAATAGCATATAACAAAAGTCCCTTACTGACCATGAGCCAAAAGGGCACAGAAAATATGATGGCACCCATGTAAACATGGCAAAAGATATGACAGTTTCATACATGGCAGAAACAACAATAAGTAGGCATGTTGGTGAGCTTGAACCACTCACCACAGGGCAATACATGGCATGGCAAGGCAACCAACAGTAAGAAAACATGTTAATGAAGCTTAGCATGGCAAGAGCAAGTTCATAGGGTGCATGGATCACTAGCAAAGCACATGGCAAAACTGAACTTGATGTTAACAGGCTGACAACAACATTATTTAGCAATTTTGGAGCAAGATAACAACAAGCTACAGCAGGCTATAAATGCATCCAGGGGCATGAATGGATAGATCATGACATGTATAACAAAACATCCTTAGTGAACATCTCCAGATTATGCATAGAATGACTTGTACCAGCAGGTTAACATAGCATCATAATATAACAGATTCAGACTAGCAAAACAGCAACAGCAAGTACCCTACTTCACGAGCTCGATCCACTCTGTACAAGACTCACAAAAATACATGGATGGCACCACTGTGAAGATGGCATGATGTAGTACAAAACACATGTAGACATCAACCTCATAGGATGCACACACAAAATGCAACGAAAAAGACAAATCATCAAGTTATAACAGTTTCAGCAGGTTCACATCATATAGCACTCTTGCAACGAATATTCAGGCATCAAGATGGACACAAATGAACATCATGCAATAGAATGAAATGAAGTACTCGTTGAGGCGAACAATTTGATATGCTATGCACCCAAAACGGAGCCACGGATGCGTATTTATGATGTGATGAACTAGGCAACATTATGCAAAAATATCAGGGACTTGGCGAAAAAAATGGGGTCAACCTTCGATTGCACAGATGACGAGGACGGCCGGAGATGGCGCGGACGCCGACGGGACGACGCGGGCGGCGCGGATCGGGGCCGGGGAGGCCGGATCCGGCGGAGGAGCGGCCGGACCGGGCGCTCCGGCGGTCGAAGGAGGCCGGCGAGGGGCGCCGGCGCCGGCGCGAGCTCCGGGCGGCGAGGAGCAGGCCGGGCGGCGGGGCGGCGGCAGGGCACCGGGCGCGGGGCGAGGCGAGGCGGCGGAGCGCCGGACGGCGGGGCGGCGCGGGCGCCTCGGCGGCGGAGGCGAGGGGGCGACGGGCGGCGGGGCGACGGGCGGCGAGGGGCGGCGCCGGCGGGCGCAGGCGGCGGAGGAGCGAGGCGAGCGCTGGCGGCGCACGGGCCTGGGCGGGCCCGACCCGGGCCCGGTGGGCCGCGGCGGCGGGGGCAACGCGGGAGGCCACGTGGCCGCGCGCCATTGGCTACGGACAGCGGCGGAGATGCGTCCGGCGCGGACGGACATGACCGGCGCGGCGCGGAGGGGAATTTTTAGGGTTTGGACTGCGATTTGGACGGGGGAGGGCATATTTATAGGTAGAGGGAGCTAGGAGAGTCCAAATGAGGAGCGGTTTTCGTCCACACGATCGTGATCGAACGAACGAGATCATGGAGGGGTTTTGGATGGGTTATTGGGCCACTTTGGAGGGGTGTTGGGCTGCACACAAAAGAGGCTTTTACGGTTACCCGGTTAACCGTTGGAGTATCAAACGGACTCCAAATGGCACGAAACTTGACAGGCGGTCTATCGGTGCTATACCAAGGCCGCTTGATAAACCTCGGTCCATTCCAAGAATTTTTAACACCCGCTCACAATGAGAGACAAAAGGGGGACGCCGGGGGAACATAGGAGTGCCGGATTGCAAAACGGACAACGGGGAAAATGCTCGGATGCATGAGACGAACACGTATGCAAAATGAGATGCACATGATGACATGATATGAAATGCATATGATGACATTGCAAAGTGCAACACGCAAGCAAATGACATGGCAATGACGGCGAATAACTGGCGGACACCTGGCGCATCGAATCCGGGGTGTTACAACACTCCTCCACTAACAAGAGATCTCGTCCCGAGATCTTAGGACCGAGATGGAAGGGAAAAGGGATGAGGTGAAACAAGAACTCAAGAGAAGAAGCAAAGAATCGAGAGCACTCGAGAAGAAGAGAGGAACGGCAAGAATGACGAGAATCGAAAGCTCACGGAATCCGATAGACTATGAAACCACTCCGGTTAGAACGAGATATGAAACGAATAAGACTGAAAGGATTTAGGCAGCACTCCGACTGAAACATGGAGGAATAGAATACGAGCTTGAGAGGATGGAATGATACTTGAAGAGAGGAACAACACAATGCCTCCGGAATAATTGAAATAGTGGAAAGAAAAGAACGGAGAAGACAAATGACAACTTGTGCCACGAATGAAATTGAAAGCATCTTTGCGAGAAAAGATTGAACGAAGTTGTTGAGAAAATCAACAACAAAAAGAATAAGCTTGTTGTGGTCTTATAGGTAACATCTCAAGATCATCAGGTGATAACCGGCCATAAACGGAAATGATTGGATAGCTTAGAAGAACGAGGAAATGCAAAACTCCACATCAAAAGAATACGAAGAATTAATTACACTTCGAGACGCGAGAAGAAAAGATACTTGAACTCCACCAACAAGATCTTGATGAACTCTTGAAGAATGAATTAAATCATGAAGAACCACCATAAAGAACGCCGATGACAAAAAAAGGTGATGAGATAGAATGAAGGATGAAAGAATAAGATGAGCCTTGCGATGATTTAGATGGAGGTTCCGACAAAATGGCCGAGGAAATTTGAACTCCGGAAAAGAAAAGATGAAAACACTTGGAACTAGAATTTATTCATCACGAACAAACTCTGAAGGAAGGGATTACTCACTTTGAGGAAATACGGACATGATATGAAATGCATATGATGACATGGCAAAGTGCAACACGCAAGCAAATGACATGGCAATGACGGCGAATAACTAGCGGACACCTGGCGCATCGAATCCGGGGCGTTACACTCATCCAGGATTGCATCTGTCCATTTGTTTTTTGCCTTCGTCTTTAGAAGTTCTAGTGTGAAACTCAAGCGGGTCACCTCCGGATTACAACCATCATACAAAGGAGTCATCGAGTCTACCTCCAGTTGCGCATGTTTGGCCTCCTCTCTAGAAGCAGCTCTGTCGCTAGTCGTCTTCTTGCGAAGCAGGTCTCGAACATGCGGGTCCCGCATGGCTAAACTTAGTAGCAACAAAGACGGCGGCGTGTCCACGTCTTCTCCGCCTTGAACTGCCTCTTCGCCATCGACATTTCTGAGGCCGTCTTCCTCTTCGGGCACATAATCGGTCATCTCTTCGTCTGGTGGCCCCATGTCGTTATTTCCTGCCCCGTCGACGTCCTCATCATCATCATCATCTTGAAACCATGCATGAGTAGGTGCGCCTTGAATGTACCACCCTCAAAGAGGTCGAGCCTATCTATTCCTTTGCATTTTTGACACTGATATAAAACATCCTTCAGTCTTTTTTCATACATGTCATCCACTGCGGATTGCCAGTATCTTTCCACCATCCTTCCATTGACCTTCATGATCACCTGCGCGCGGGGCAAATATTATAACCACGTATATATGCATGCATGGATCAAATTCATACAAAAATTCGGCATGACCTTGCCTAAACATAGGGCATATTGTGTTTGCCCGAAATTCGCCGAAACGAAATAGAATCGACATTTCGGCAAAACATAGGCAACTCATGTCACTCACATGCCACACACAATTCGGTATATTCATATCGCACATACTTTCGGTCCTAATCGCAAACACACATATTTCCATTCTTGCACAACTATTTTTTTGCTCACCTATTTGTCAAGAGGGATATCGAGCACCTTCTTATAATTAGCTAGTAGCTCTAGATAGTGAGGTACCTACATAAATATAGCTCCAACTAGCTAGGGAGAGAGAGAGCTATGATAGGTAGGAGGGAGGGCATTAATGGAGGGGTTGGTGGAGGGGCAAAGAAGAGAAGGGGAGAAGGGGCAAAAGAAAGGAAGAGGAAGGAGGGATGGTATTAATGGAGGGGTGGTGGAGGGGCAAAGAAGAGAATGGGAGGAGGGGCAAAAGAAAGGAAGAGGAAGGAGGGAGGGCATTAATGGAGGGGGTAGGGCAAAGAAGAGGGGAAGCATTGAAGAACAAGCAAGTGCAAGAGGGGGGAGAAAGAAAGGGGGAGGAAGAAGAGGGGGAAAAGGTGGCAGATATTATGGCTGGCGACCATAGTAGTAGCGCGGGCCACCAAAGCACGCTACTGCTATGTGTGCCAGCCAAATATCTACTGGTAAGTAAAACTAGCTATAGCGCTTGTCCAAACCCACGCTCTTAGTAAAAGCTTACACATAGAAGAAGTAGCAGTAGCGCGTCTAGGTGGACAGGCGCTACAACTATTTTCTTAAAAGTAGCGCTTGTTAGAGTACCAACGTTGCTACTATTTTTTGGCCGGGGGGTGTGGTGATGCTAACTTACCAGTAGCGTGCCCACAGGAAACCCACACTACTGCTAAGCTCTACCAGTAGCGCGCTTTATAATAGACATTACTGGTACTTATTAGTAGCGTGGGGTCCAAAGCACGCGCTACTGGTAAACTTCTATGTATAAGCCTTTTCCTAGTAGTGTCCGCCCTGCCGCTTGCGTGCGCCGCCTCTCGCGGCCGTCCCGCGCGCCGGCGCCCGCAAGCTCCGCCGCCGCCCCGCGTCCCTGCCGCTGCCGCCGCCATCCAGGAGCTCGCCGCCCCTCGCCTCCTAGCGCCATTGTCGGACCTCCTCCGGCTAGATCCGGGCAGGTCCCGCCCGGATCCGCCTTGCTCCATGCCGTCGGCCTCCTCCGCGGCCTCTCCGGCCCCGTGGTCACCGGAACCGCCGCCGGCCGGCCTTGTCCTCCCGCCGGGACGGCCTCGTCCGGCCCCGACCTGAGCTGCTTCATCCACGAACCAAACAGTGTCGGTGTCGTCCTACACTATCTCGTCCCCGGAACCTCTCTATCCCGTTTCTGCGAGGTGATTTTGGCCAAGTCCCCAGGAAATCATATTATGTGTGCATTTTTGACTTGTGATAACTTCGTGCTCGTTGCTCCGTTTTGCATGCATGATATGTCAAAATGTTCATTCTCCTTATGATCTACATGATGGAGTAGTGTGTATGCATCTTAATGTTCAAATAGATGCCTTAATATGCGTTGCAAAACTGCTAAGTGATATAAACTGCTGAAATCTGCTGCTTGTTAACATCATATATACATATTGTGAGTTGTGTAACTTTGTCTCTGTTGATCCTATGCTGATGATCTTGATATGCACATGTTCTGCTCTTCATGCTCTACATGTTTGTGTGCTTTGCATTAATGTTAGAGTACATATTGGCATGGTAATCTCTTTTGCAAAAGTGCATGTTGTTGTTAACTGCTGAAAACTAATGTAACTTGCCTATTTGTCTTTTTTATATCTTTTTGTGAGATTTTCTTTTGAGTATCATGTCTACATGTTTTAGGAGCATACTTATGCCATCTATGCAGTGGTGCAATCCATGTATTTTGATATGCCATGTAGTAAGTGCATCAAGCTTGTGAAGTGGGCTACTTGCTGTTAATGTGCTGCCAAGTCTGTTACTGTCATAACATGTTGCCATGTTTGCTTGATGCTACCAATTAATCCATGCATTATCTGGAGATGCTTAGTTGACATGTTTTGATGTACATGTTATTCTCTATCATTTGATGCCTTTTGATGCCCTATATATGTCATGTAGCATATGTTTTCGTTGCCATGAATATGCCTATATGATGTTCCAGATTTCTATTAACTTCATTATGCTATGTTGTGAGCTTGATATTTATTAATCCATGCCTCTTTAGGAGATGCTCCAATTAAATGATTTGAAGTATGCTATGAGTTCTCTGTCCACATGCCATGTTTGATAATTTTGGATATCATATGCCTCTGTTCCATGCTTGCAAACATGCTATCATAATGTTGTTGTTTTACACTTGCTGGAACTGTTTCAACATTCACTCTTGTCTTGTTGGTTACCACTAATCCATGAGCCATATGTACATTAAGCTTTGATGTTATTTGCTATTTGTTGTTTGTACTTAGATGACATGCCCTTGTTTGCTATGTATAGTTGTTGTAGCATCTTTGTTTCATGCCTCCAACATGCCATCTTATTAACTCTGCTCATGTATATGCTCCTGTGTTATAAAGTTGCATTTTGCATTGATCATATTGGTTTAATCTTGATGCCTATGGACCTGAACCTTAATCTTATTTGAATTATGTTACTTGTACAAGAAGTTCATGTCAAGTTTGTGCTCATATGATTCTTGTAGCATGTTGTTTTGATGATTGCAAAGTGCCTAGTTGTTGTTTTGGGCAGACTGTTGTTATATCTTGTTTGGAGTGCATGTGTTGCACCGTTGCTCTGTTTTGAACATGCTCTATATGAAACTTGCTTAAAATTGCATGTAGTTTCATCATGTCATGTTGAATCCTTGTTTTGAGTGTGTTTTCTTGAAGTTTGAATGCATTTTTGTATCAATGCTATGTTTAACTTGTTTTGCTCATATCTTCTAGGCCGTAGCTCAGAATTAAATGAACTTTATATGTAACTTGACTAGAATTTTGTGTAGATCATCATGGTGCACTTTAACTTGCTGTTTAACAACTTCAACTTAATGTTTGTTCAGATCTGGACCAGTTTCAAAATTTGCATATGGGGACTTGCCGGAATTGTTATATGTTGTTTCCAGCCTCATTTAAACTTGCTTTGATGTGATGTTCTTGTATGCATCATCTCTTCCCATGAGTAGCATCATATATCCTTGTCATGCATCATACTTTGTTCCATGTCATATTTATGTGTTGTGTGTTTACCATGGTGTTTGCTTCTTTCCTGTTGTGCTTCTCGATAGTTCCTGTTTCGTTGCGATCGTGAGAATTCGTTCGACTATGCTTGGTTCTTCTACGCCCGATCGTCTTCTTCATGGACTCGTTCTTCTTCCTAGTGGGATTTCAGGCAAGATGACCGTTACCCTAGAACTCACTACTACCATTGTTATGCTAGTTGCTTCGTTCTATCGCTATGCTGCGCTACCTATCACTTGTTTATCAAACCCCCCAAATTGCCATGTCAGCCTTTAACCTTTTCAACCTTCCTAGCAAACCATTGTTTGGCTATGTTACGGCTTTTGCTTAGCCCCTCTTATAGTGTTGTTAGTTGCAGGTGAAGTTGAAGATTGCTCTATGTTGGACATGATTATGTTGGGATATCACAATATCTCTTATTTAATTAATGCATCTATATACTTGGTAAAGGGTGGAAGGCTCGGGGAGCTTGCCTCCCCTCGCCTCCTAGTGCTGCCGCCGGACCTCCTCTGGCCAGATCCGGGCTGGTCCCGCCCGGATCCGCCTCGCCCCATGCCGCCGGCCTCCTCCGTGGCCTCTCCGGCCCCACGGTCGCCGGAACCACCGCCGGCCGGCCTCGTCCTCCCGTCAGGACGGCCCCATCCGGCCCCTACCTGAGCTGCTTCGTCCCCGAACCAAACGGCGTCGGCGCCGTCCTGCACCGTCTCGTCCCCGGAACCTCTATGTCCCGTTTCTGCGAGGTGATTTTGGCTGTCCCCAGGAAAATCATATTATGTGTGCAGTTTGACTTGTGATAACTTCATGCTCGTTGCTCCATTTTGCATACATGATATGTCAGAATGTTCATCTCCTGATGCTCTACATGATGGAGTAGTTTGCATGCATGTTACTTTTCAAATTGATGCCTTAATCTGTGTTGCAAAACTGCTAAGTGATATAAACTACTGAAATCTACTACTTGTTAACATCATGTATACATCTTGTGAGTGGTGTAACTTTGTCTCTATTGATCCTATGATGATGATCTTGATATGCACATGTTCTGGTCTTCATGATCTACATGTTGGTGTGCTTTGCATTCATGTTATAGTACATATTGACATGGTAATCTCTGTTGCAAAAGTGCATGTTGCTGTTAACTGCTGGAAACTGTTGTAACTTGCCTATTTGTCTTTTTTATATCTTTTTGTGTAATTTTGTTTTGAGCATCATGTCTACATGTTTTAGGAGCATACTTATGTCATCTATGCAGTGGTGCAATCCATGTATTTTGATATGCCCTATAGTGAGTGCATCAAGCTTGTGAAGTGGGCTACTTGCTGTTAATGTGCTGTCAAGTCTGTTTCTGTCATATCATGTTGCCATGTTTGCTTGATGCTACCAATTAATCCATGCATTATCTGGAGATGCTTAGTTGACATGTTTTGATGTACATGTTATTCTCTATCATTCCATCACTTTTGATGCCCTATATATGTCATGTAGAATATGTTTTCATTGCCATGAATATGCCTATATGTTGTTCCAGATTTCTGTTAACTTCATGATGCTATGTTGTGGTTCTTATATTAATTAATCCATGCCTCTTTTGGATATGATCCAACTACATGATTAAACGTATGATATGAGTTCTCTGTTCACATGCCATGTTTGATAATCTTGGATATCATATGCCTCTGTTCCATGCTTGAAAACATGCTATCATAATGTTGATGTTTTACACTTGTTGAAACTTTTTCCAAATTCAATCTTGTCTTGTTGGTTCCCACTAATCCATGAGCTATATATACATGAATCTTGGATGTTATATTCTATTTGTTATGTGTACTTAGATGCCATGCCATTGTTTGCTATGTATAGTTGCTGTAGCATCTTTGTTTCATGCCTCCAACATGCCTTCTTATTAACTCTGCTCATGTATATGCTCCTATGTTATTTGCATTTATCATATTGGTTTAATCTTGATTTCTATGAACTTGAACCTTAATCTTATTTGAATTATGTTATCTGTACATGAAGTGCATGTCAAGTTTGTGCTCATATGATTCCTGTAGCATGTCGTTTTGATGATTGCAAAGTGCCTAGTTGCTGTTTTGGGCAGATTGTTGTTGTATCTTGTTTGGAGTGTATGTGTTGCACCGTTGCTCCGTTTTGAGCATGCTCTATATGAAACTTGCTTAGAATTGTATGTAGTTTCATCATGTCATGTTGAATCCTTGTTTTGAGTGTGTTTTCTTGAAGTTTGAATGCATTTTGCATCAATGCTATGTTTAACTTGTTTTGCTCATATCTTCTAGGTCGTAGCTCAGAATTAAATGAACTTTATATGTAACTTGACTAGAGTTTTGTTTAGATCATCATGGTGCACTTTAACTTGATGTTTAACAATGTCAACTTAATGTTTTTTCAGATCTGGACCAATTTTGAAATTTGCATATGCAGACTTACCGGAATTGTTATATGTTATTTCCAGCCTCATTTAAACTTGCTTTGATGTGACGTTCTTGTATGCATCATCTCTTCCCATGAGTAGCATCATATATTCTTGTCATGAATCATACTTGGTTGAGCATCATGTCATATTTATGTGTTGTGTGTTTACCATGGTGTTTGCTTCTTTCTGGTTCTTCTCGATAGTTCCTGTTTCGTTGCGATCATGAGGATTTGTTCGACTACGCTTGGTTCTTCTACTCCCGATCGTCTTCTTCATGGACTCATTCGTCTTCCTAGTGGGATTTCAGGCAAGATGACCGTTACCCTGGATCTCACTACTATCATTGATATGCTAGTTGCTTCGTTCTATCGCTATGTTGCGCTACCTATCATTTGTTTATCAAGCCCCCCAAATTGCCATGTCAGCCTTTAACCTTCTCACCCTTCCTAGAAAACCGTTGTTTGGCTATGTTACCGCTTTTGCTCAGCCCCTCTTATAGCGTTGTTAGTTGCATGTGAAGTTCAAGATTGATCCATGTTAGACATGATTGTGTTGGGATATCACAATATCTCTTATTTAATTAATGCATCTATATACTTGGTAAAGGGTGGAAGGCTCGGCCTTATGCCTGGTGTATTGTTCCACTCTTGCCGCTCTAGTTTCTGTCATACCGGTGTTATGTTCCTTGATTTTGCGTCCCTAACACGGTGAGGGGTATGGGACCCTCTTAACAGTTCACTTTGAATAAAACTCTTCCAGCAAGACCCAACATTGGTTTTACATTTGCCATAATAATACTTGAACTAAAAATTAATTGGCATAGGGCATCATGAACCTGAGGATTCTTTCTACATAGCAGGGAGGGGCCAGCGCAGATGGTGTTGGTCCCAAACAGAGCCACTTGCGGTGCCACCCCTTCACCCGGGGTTTTTGGTTGCCGTATGTACTGCTCATCCGGACGTGTCCTAAGAATAGATACGCATGGCTACTATCAGGGTGTCGACACGCCGGAGGATTTGCTGGATTAGTTTTACCATTGTCGAAATGTCTTGTGCACCGGGATCCCGAGTCTGATCGGATGTCCCGCGATGGAGGACTGTCTCCACGGATCGTGAGCTTGTCATGGGCTAAGTTGGGACACCCCTGCAGGATTTAAACTTTCAGAAGTCGTGCCCGCGGTCATGTGGGAAATGGGAATTTGTTAATATCCGGTTGGAGAGAACTTGACACCAGATTCGAACTAAAATACCCAACCGCGTGTGTAACCATGATGGTCTCTTTTCGAGTGGGTCGAGAAGAGAACATGGTGGGGTTATGTTTGAACGTAAGTAGTTTAGGATCACTTAGTGATCATTACTAGTTTGCGACCGTTTGCGTAGCTTCTCATCTTATTCTTGTACTCGTAAGTTAGCCACCATAGCATGCTTAGTCGCTTGCTGCAGCCTCAACACTTATCCATCCCTTTCCCATTAAGCTTTGCTAGTCTTGATACCCATGGTAATGGGATCGCTGAGTCCTCGTGGGTCACGGATTACGACAACAACAGTTGCAGGTACAGGTAATGTGATGATCATGATGTGAGAGCGATGTTTGTTTGTCTTGGAGTTCTTCTTCTACTTCTTCTTTGTTCAGGGGATAGGTTCCTGGTCGGCAACCTGGGCTAGTAGGGTGGATGTCGTTTGAGTTTATATTTTTGTTTCATCCGTAGTCGGACGTTGCTCTTGTGTATGAGATTATTGTATTCATGCGGCATTGTATGCCTTTTTGTATGTACCCCTAACTATTATGTAATGGTACGATGTAATGATATCCACCTTGCAAAAGCATCTCCAATATGCGCTTCTATCCTTGGTGGGACTTTCGAGTTCCTTTAGGATAGGGTGGCATATTGGGCGTGACAGAGAATCACGGACCTTGGCAATAACATAAACCCAGAAGGAACTATTTGGTCTAGATTCTTACCAACAATAATGTTTACATCCTCGTCATTCTGCACGGAACACAAAGAGCTCGCGTCGACTCCTGACCCTCCCTCCCTCCCTGCTTCCCCGCCCCCGTCGGATATGATCCTGGTTTCTTCTACTTTTCTCTTTCAGGATCCTGGTTTCTTCTACTTTTCTCTTTCGGGACCCAGTGTGAAGAAATTTTTGAAATTTGGGACACTAGTAATTGAAGAATAAAAAAGGCAAGTAAGCAGGTCATTTTTTCAAAATAGAGAATGATTTCTACCAATCCTTGGTTGGACTTCTTTCCAAGTTAACTTACAGCTATGTTCTACATCATTCGAACATAAACAAATATATGATATCCTCACTTTTTTCATGCTTTTGTTTACTTTCTTGATGTTGTTGTTCTGCCATGAACATCCAAAGGATATTCGAGATTGAAGGAGTGTGGGTGGGCTAGAAACTATGACTCTATCATTCAAGACTGGTGGTTGGATAAATCCTCGGGTTCTTGGCTGTTTTGGAAAACTAAAGAATAAAAACTAGCTCAGCCGAGGAAGAAAAGGCCTTCTACTAAACATTGAATTAGTAGAATACATAGTTAGCATCGACGACATGATCAACATATATTTTGTGTTATTTTCATCTGTTGTCTTTTTCACTTCAATGATCTTTTCCTTTTTCTAACGATCAATCATTTTTTGGAAAACAACCATGGAGGAGAAACTAATGAACCCAATGCTAAATCATTCAGATCCTGCAAACCAACTAATCTTACAGGAAACTAATGTTGGCTTTAGTTTATTGAATGCTTCCATGGTAAGAACATATTTTATCCAAAGTACTATCATAGATTTAATTTTCACCGAGCTTAGAATAATAGTTGTTCCTTTCTACAATTATGTAGGTAAAAATGCATGTATTCAAGGAAAAACAATGGATATTAATCGTCACTAACTTCAGAGCCAATTTTTTTGATATTATGAACCCTTGCTACAGTGATGATACATTTTTACCAACAATTAGTGCGGTAATCTACAACTTCAAGGCTTTTTCCGCTACTACATACAGAAATACTAGTTCTTTTAATATAGGAAATGTTAAGTCGAGATTTGTACCAGCTCCCAAGGTCAATTTCAGGTGCATTTTCCATGGAACTCTCCCTTGTCTTATATGACTGATAAGCAACTTCTTTGTTCTATCCACAGACAACAGATAGAAACTAATTTAAATTCACTGAAATTTCCATCACTTTCTTTTTCAGGTATGACTCCAAAATTGTCCTTCTTCAGTACGTTAGCAACTACGAAGGTCTCAGAATGGAGGGTTTCTCTAAAGTAAGTACCTACCAATTTCTTCAATGAAGGCACTTTTTTTTGCTTTTTGGTCAATCTTTGGAACATAACCAAAACTAAACTGCAATTTATTTTGAAAATTGAAGGACAATCTACAAGCTCTACGTAAGAAATTCCTTTTTGATCGCTTGCAAGGACAATGAAATTCAGCTGCCATTGGTAACTCCTTCCCTATAGGGACATGTAAGTTCTCTAGTTCTTTTCACGCATGTACAGGAGAGAAATATTACTTCCTTAGACCTTGTTCTTTCTATTGAACACTGCAATTAATTTCTTCTTCGATGGGGTTTCTGCATATTCAAGTGAAGCTTTGAAGGCTAATCATTTTCCTTCCACATATGAACTCAGCTTAGGTAAGTTCTTTTTTTTTTGAAGTTGCTTAGGTAGGTTCATGATCTGCAGTTTATGTTACTAAATAATAATAGATAGTGTAGTTGTTTTCACCTAAAGAATACCAATGCACACATTTTTGTACCTATATTTTCCTTGGAAGGAACATGTATTTCCATATTTCTTTTTTCCTTAACATTTTACCTATCCAAATATTTTTTCCCCATTTTGAACTAACATTTTTTCCCTTTTATTCAGAAGGGTCTCATCGATATTATTACTTTTAACTTCAAGGGGAATTCCAGGAAAAGAATTCTAGAAGACCAGGTCTCACGAGTTAGCAGGTGAGACCCATCCTGATGGATGACACGTGGCATTCACAAATCACAAAGCATCTAATCTGCCCCCTCCCCGATTCAGAGGGGGTGCAGATTAGATGCTTTGTGATTTGTGAATGCCACGTGTCATCCATCAAGGCGGGTCTCACGTGCTAACCGTGAGACCTGGTCTCATATAAATTTTTTTCCGAAATTCCACTGCAAGGAAACATTTCAACAGAAAGCAATACTTCCATGGAAAAATGTTTCCTTAATAATACATTTTTATGTTTTTTTCATGTTGCCCCAGTGATACTTTCTTGCTCACTTTCTGTTGTAAAGAAGGTAAAAAACAGCAGAATCAGTTTGTAAAGCTCTAAGCTTTTATGTACTGTTTAGATACATTTTAATGTTTTTTTCTTCACATTGCCCCAATGATACTTTCTTGGTTAATTGCAGTTGTAAAGAAGGTTCAAACAGCAGAATAAGTTTCTAGAGAAGCTCTAACATTTTTTTACTGTTTTAAAAGCGAGGGAGCATGTGCTTGTCTAAGCTTTTACATGCTTTAGTTTACACCAGAAACAAATGAAGCAGCCAAAACAACAAAAACAGAGAGAAAACAATAAAACAGTTCGAACCAGGGAAACGCCCGCGGCACAAAGGAAACGCGCGGCGCGGCCCACTTAGCCCGCCAATGAAGAGCCCTGTGTGGAAGCGCAGCAACTTGACGCAGAACGGGTCACATAAGAGGGCGCCCGCTGACGCGAGACGGGATAGAGCTTGCCTACACCACCTATTCGATGGGCCATGCCCAGTGCACAACCGGAGACTTTAACCTGCGCACGTAAGAACCGTCTTTTTTGGATGTGCACAAATATTTTTCCTTTTCTGTTTGTTACTTTTATTTATAAAATAAAAGATACTATATTTAACGTTCATTGTCGTTAAAAGAACGTTTATGTAGTGTCAAAAACATATTCTTGCAACTTTTGTCATAATGTTGATAGCATTAAAAAAATGTTTCATACCATTCAAAAAATGCATTGCATTTAAAAATATACTCACGAGTTTCAAAAATATATTCGTGGCATTTAAAAAACATGTTTATACAATTTTGAAAAAATTATTCACACAATTAAGAATGTTTTTGTATCATTCAACAATGTGTATATAAAATTGTTTAACACATATTCAAGAAAATAATCTTCAAAAAAAAGCATATAAAAAATGTTAATCATGTACTTTAGAAGTGTTATAAAAAGTTGTAGATATATACCAAAAATATACAATGCATATGAAAAAAATAGGTATCAATACATATGTATTTAAAAAGTGTTAAACAAGTATGTAAAATGTTCATTCTGTGCACTACAAAAAGTATACTACGTGTAAGAAAAATTAGACATGTTTTTAAAAAAAACTAAGAAATCCTGTGAAAACCGAAGAAAAAAAATAAAAGTGAAAGATAAAACCATAGAAGACCTGAACAAAAACAGTGAAAATATAATAATAATAATTAAAAAAAACTTGCACGCAGCTACAGTGTTAGACCTGCCCAATATGTCCACGCTATAGGCTAGATGTATTATGTCTCGGTACAGGCGTGCTGAGGCCTCCCTTGTCAACAAGGCCAAAGTAAGAAAGAAAGAAAGGAAATCATGAACAATAATCTCAAACAAAACCCTGCAACTTTTATTGATTGGTTGATAATCTCCGACAAAATGGCAAAATATCCGATATACAACAACATATGACCGACCATGTTTCACACCGACAAGCGAAAAAAAGGCGACGATAGAGCTCATGGAGGAAAATTCCAGAGCCCTCCTACTTTTGGCCTTGAATTTGAACCGAACCCAACTTGATGATGACAAGTGTAGTGTAGTGTAGTGTAGGCAGCGTTCCCGGTGTCTTTGAACCAGTGTGCAAAGAATGAATGGTTGCAACTTGAGACCAACCTGCCTTCCTTCCTTGTCTGCAACATAACAATGTCTCTGTATACTCAGCTCGAATCATCATCGTTGGGTGGTTTTCTTCTTCGGCCCGAGCCGGGCCCGCGGGAGCCCCAGGATGGCTACTAGCCCGCCCACAAAGGAGGCCGCGGCAGCCACCCAGAAGGATGGCGCGTTCCCTCCGCCGAAGAGCTGGTCCCATGGCCCGCTGCCCAGCGACACGATGATCTGCAGGTACCACACGGTCACTTCCAGTTAACTTTCTGTTTCCCCTAGGAAAACATATGCTTCTACTTTTGTGTTTCACCTAAAAAAACCATATGCTTATACTTCTCTACTCAAGTTTTCAGGTTCAACTCTGCTAATTACTGCAGACCAAAAGTCTCAGGTAAATAAGGCACGGAGTGGTCATGATACGTTAGAATGTTCGAATGTTTTATCTGAGAACTGTGGTCATAACTAAGTTGATCATGTATAGAGCGTTTGGCTTAGTTTTTTAGATCTCCAGTTTTTATGTTATTCGGCTAATTGATTTCTGAGACAACACATGGGTTCCTTCGGTTTATAGGTACAGACCAGTGGAAAGATGAGGAAATGATAATAATTTTTATAAGATTTCAACTTTAGTTTGCATCGCATCTCTCTTCTCAGGCTCGGCTCCCTTGACATTTTCGATCAAAGCTAGGGGTGCTAGCTAGTTAGCTAGCATGCTTTTTGATCTGCATGCAGAGTTGAAACCGCACTCCTTGGCCAACCTATCTGAAACTGAAACTGAAACCGCACTGACTGACTGATCGAATGCGCCACATCTTATCTCTTGTTTCCCGTCCGCATCTATAAATTCAGAGTAGAGGAACCGCGAAACAATGGCGGAATTAGAGATTTACCGTTGGAAATCAATATGACGACGACGATGATGGATTGGATCTCCGCCCGCTCCCATCTTCAACCGCGCGCGACCTGTGTCTGTGAGAATCAACGGCGGAATCGGACAGTCGGACCATAAAATTAAACTGAACTGCTTACAGTGGGAAATTGAATTGAACGAGCAGAGCCGGATCCAAGTCCAAGTCGCACGCGGACACATGACTACTTGTTGTATATATAAGACAAGATGGCCACGGGCGTGCTGAGTAGAACAAGCTAGGAGGGGCGCGCTCCATGGACAAAGTGCCACGGATCGGTGAGGTGGCGCAAGCAAGGCCCTCCATCGCTCCCTCCCTGATGGGCATCCCTAGACACACATTCATTTCATTCACAGGAAAGGAAAAGGGAGTTTAGTGGAGGAGAGAATTAAGGAGCTTCCGCTAGACGTGGATGGAAGCATTAGCCAATGGTTGGATCACAACGGAGATGAGATGAAGCGCGCGTGCGTAGACGAGAGAATTAAGGAGCTTCTGGTTTCTTTTTTTTTTTTTTTTTGAGCCGGAATACCCTTGCTCCATCAACCAGGGCATCCAGCCAAATCACTGGCAAGCAAAGCGTGAAGGCAGAGAAGAGAGAAGAGAGAAAAGAGTCCAACTAATTGTTTGATATAGTGTCAAAAAAACATCTTACATTATGAGACGGAGGGAGTATATGCATATCAAAGTGTGTTTTTGATGCTTGCATGTATATCGGCTAATTGTTAAGTTTCTTCCTTTGATGCATGGTGCCAACTTGTGTTCATTCTGTACAAGAGATACCCAAACCTGATGATGGACAGATGAATATGCATGTTTCACTGGATTATTGACGAGGGAGAAATAACATACATTCGGATACATTCTACATACAGGGGAACTAATATAACTAACCCAACTTGGGGCAGCCAATACATAACTCATCATCAATTCAATCTATATATGCCAAGTTCCTCCAAAAAATGATGTTTGATAATTAGGCACACAATAAATCCAATGAGGCACGGCAAATTCCACAAATATAAATAAGCAAGGAAAGGACCAGTAGATGAGTGAGTTCAATACATACAACCATTTCGATCGACAACTTCAAAGTATATATGTATACGCTCCTTGGGTTCGATACCAAACAAAGAAAACTTGACATACACCCACTTTGATTGCATATATATCTATGTTTCACAAACACATCAACAACAACCCAAAGTGCAGACCACACAAACTTAATCATACAACCTGCCTGCATGCCAACTTTTGTTGTGAATCGTCATAAACCAACCATAAAAAAAAACATGTGTCCGCGGCAGCAAGATAAATATGGCCTGGCCCCTTGAAGGAACAAGTCTTGTGGCAAACAAAACTTGGGCCTTAATTTCACCTCCTTCCTTCCCCTGTTTTTCCTCGACTGCCCAGCTGAGATCGAGCCCATCAGCCTGGTATCGATCCCATGTGGAGTATCACCTTTCCCTTCCCTTAGCCTGCGACTTCCACCTTTTTTTTTCTCCCCGTAGCTATAATCTCCTGTAATATTCAAAGAAACAGCCGGGACGTGTCAGGTCCTCTCTCTAATGCGTCAACAACAAGAGGTGCATGCTGACAAAATAAATATATACAGGTGAGCCAAGGTCCATTGCTCTAAAGAATGTAAATATGTGTTAAGGTAGATCAACACTATGCACGACCCATACACTTGGAGCTACTTCAACACATCTATGGTTTAAGCAAATCATATTAATTATGGACAAAACCAAATTGAAAACAATAGTTGTATGTGTTCTGGGACCCATTCAACAATACGACTTTATCCCTCGCCATCTAAGAACGGAATAATACACACATTGCACAACACCAAAACAACACCACACACGCCAATGCCCTGGTGGCAAAAGGCCTATAAAACAAAACTTCGCCTGGTTGACAGTACCAACTAGAAACCAAGATTATCTCATGATGCTCTCCTAAAATATGCTCCATGGCAAGTTACAATCAGTCAAGCCATCGTATTCCTATAATCACTGCGGACAGCACCAACACATGGGAATAGGTCAGGCATGCCACACTTCTTATAAGCAGCACAAAGAACAAAAACTAAGATTTGGTAAGAAATCTAGTAGAGAATATCTCTCTTTTCTTGTACAATCCTATTAAACAATCACCTACCAATACTCACATTGCCAAGAAGCATATCCGTAGAATCACACCTCCAACAGTAGTATAACCATGATGAATAGTCACTATGAGCCAGTTTGGTTCGAAGCCCCAGCCTGCCAAGCCAAATAATTGGCGTTGACCAACTGCCCCAGCGGTGTTTGGATCAAAGCCCATGCGTTGTCAATGCTGCCCTCGGGTCTCCGGTTCAATTTCTTGCCAACGCGACGGCAAGACGCAGGCGCAGAAAAGCAATGCCAATTTTTTGGCTCGCCCGTGCGTTGGCAGGGCCAACCTGGGCAAAAGCAAAACAGACCCTATATCATGACCAAATGTTCTGACATATAGTACCGGATTATCTAATCACATGCATTTTGATCACGGGTCAAAACAATCAACAGCTCTAACCAACCATTCTCTGATTTTAAGCATTTGAAAACAATCACCCTACCTAGCTACAACATGATGTCAAAAACCAGTGCATATATTCCCATTTGGTCCAGCAAGGCGACTAGATAATAAACAAAGACCAAATCACATAATTTTGCTCCATAGCAGAGAGGTAACATTTGATTAGTTCGAGGGCTTAGTTTTCACATTTTGAATGCAACTAAGCCCTTTGCTGCCCAAAATGCTTAACAGTTTTAAACACCCAATCCAGCCAGCTAATTAGGACAAAAATCCAGCACTCTCATATGATTGTGGTGGCCCGTCGGAAGACCACCACCACAGAACGGAACACTAAATCAATGGCTTGATGGCCAGACACCATCTCAGAGCAAAAGAGAGATCGGACATCAAGGGATCACCTGAACCAAGAAGAGGCAGCCACCACTGCCGAGGTTGTAGAAGATTAGACCTCAAAGAATAACCTAAATTTCCTGGAAAAAAAGAACTGGATGAAACTTTACACTCTTGATACTTCTGCAAAACACAAGAGATTGCTTAAACAATTTACAGATCAACTTTACAATTGGTGGTTCTTCAAATGCAGAATGATAACAAAAATTACACGAAGTTATATTTCAAGGTCTCGGAATATAAAAAAAGGGACCAAATAGGAGCCCCTTGGCGGCATTTCTTTATAGACAAAACAACCTGGGTGCCCTGTGGAGTCTGAGACACGAGCGTGCACCTGCACAGGTTCGCAATAGAGTGACTGCTCAGTTCTCAAAGCCTCACAATATGAAAAGTGGGTTTCATACCTAGAATCCACCAATGTTTATCTCAGTACGTCAACGAGTAAGAAATAGCTTTGGGCAACCAGTTTCTAGATACATATCAAGGACTAAGTTAGGCAGATATTGCCGGTGTATGCCCAATAGAGATAGGGTAAATGTATTGATTACACAGGACTGATTGTTTCTATGACTATTTTGCCTCACAGAATGCCAAAATGGTACTATTTGATTCTCCCAAACCTTCGTTAAAAATAATAAAATTCATTTGGTTCATGATAGTTTATTGCAGCTATGCAGGTCAAGAAGAAATACTATAAACAATTAACAATAACATGGAAACTTCCAAGCCAAGACAAATAATGTAAATTAATACAAAAAACATGGAAGTGATCTACTATTTCATCACCCTTCATACCGCCGCTCATGTGAACACTGCTGCTAGTTTTTTGAGGACTGAAACCACCGCATTTTGTCCAGCAAGGCGACAAGATAACAAACAAAGACTAAATCGTACCCCCTCTGTTCCTAAATATAAGCCTTTTTAGAGATTATAATACTGATTACAACGGGGCAAAATGAGTGAATCTACACTCTAAAA
The DNA here is from genome assembly GCF_018294505.1 of Triticum aestivum. Taxonomy (NCBI): domain Eukaryota; kingdom Viridiplantae; phylum Streptophyta; class Magnoliopsida; order Poales; family Poaceae; genus Triticum; species Triticum aestivum. The sequence goes on from NC_057806.1 coordinate 1,158,202, forward strand.
TGTGTCTATATACATCCGCATATAATCCGTATTGAAATCTCTAAAAGGTCTTGTATTTAGAAACGGATGGAGTAATTTTGATCCATAGCTGAGGGCTTAGTTTTCACATTTTGAATACAACTAAGCCCTCTGCTGCCCAAAATTCTTAACATTTCGAAAGAATCAATCCAACAACCTTACATGATTGTGGTGGCCCGCCAGAAGACCACCACCGCAGATCTAAACACTAAATCAACGGCGTGATGGCCAGGCACCATCTCAAAGCAAGAGAGAAATAGAGGGCATAAAGGGCTCACCTGAACCAAGAAGAGGTGGCCACCACTGCCGAGGTTGTAGAAGATTAGGCTACCTCAGAGAATAAGCTAAATTACCTGGGAAAACATGGTGAAACTTTACACTCTTAACACTTATGCACAACACTAGAGATAGCTTAAGAAATCATAGTAAATCAGTTATCATCTACTAGACAATAGCAACTAGAAGCAACCAAGTAACTTCCAGTATGACAGTTCTTCATCCAACTCTGGAAATTTGCCTTGCACATCATTTGCAAGAATCACCATCATCATTAACACATAGCAAATGACTAAACCTGAACATGAAAACACTAACATCATAGCACCATAGGACAGACAACAACCACTAGATCGTTGGCTCGATGGCCGGAAAAGAGCAAGGCATGGCCATAGCTCAAAAGCTAGTGCCTAAAACAAACAAAGGACGAAGGTGAGATCAGGGACTCACCCAAGTAGTTGTAGCTGAGGAGGCAGTCATGTAAGCCCATATCATCCCACCGTGTACAGACTGCTGGACGGTCTCGATGTCGAGCGCCTTCTAGTTGACAAACCAACTTCCACGTGTCCCTTGAGCTTACCAAGTTCCCTCAACCTGCAATGGCCTAGTCAGGTCTCTCTCGAATGGACACAACACAAAATTATAGCATAACAATATTCGAGGCATGCATGTACAGAAGTCTCAAGTGCATCGCATACATAGTCTACACAGAAATAATGAAAATTTTCAGTAAACAAACTAGACATAGTGCCAAATTGGGGATTAAGTGATTCTATAAACCACGAGGCAATCTAAAACACTTATTTTCCAGGGCTAAATCCACTCAAATGGTTACCATCATGCGTCCAGCAAGGCGACAAGATAATAAACAAAGACGAAATCATATAATTTTGCTCCATAGCTGAGAGACAACATTTGGTTAGTTCGAGGGCTTAGTTTTCACATTTTGAATCCAACTAAACCCTTAGCTGCCCAAAATGCTTAACATTTCAAAACAATCAACGCAGCCAGCTAATAGGGACGAACATCAATGGCTTGATGGACCGCCGAAAGACCACCACCGTAGATCTGAACACTAAATCAATGGCTTGATGGCCAGACACCATGTCGGAGGAAGAGAGAGATAGGACATCAAGGGCTTACCTGAACCAAGAAGAGGCAGCCACCACTGCCGAGGTTGTAGAAGATTAGGAGACCTCAAAGAATAACCTAAAATTCATGAAAAAAAAGGAATTGGATGAAACTTTACACTCTTAACACTTATGCACAACACGAGAGATTGCGTAAACGATTTACAAATCAACTTTACAATCGGTGGTTCTTGAAATGCAGAATGATAACAAAATTACAGGAAGTTATATTTCAAGGTTTCAGAATATGAAAAGGGGGACCAAACAGGAGCACTTGGCGGCATTTTTTATATATAGAAGAAACAACCTGAGACACCGCGGAGTCTAAGACTCAAATATGCATCCGCACACCTTACAAATAGAGCAACGACTCTGTTCTCAAAGTCTCACAAAAAAGAAAAAGTGTTCATCTCAGTAGGCCAACCAAGCTAAGAAATACCTAAAATCCATCAAGGTTTATATCAGTAGGTCAATGAAGTTGGGGAATAGCTTCAGGCAACCAGTTTCTAGATACACGGCAAGAACTAAGTTAGGAAGATATGACTGGTTTATGCCCAACACAGATAGGGAATATATGATGATTTCACATGGCAGATTATTCTATCTCACTTTTATCTCATAAAATGTCAAAAGGGTATTATTTGTTTCCCCCATACCTTCCTTACAAATAAGAAAATTTGACTGGTTCCTGGCCAGTTGATTCCAAATATGCAGGTCAAGAACAAATACCGCGAACAATTAATTGCAACTGGCAAAAAAGCATACATAGTCTACACAGAAATAATGAAGAAATTCAGTGGACAAACAAGAAATAGTGCCATATTGGGGATTAATAAATTCTATGAACCATGAGGCAATCTAAAACACTTAGTCCTCCAGGGCTAAATCCACTCAAATGGTGACCATCACCACAGCCCAACAAAACTACAGATTGCCATCGCGCGATGGCGAGCACAATGCTCACCATGACACGTCGTGGACACAAAGAGAAGAAGAGAAATGGTGGCGCTAGTTATCACAACAGACCGTCACCATAGCCCCAAATCCTAGAAATTTCCATGGCCAGCATAGAACCTACCACGGATTGATGGCCATGGACACACAGAGCGAAAGAGAAAGCACATGAGAGGGAGGGAGCGCCTTATCTTACCTACACCACCACTGCAGCTTTATCACAACAACGATCGCATCTGCAAGAGGAAAACACAAATGAAGAAAGAACAACTTTGGGAAACAAGTGAGCAAAGGTCCATGGCTTTAAAGAATGTAACCATGTGTTGAGGGTTGATAAGCAAGATGTAGGACGCATACAATGGGAGCCCAGATCAGGGACTCACCCAAGTAGTTGTAGCTGATGCATTCATGGAAGTTTTATCATCACACCGTGTACGGACTGCTGGACCGTCTCGATGCCGAGCGCCTTCTAGTTGGCAAACCAAATTCCACATGTCACTTGAGCTTATCAAGTTCCCTCAACCTGTAACAGCCTAGTCAGATCTCTCTCGAATGTACAAAACACAAAATTATAGCATAACAATATTCGAGCTTATCAAAACTTGAAAGGTAGAGGTCAAGTCTCAAGTGCATCGCATACATAGTCTGCATGGAAATAATGAAAAAATCCGGTAGACAAACCAGAAATAGTGCTGGATTGTGTATTAATTGATTCTATAAACCACAAGTCAAACTAAAAAACTTATTCTCCGGGGCTAAATCCACGCAAAGGGCGGCCATCACCATAGCCCAAAAGACTAGAGCTTTCCATGGCACGATGGCGAGCACGGAGCTCACCACGACACAATGGATGTGGACACAAAGAGCAAAAGAGAAATAGTGGCACTAGTTATCACAACATACCATCACCATAGCCTCAAACCCTAGAAATTTGCATGGCCAGTATAGAACCTACCATGGCTCGATGGCCATGGAGACACAGAACAGAAGAGGAAGCATAGGAGAGGAAGGGAGTGCCTTATCTTACCTACGCCACCTCTGCAGCATTGGGGAGAACACAAATGAAGAAGAACAACTTTGGGGAAACAAGTGAGCAAAGTTCCATGGCTGTAAAGAATGTAATCATGTATTCAGGGTAGATAAGCACTATGCACGACACATGCATTTGAAGCTACTCCACGACACATATGATTTAAGCAAATCATGATAAATATTGACCAAACCAAATGAAAAAAAATTCTCGAATGTATGTTCTGGAACCCATTCAGCAATGCAACATCATCCCTCACCATCTAAGAACGGAATACTACACATTGCACATCACCAAGACAACACTACACAAGCCCATGCCTTGGTGAAAAAAGGCCTATAAAATCAAACGTCACCTAGTAGACCGTACCAACTTGAAACCAAGCTTCTTCCATGATGCTCTGTTAAAATAAGCTCTGTGGCAAGTCACAATCAGTCAAGCCATCGTATTCCTATATTCACTGCACGCAGCACCAGCACATGGGAATAGGTCAAGCATGCCACACTTCTTATCAGTACCACAAAGCACATCACTAACATTTGGTAAGAAATCATGTAGAGAATATCACTCTTTTCTTGTTCAATCCTATCAAAGAAGACAAAGAATCACCTACCAATACTACCAAGAAGCGTATTCATTGAATCACAATTGAAACGGAAGCATAACCATGATGAATAGTCACTATATCATGCCAGAGTACCGCATTATCTAATCACATGCATTTTGATCTCAGCACAAAAACAATCGACAACTCAAACCATTCTCTGATTTTAAGCCCTTCACAACAATAACCCTACCTAGTTACAAAAGAATGTAAAAACTAGTGCATATATTCCCATTTCTTCCAGCATGGAGACAAGATAACAAAGACCAAATCATATAATTCTGCTCGATAAAGGGAACATACCGATGACAAAGGGAACAAAGTATGTTGTTATGCGGTTTGACCGATAAAGATCTTCGTAGAATATGTAGGAGCCAATATGGGCATCCAGGTTCCGCTATTGGTTATTGACCAAGAATAGTTCTAGGTCATGTCTACATAGTTCTCGAACCCGTAGGGTCCGCACGCTTAAGGTTTCGATGACAGTTATATTATGAGTTTATGAGTTTTAATGTACCGAAGGAGTTCGGAGTCCCGGATGAGATCGGGGACATGACGAGGAGTCTCGAAATGGTCGAGACATAAAGATCGATATATTGGACGACTATATTCGGAGTTCGGAAAGGTTCCGAGTGATTCGGGTATTTTTCGGAGTACCGGAGAGTTACGGGAATTCGTCGGGGAGTATATGGGCCTTATTGGGCCATACGGAAGTAGAGGAGAGAGGCCAAAAGGAAGGAGGCCTGCCCCCCCCCCCCCCCCTCTGGTCCAAATTGGACAAGGGGCGCATCCCCCCTTTCCTTCTTCCTCTCCCCCTCTTTCCCCTTCTCCTACTCCAACAAGGGAGGTGGAATCCTACTAGGACTAGGGAGTCCTAGTAGGACTCCACACTTGGCGCGCCCCCTCCTAGGGCCGGCCTTCTCCCCCCTTGCTCCTTTATATACGGGGGCAGGGGGCACCCCATGACACACAAATTGATCTACGGATCGTTCCTTAGCCGTGTGCGGTGCCCCCCTCCACCATATTCCACCTCGGTCATATCGTCGCGGAGTTTAGACGAAGCCCTGCGCCGGTAGAACATCATCATCGTCACCACGCCAGGTGCGCAACATGCTCTCGGCGGCCACGCTCCCGGCGGTGCACAACATGCAGGCGGCGCTCGTCAAGGCCGGACTGGCCCGCCAGGTGCGCGTCACCGTGCCCCTCAACGCCGACGTCTACGAGTCGCTCGACGTCCGCCCCTCCTCGGGCGACTTCCGCCCGGACATCACGGCCCTCATGACCAGCCTCGTTCGCTTCCTCCTCGACAGCGGTGGCGTGCTGGCCATCAACATCTACCCCTTCCTCTCCATGGACGCCGACGCCAACTTCCCGCGCGACTACGCCTTCTTCCCGGCCCCCGGCGCGCCCCCCTCCCAGGCCAGCGTGCAGGACGGCAACGTGCTCTACACCAACGTCTTCGACGCCAACTACGACACCCTCGTCGCCGCGCTCGAGAAGCACGGCCTCGGGAACATCACCGTCGTGGTGGGCGAGATCGGATGGCCCACCGACGGCGACGCCAACGCCAACGCCGCCGGAGCGCACAAGTTCAACCAGGGCCTCTTCGACCGCATCGTCGCCGGCAAGGGCACCCCGCGCCGGCCCCAGATGCCCGACGTCTACGTGTTCGCGCTGCTGGACAAGGACGCCAAGAGCGTCGACCCCGGCAACTTCGAGCGCCACTGGGGCGTCTTCAACTACGACGGCTCGCCCAAGTACGCGCTCCGGCTCGCCGGCGGCAAGGGCATCGTGCCGGCCAAGGGCGTCAGGTACCTCTCCAAGCAGTGGTGCGTGCTCCGCCCCGACGCCAGCCCCACCGACCCGGCCATCATCGGCGCCGTCGGGTACGCGTGCCAGTACGCCGACTGCACCAGCCTCAGCCCCGGCTCCTCCTGCGGCGGCCTCGACGTCCGGGGCAACGTCTCCTACGCCTTCAACCAGTTCTTCCAGTCCGCCAGCCAGCAGAAGGGATCCTGCGGCTTCAACAACCTCTCCGTGGTCACCACCACCAACCCGTCGCGGGGGACCTGCCGCTTCAAGATCATGATCGACACCGGCCGGCACGACCTCACCCACCAGGACGACTCCGGCGCCGCCAGGGCCGCCGCCGCGTGGGGCGCCGTCATCGCCGTGCTCGCATTGCTCGCCATCGTCGCACTCTGACCCTCCCTCCCTCCCTCCCTCTGACATTGACATTGATGAGGACACGCGCGCGTGCTCACCACCTCAACAACTGGCTAGCCTAGCTAGAGCTAGAGAGGAAGGATCAAACAATTCTTTCATTCTTTTCTTCTTCTTCTTCTTCTTTATACGTATATCAGCTGTCAATCAAGCTCCCTGATCGATCGGCAAGGATTAGAATTGTATATTTGTAGATAAATATGTAGTTCAAGGACGTTCAGAGCATCGGATCAGGAGTGTGGCACAAAGATCCTTGCTACATCCTCCTCCTACTAATAATAATATAATATGGAACATAGGAAATGCAAGGAGTTGTGTAAAAAGTCCATTCAATCTTTCAGCTTTGCCTTGTTGTCGTATTGTATTATGGGGGAAGAAAATCAGGAACACATCTTCTATATCACCATGCATCATAATTTTAAAGGCCTCGCATCCAATATTGGGATCGTTGATTTTGGATTGTGTCCCTCGATTTTGACTCAGTCACACCCTGGAGTAGTGTGAAGAGAATTAGTGTTGGGTGGGCTCGATTTTTAAGTGGGAGTGTGTTGTGAGCCGTGGGTGTTGGTGGGTGTAGACGGACAAGTTGGCAATACAATAATCGATGTATTGATGAGGTACCGGTGCACGTATATATAATTACAGGGTAGGTATTAACATCAACTATACACAACTAGGAAGTGGGCTACAATACGAATATACATGGAACACAAAATATATACTCAACAGTCGGAAGGGATGGTTATTCGGTTGGTCAAAATCGGGGGCAGCATGGCCGATGCGGATTCCTGGCTAGATTATTATGGGCGGTAAGAATGTGTACACGAAGCACGAGCGAGGAAAATAACCTACATTTAGGCTAGTCATAATGGTGGTATTTTAGGTACTATCATGTATTTGGGAATAGCAAACACGCTGGTGTGGCAAAGAAAATGAAAGAAGAGAGAGAGGGTTAGAGTAATATAGGTCAATACCCTATCATATTAAATGATATGCTGCTTTGTGTCATGCATGACAATAAATAAGATAATCTATGATACTCCCTCCGTCTAGGTGTGTAAGTCACCTTACGAAAACCAAATAATCCCAAAACACTTAGGCACGGTACATTAACTCTCTCCTCGTTTCTTGTTTTGTGACATATCAACCAATAAAAGATGTGGGCCGTGCATGCTTTCAATGACTTGAGACTATCAAACATGACATGCAATGGTTAGTTCATTGCATGCAATGCTATTAATTAGCAAAAAGACATTAAGTTTTCTCGTTTTCCTCTCCGCCTTGGTCGCGGTGCACAACGTAAGATGACTTACACACCTAAACGAAGGGAGTAGTACTCTATGATACTATGCACTACTAGTAATATATGATACTATGCTATGATAATCTATTAAATGATAATCTATGATACTACTCTATCATATGTATAATACTAATATATGATACTCCCCACTATGAGTAGCCTTAAGCTTTGCGCGCGCCTTCCAAATCTTTTCAGTCTTGAAACTTAACCATAAGTTCACTTTTGTATCTACTTGATGCTACATTATAAGTTAACAAAAGCATCCTTTATCCAAAAAAAATCAACTTTTATTGGATTTATAAAGGGAAGAAAGGAAAGCGTATTCATATCACACACATTAACGCGTGGGAGAATGGCGGCCAGCCTGCATGGCCACGTGGTGCATGCTGGTTGGCCGCGGTGATAAACTGTTGGATTTTCTTTTTGAGATTATTTTTGAAAGATGGAAGTGAAACTTTATTTTTGAGAAAAGTTTTTTTAGAGATTATTTTTGGAAGTGGCAATTTTCTTTTTCTTTTTGAGAAAAGTTTTTAGGCTTTTTCTTTTTCTTTTGGAGATGGATGTGGTGTTCATATTTTTATTTGACATTTTTTTTGGTAGATGAAAGTGAGATTTTTTTTTCTTTCTGCGTAAAGTTTTTTAGGGTTTTTTCTTTCTTTTTGAGATGGATGTGATGTTCAAGTGATACGAGAAATTTTTTAAAAATTTTAAGATGAAGATGAGGGTTTTTTTAGAATAGATCATGTTCAAGTAAGGCCATTTTTTTCTCTTTTTTTTCCTTTGAGAAAAAGAAATGCGCGCGTAATTTCCTCTCAAGAGGCCAGCAATGACAGGCCCCAACCAAATCACTAGTACCAAACCAAAGTGGTTGGTTGTTGAGAGGGAAGATGCAAGTTAGAAAGAAAAACGATGGATAGATGGACAAGTGTGATGAGTACGTGTGTACGTTGGTTGGGCCGGGTTGAGCTTGGAATCTAGCCAGCCAGGAGGAAAAGGGAAAGCCTCCTCTCCTCTGTTTGATGATAATATACTTGTAGGATTGTGACGTTATATCGGCCTCAGACACGTACCCTCTGTTTCGGCTTTTGTTTTGTCAATCAATCGTGACATAAATAGTTGTCTTTGTCGACAAAGATTGTGAAACTAACTACAGTGTCATGGTTGCTACGGGTTGAGGGAGCTTCATACGCTCAAAGGGCAAGTGGAGTCTGTCGTCAAACTCAATGGTCTCGACAGAGAGGCCATCCAACAGGATCTGAGCTGTCCAGGAAAAAGAGGAAAAATCCCTAATTTATTGGTTACCGACATGAGTGAAGCGTGGATCCTCTTCTTTGTTGTGAACTTTACTACTATAACAGTACTCCAGACATAACTAGTGTAGTTAAATGTTGCCCGTTGGTGATATAGTTTGGCACCACCTAAGTAATCACATCGCAGTTTTTTTTTAATGTTTTCAGCTAGCATGTATATTATGTTTTTTTTCTCTTCATTTTTAGCTCGTTACCGGCATGTGGATTAATCCGGTATGGTTTTTCTCTTCATTTTTAGCTCGTTATCGGCATGTGGATAAATCTGGTATGGTGGTCTCTTTGTGGGGGCAAGGTAGGGTGGTCCTCAGCCATAGTATAGGTTAGCATGTGACCTTCATTCAGTGCATGGCGATGAAATGCTTCCTTTCTAATGTCTGGTTTCAGATCTGTACTTGTGGTTTGGCTCATGGCGATGAAATTGTTTGCCAAGCTCCTATGTCTGTGAGAGGTGGAGTCAAAGTCAAAGTGCTTTTTGGGAGATATCTTTCGTGCTGTACATCGTAAATGTTTATACTTCATCTAAAGAGTTGTTGATCACATAATAATTTTTGTTTTTGAGTCGAAATACACCGCATTGAGTTTGGGTGCATGTTTCTCTTTTGAGAATCCATCTGCTATTGGTCGACGATTCCCTGATGATTTTTGTAGGAACATTTGGGCGAATGAACACAAACATATCAAGCCCACACAAGTTGAACTAATCTAGAAGGTCTTGAAGAGCCACATGAGTTTCTGGTCTTTGCAGAGTGTTTTTCAAGTTGGCCGAGTATTTTTGCCATGAAATATAAGGAGGCCAACATACTTTTATTTCAGTACTATATGTACTTTCTTTCTAGGATGGATTATGATGTTTTCTTTTTCTTCATTCAATTCAATCCACCACTTTGGATCTGGTACCTAATGTCGCTCTCACCAAAATCTAAACTATGGCCTTGTGCATATTGTGTCGCTTTCGCTAGAATCTAAGCTATGAGATTATGTTCAGTACTAGGTTGGGCTTGCATTGTGTGCTGACGTCAAAAAAAACAAAAATGAGAAATCTAAATTTCCATGGACGATTAGCCCAACTATAAATATGGGGATCTGAAGCTAAGTCTCTTCATCAACCCAAGAAAGAAAGAAAGAAACCAAGCTCGATTCCTCCTCCCTCCCCTAAAGAAAAAAGAAGAAGAAGAAGAAGAAGAAACCAACCAAGCTTAAGCTCGATGGCCACCACCTTCCAGTCCCTCCTTGTCCTAGTGCTCATATGCGGCGCCGGCGTCTCCGCCACACCGGCACCGGCACGGGCGCTGGCACGGGCGCTGGCAGAGGACAAACTATGTGTCGGCGTAAGCACCAAGAGTGCAAAGACGGCCTGCGTCGCCAACGCCGCACTGACGTGCTTCGCCATCAACACCGTCACCGGGGAGTCTACCTTCCAGCCATGCTTCCTCGGTGCCGTCCTGCAGGACAAGTGCTTGGCCAAGGACAAGGAGGCCAAGAAGGAGGACCACTGCATCGGCGTAGAGATCAGCGACGAACTACTGCCATGCGTTGGGCATTTCGCCTGGAAGTGCCACGCCAGCATCTTCGTGTACGCTCCTACATTCCGCATGTGCTTCTACCGCGCCATCACCGCCAACTGCCTCCTCCCCTGATTTATATGCGTCTGCCCTGCGCTGGAGTATGATCAAATGCTTGCAACAACATATGGTATGGTATGGTTGCATCCTCCCCTGATCCGTGTCATGCATGATCAAATGCTTACAACAACACTAGGTTTGTTTGTGTGTGATACTCTTATATGCTACGTATGGTTGTGCTTAATTTCTCAGGTCCCTTTTTGTTCTGATGATGATTTCGTTGGAAAAGGAAAAAAAACAGAGTGTGAAGCTTGTACTGATCAAAAGGATGCTTGTATGGTTGTGCTTAATTTCTCAGGTTTTTGTTTTGATGATTTCGTTGGAAAATGAAAAGAAAAGCACATGATTGCTGCTTTTATTCTATTCCGATCGATCGTTCCATTCTCAACATACATTGTATTGTAGCCAGCATTGAGTAGTTCAATGGTCTCTGTATATATGTAATACCCTACTACAGTTCGTCCGTCCTTGAGCTTTAATTTGCATCAACTTTTTGATCATACTCGCCGGCCGGGCTCAACTTTTTGATCAAAGGGGTGCTAGCTAGCTAGCATGCTTTTTGATCTGCAAAGTTTAAACAAACTGAATTAGATAATTAGGATAAGGTGATCGATTACTGCCAACTCAAGGACAGCAGGTTTAACTAGTACATACACTTTAACAGGCTCAAAGCTTTTCTTCCCTGCAGGATAAAATAGGATGCATGGTGGGGCTGGAACAAGAAATTATTAAGCGGATTCCCTCCGTAAAAAAATATAAGAGCGTTTACATCACTACCAAACAGCAAAAATTGAGCTCCCATGGTCTTAAATTTAAGAAAGGTATTGACAAGGAAAACATGGCTAGTTATGCTACATGAGACAACGGATGCCTTTTATCGTAGTTTTGTTAACACCTACGGAGTAGCTTTTTGCCTTGGGCAGTCTCAAATATATATTGATTCCTGTTTTTTTGCTCTCACCGTTGACTTTGTCCATACCACTTAAGCGGCGTTTAAAAACGCCGCAAGAGTGTTCCTAAACCTTGTGTGCAACTATTTGTCAACTTCAAGTATTGTAGATTGTCAACTTCAAGTATTATATATCAATACACTTTAGCTGGGTAGTACATGTACTTTGACATGTAGTATATGGCAGCACACAAATAATGGAACTATACTCGTGCATTGTAAAGAGCAACCGATTTCAGTCAATAAAGGGTTAACATAACTCCAACATGTTTAGCAACTTGCAATGTTTGCACAGGTTCACGCCAAAGCCCATGTGCAAGGGCCTCGCCTCCGCGACCCTGCTCATACCCTGGATGATTTGGAAACACCGGAATGATTGTGACTTCGAGAGAGCCAGCCCCTCAATTGCTGCACTGATGACCAAGATCAAGGAGGAAGCGGCCCTCTGGGCCAGAGCCGGAGCACTGGGGCTTCGTGCTCTCACACACCAGACCGATGTACACTGATTTCACCCTTTTGCATTGTATGATTGCCTCCTAGGAGGATTGTAACCCAAACTCCTTCCTTTTCAATGAAATGAAACACAAAGGTCTTTTGTGTTTTCTCGAAAAAAAACTACTGGCACAACACGGTACTAAAACACGGTACTAAAACTATTTGGTCCAGATTCATCAAGAACAGACCAAATAGCACCACACTATCACTACAAAAAAAAAGATACATCCGTGACATTTTGGGCCGAACGAAATTTTTTCTGTCATACTTATGACACTTCTGTGATGATAATTGTGACAAAACCCGGTATCATCATAGATGTGATGGGGTCCTACTTCTATGACAAAAAATCATGACAGAAAATGAGCTTTTCGTCCTGGGCGGGCCGGAGACGCAGCTGCATGACATTCTTTGGGCCGTCCATGACGGAAAAAACCGTTGTAGAAGCGAGGGCAAGGAAAATATCGGGGTGTTCCCGGTTACGGTGGGTGGTCGGGGCCGAGCGATGCGCGTTTCTCTCGTACACGCACTCGCGTGGGTGCGAGGCATTGGGCTCTAACTGAACCCGAGCGATTGCACTGCAGGCTACGCGTTACTGAACCCGAGCGATCGATCGATGGTTGTTAACTGAACCAGATTGAGCGATTCCTTCGCTACTACTGCTAACTGAAGCCGATCGATACTGCCTCTGGATGAACAGTGAGCGTTGCTGGGGGGTTTGGATGAACAGTTTCCGGTGGGGGTGGATGAACAGGACCCCGTGGTGTTGCCTCTGGATGAACAGGACCCCGATCGATCGAGCCGGTTGGGGCTGGATGAACAGGACCCCGTGAAGGGCAGGATGAACAGGACCACCCCGTGGAGGGCTGGATGAACAGGAGCCCGTGGAGGGGTGGTTGAACAGGAGCCCGTGGAAAGGGCTGGTTAAACAGTAGCCGGTGGAGTAGCGCGCGGTGGAGGCTGGATGAACAGGAACCCATGGATGAACAGTCGCAGGTGGAGGCTGGAGGAGGTCGAGGGTGGATGAACAGTAGCCCGTGGAGGCTGGAGGGGGTCGACGGTGGAGATGAACAGTATTCCGTGGAGTCCCGTTTTGCGGTACGCCAACATGACCCCCATTTCGACCGTAGCGCTCCAACACAAGTCTGTTTCCTCCGTTTTGCGGTACGCCACACCCCTCCCGATCAACAGGACCCCATTTCGACCGTAGGAGGTCCGTTTTCTCCGTTTTGCGGTACGCCAGACCCCTCCAGATGAACAGGATCCCATTTTGAACGTGCCCGGTCAAACACAAGGTTGTTTCCTCCATTCTGCGGTACGCCAGGTCTCGTTTCCATCGGCTATTCCGTCCAAGCCCTCCCGATGAACACGACGACGCATTCCGTTCTGACCCAGCCAGTTGACTCCCCATGAACTCGACGATAACGCTGTTTCCCCGTTCCGACCCAGCCATGTACACGAGCCCTGGCCGTACGTATGCGCGAGTAGGCGTTCGAGACCCTTCCCGTATGTATGTACGTGGCCGTATTTTTTTCTTGCACACTGGCCGTTGTACGTACGTGTACATGCTATGTGTGCGCCTCTACTACGACACGTGCGCGCCTCTACATCGACCAGTATGTACGTACATGTTCGCGACCAGAATGACAATGCTACGTACGCTTCGACCAGGTGGGTCCCAACTGTCAGGCACTTCCTTGCGTGCGAAGATGTAGCTGGTGGGTCCAGCAGTCAGGGGGGCGAATCATTTTTTTACCCGGACGCACTTCCTTGCGTGCGAAGATGTAGCTGGTGGGTCCCAGCAGTTAGGGGGAAACATTTTTTCGTGAAACATGGTGGCCTGTCCGGTGGGTCCCCGCTGTCAGGTGGAGGAATAATTATTTTGTGCGTAATAAGGAGGCACTTCCTTGCTGCGGCCGTGGACCCAGCTATCAGCCTCTCCACGTACAGTCCACGTCCGATGGAAGCCGTTCCTTGACCATGTTGACCACGCCGTGCCGAGAGCACCAGGGCGGTGGACGATGGTGAGGCCTAGGAAGGGGACGACACGGAGCCGGGGAAGACGCGGCAGTGGATGCCTATGCGTAGAGGAGTACGAGGGTTTACTGGTTCGCCGCGGTGTGAGGCTGTTGTCGTTGCAGAATAAAAGGGGGTGTGGGTGAGTAGAGGGATGGCCTGGCCAGCCATGGGAATAGTAGGGGGAGGTGAGGCCTCCGTGGCAGCACAGTCGGCCAGGGGAGGCAGGAGCATGCGGCAAGACCGGCGCTACTTTGGGCGGCTAGAGCAACAAGACCAGAGGTTGAAGAAGCACTACGGCCATTGGATGGACATCGTACGGTCACTGGAGCTAGAATCGTTCATATTGACTAAGTTTGACAAAGCACTCCATCCTTGTCAACTTAGTAGGCGCACAAGTCAACCTCCCACCAAGGTGAGTCCCAACCAGCAGGGGGAGTATTCATTTTTTGTGCGTAATAAGGAGGCACTTCCGGTGGGTCCGAGCTGACAGCGGGGGGGACGTTTTTTCGCGCAATACGATGGCCCGTTCGGTGGGTCCCAGCAGTCAGGGAGGAAACGTTTTTCTTGCGAAATACGGTGGCCCGTCCGGTGGGTCCCTACTGTCAGGTGGAGGAATCATTATTTTCCGTGTAATAAGGAGGCACTTCGTTGCTGCCGTCGTGGACCCAGCTGTCAGCCTCTGCACGTATAGTCCACGTCCGATGGAAGCCATTTCTTGACCACGTTGACCACGCCGCGCCAAGAGCACCAGGGCGATGGACGACGGCGAGGCCTAGGAAGGGGACGACGCGGAGCCGGGGAAGACGCGGCAGTGGATGCCCACGCATAGAGGAGTACGAGGGTTCACTGGTTCGCTGCGGTGTGAGGCTGCCGTCGCCGCAGGATAACAGGGGGTGTGGGTGAGTAGAGGGATGGCCTGGCCAGCGGTGGGAATAGTAGGGGGAGGTGAGGCATCCGCGGCAGCACAGCCGGCCATGGGAGGCAGGAGCATGCGGCAAGACCGACGCTGCTTTGGGCGGCTGGAGCAACAAGACCAGAGGTTGAAGAAGAACTACGGTCGTTGGATGGACATCGTACGGTCACTGGAGCTAGAATCGTTCATATTGACTAAGTTGACAAAGCACTCCATCCCCGCCAACTTAGTAGGCGCACAAGTCAGCCTCCTACCAAGGTGGGTCCCAACCAGCAGGGGGAGTATTCATTTTTTTTGTGCGTAATAAGGAGGCACTTCCGATGGGTCCGAGCTGACAGCGGGGGGAACGTTTTTTCGCACAATACGGTGTCCCGTTCGGTGGGTCCCAGCAATCAGGGGGAAACGTTTTTCTCGCGAAATATGGTGGCCCGTCCTGTGGGTCCCTGCTGTCAGGTGGAGGAATCATTATTTTCCGCGTAATAAGGAGGCACATCCTTGCTGCCGTCGTGGACCCAGCTGTCAGCCTCTGCACATATAGTCCATGTCCGATGGAAGCCGTTCCTTGACCACGTTGACCACGCCACGCCGAGAGCACCAGGACGGTGGACGACGGCGAGGCCTAGGAAGGGGACGACACGGAGCCGAGAAAGACGCGGCAGTGGATGCCCACGCGTAGAGGAGTATGAGGGTTCACTCGTTCGCTGCGGTGTGAGGCTGCCGTCGTCGTAGAATAAGAGGGGGTGTGGGTGAGTAGAGGGATGGCCTGGTCAGCGGTGGGAATAGTAGGGGGAGGTGAGGCCTCCGCGGTAGTACAGCCAGCCACAGGAGGCAGGAGCATGCGGCAAGACCGGCGCTGCTTTGGGCGGCTGGAGCAACAAGACCAGAGGTTGAAGAAGCACTACGGCCGTTGAATGGACATCGTACATTCACTGGAGTTAGAATCGTTCATATTGACTAAGTTGACAAAGCACTCCATCCCCGTCAACTTAGTAGGCGCACAAGGCAGCCTCCCACCAAGGTGGGTCCCAACCAGCAGGGGGAGTATTCATTTTTTTTGTGCGTAATAAGGAGGCACTTCCGGTGGGTCCGAGCTGACAGCGGGGGGACGTTTTTTCAGGCAATACGGTGGCCGTCCGGTGGGTCCTAGCAGTCAGGGGAGAAACGTTTTTCTCGCGAAATACGGTGGCCCGTCCGGTGGGTCCCTGCTATGAGGTGGAGGAATCATTATTTTTCGCGTAATAAGGAGGCACTTCCTTGCTGCCGTCGTGGACCCAGCTGTCAGCCTTTGCACATATAGTCCATGTCCGATGGAAGTCGTTCCTTGACCACGTTGACGACGCCGCGCCGAGAGCACCAGGGCGGTGGACGACGGCGAGGCCTAGGAAGGGGACGACACGGAGCCGGGAAGACGTGGCAGTGGAAGCCCGCGCGGAGAGGAGTACGAGGGTTCACTGGTTCGGTTGCGGTGTGAGGCTGCCATCGCCGCGGAATAACAGGGGGTGTGGGTGAGTAGAGGGATGGCCTGGCCAGCGATGGGAGTAGTAGGGGGCGGTGAGGCCTATGCGGCAGCACAGCCGTCCACGGGAGGCAGGAGCAGGTGGCACGACCGGCGCTGCTTTGGGCAGCTGGAGCAAGAAGACTAGAGATTGAAGAAGCACGACGGCCGTTGGATGGACATCGTACGGTCACTGCAGTTAGAATCATTTACATTGACTAAGTTGACAAAGCCCTTGGTACGTGTCAATTTAGTAGGCCCACAGGTCAGTTTCCGAAATGGTGCGCCCTAGATGTCAGGGGGAGGAATCATTTTTTGGGCGGGTGAAGCTAGAATATCCGAGATTAAAGAAGAAGCACAGCATCCGTTGGATGGACATCCAACGGCCACTGCTGCTAGAACCGTGTGTTGACTATAAGTTGACAATGCATACGCGTCAATTATTTTTTTTGAGGGGACGCGTCAACTTAGTAAGGCCACAAGTGTGTGACAGAGAACTTATAGCCCATTTGAGATTTGTAAGAATGTGCAGCCAATTTTTGAATTCTAATGAAATTTACTACAACCCATTTATAGTTTGTTAAAAGTACAGCCCATTTCAACCAACCGTTCAAAACAGAATTCAATAAAATTTCCCACATTTTGATGGGATCTAAAATATTTTTATACCGAAATTTCTAGTCAGATTAAATACAATTTCAATATAAATTTATGTTACGTAAAAATCCAACAAAACATAGCACTCGCAACAATTAATGAAATTAAAATTTTCAATATCCAAAAATAATATTTTATAAAGTAATTACTTGTTTGGTGCATTTTTTATAGTTACTGTCTAGTTTTTATAATTACATCCCATTTATTATTTCTTAAAACTCATTTTCTTGTTAAACCTAATGCATCCCTCCTAGAAAAGATTTACTGCCCAGCGGGGCGGAGAATAACAACTTGACCTTGCCTGGGTATTCTAAAAAAAGTATAGTTGGGCTAGCCATTTTCAGCTTGAAAAAAATTAATATCTGGGCTGAATATCTGACCTGGTCTAGACGGGCCACAACCCGCCTAGTTAATAGCTGCAACATGTTTTCGTTGTTGTTCAGAGGAGAAAAATTAATATCTGGGCTAAACATCGCTCAAGAAAAACTCTGCAGTGCTCGCACCTCAAAAACTAAAATACTGCTCGAGCTGCTTGGTCCCAGCTGTCGGCCGCTTATTATGCAATTCTCTCGTTTATTGACTACATAGGTTGACAATGATGTGGGACCGTGATGTCAGGAAACCAGGAGGAAGCAAAAAAATATATAGTTTTATATACTAATAAGGAGGCACTTGCGTACGTGTGGTTATGGTACTGGTGGGTCCCCACAGTCATCCTCTCCAAGTAAAGTCATCTTCTCATCCTCATGTACGTTGACCATGTTGACAACGCGAGACGGCGGTGCCACGGCGAGCGCAACAACTCGAAGGACGATGGAGAGGGCCTCGCGGGCCCTACGGATGGTCTGATACAGCGCCCGCTGCTCATTCCGGAAGCCAGGATCATAGGGCCACATGTCCACAACGGCATTGTCGTTCGCTTGTTCACCGGTGCTCTTTGAGGTGACGGAGGTTGCAGCACAGGTCCTCCTGCGCTGGTAGCTCTTCCGCCATTAGGGCGTCGAAGTGCGGCCGCACCTGCTCTATGGTGAACACGGCATGAACCGGCTTATGGCGCTGGCTCCTGGTCGGAAGCTACGTCCATCGTCTGATTGTCGTCGCTCAGCTCGACGAGGTAGCTGACGAGCCAGCATGTCTGGCTGCTGGACCGACCCGCTGCCAAGCACGAGTCTACCTGCCCTAGCCCACCCAGACCGCCTCCCTCGCCCGCGTGTGCTTTCCGCTCGAAACGGTCAGCGCCGCCCGCCCCGCTTCCCGGTGCATGCGATTGCTCCGCCTTCAACCGACACAAGTGTCGTCCGTCCGTCCTTCTGCCGCCCACATTAATGATACGCAGTTGCCGAGGCGGCTACTCCGGCGCCACACGTCCGTTCCTCCGTAGCCCACCATTGCTATATAAACTGCTACGCTGGCCATAGCCGCAGTCATCCGCATCCGTTCCTATTCTCCTGTCCACACCACTACTGCCCACCATGGCTTCCTCACGCTTCAGTGCTCTTCAGGGCGGGAGGACGACGAACCACAAGGAGATGGCAGCCATTGCTGCTGACTGGCTAGCCGGCAGGCAACCAGAGGACGACGACGTCCCAATGGAGAACATGCAAAACAATACGTACTAGCATTATTCCCAGGGTGATCACCTTGTTTGCAGTAGTTTCACATGTACTCCCTCCGGTCCTTTCTAGTCTGCATACAAGTTTTGTCTGCAGTCAAAGTATCTCTACTTTGACCAATCTTATAGAAAAAAGTATGCACTTTCACAATGTTCGAAGTAAAAAGGAACAGAAGGAGTACAAAGAGTTTGGGCAGCTTTTTAGCGTTCCTGTACATTGCAATCAAACACACAGGCCTGGCAATTCATAGAGAACATTCAAAACAATCGATGATTATGCATCTCAGTGATTCACATGTCAAAGTCAATATTTACTTCACAATTAAAGAATAAAGAAAAAATGGATCGACGCTGCTGACAGCAAAGGGCGTCCCATTCGAAAATATCAAACGCATTTCTTCTTGCTAAAATCAATGAGCAAAATTTGACAAGGTTTTCCCATTCCAAAATATCAAATGCCTACGATTGTGGAATGGGCAGGGTTTGCCATCAGTTCGGACATTGACATGGCACCTCGTGCTAAATAAGCCAGCTGTTCTTTTTGTGCAGTTCCACCAAAATCAACCAAATTCGCGTGTAGCTTGTATGATTTCGCCCTTATATGTTGCAATGCCTTGAACTTATCGACACCTCCTTTCTTGTGGTGGAAATGAATGATTCGATGTGTTCATGAACATTTTGTGCAGTTCCCATTGAAATCAAGCTGAGCACCCCTGTTTGCACAAATACAAAAAAAGTGATTAGTATAAAACAAACTGTACTATGAATTGACAGTTTAAACAGGCACCTACATGGTCCATGTAGAGCACACTTTTAGAAAAATGGAACTCACCGGAAAGAATCCTAGAACAACATTGTACTCGCGCATCATAGCAAGAAAATGGAGATTTGTCAGTCCTTCTGAGCTGAAGTTAGTTTGATCTTGTGGGGGGTAATGTAACCATCCTTCAACTGCTCCTTCTGATGAGAAGATAGACATGGCTTCTTCATCCTGGCATAATCGAAACTAGTCACTTCACGTACTTCATGTTCTTCTTCAGAGGAGGATGATCCTGTTGTGCAAAGACAAGAGGATAACTAAATGCTAGCATCCCTGTTTGCTCGAAAAAAAAGGAAAGAAAATATTTAAAACAGCACAGATGAAGCACTTATCAAGGACAATACCACTTTTTGATGACAGTATCTAAACAGTAGCACAACACCAATAGAGATGACAAAGCTCAATCATATGGATGAAATCAGTGGGCGAGTATCCACCTTTGTCAGGAGGCTTATTGTCTAGAGCATACAGATGAAGCACTTCTCCGGAACCATCTGTTGCTATCTACTGTGGTGGCCATGCTTACTATATACTCCTCGATTAGATTAATGTTTCCAACATTTTCTTGTGCAGTTCCACTAAAATATATGGTATCTTCAAATAAGATCCCTGTTTGCACAAGTAGAGATAATTACGTATTACATTAAGAGTGGCATCAAATCAGTGGCAAAACAATTGCTCGTTCCAGCCATAGCAATAAATTAAGATGCAAAACTATATCATTACTTGTGTCATCACAGTTCCAGTGCTTCTTTACAGCACCAGGAGTTGATTTTTGTTTTTTTTCCGCTTGTTCTTCCCCTTCATCACTTGGTTCAATAACAGACAAGCTTCGCCTTCAATGTAAGATTTGGCATGTCAATTAGGTTGCACAAGTATAGCACTAAACAATGACATTAATTTTCTGATGAAAGTGGCAAAATACAGGCCAACAGTTGTGAAATATCCTTATCTTACCTCAATGGGATATTGTGGTGCACATACACACTACTAGGGAAAACGTTATACACAGAACTTTAGCAGTAGCGCTTGTTAAAAAAGCACGCTACTGCTAGACAGCAGTAGCGCGTGCAAAATAAGCACGCTGCAGATGGACATATATCAGTAGCGCGTATCACAGAAAACTCGTTACTACTAAAATTCCAATCACTTAGCCGATGGGCTACACATAGCAGTAGCGATCTTCCAGAAACCGCGCTACCGCTAATATACTTATAGCGGTGCGTTTATGCTTAAAGCGCTACTGCTAACGAAAATAAAATAAAATGAAAAACGAATAGAAAAGTTAATGAAAATGAAAGAAATAGAAAAAGGAGAAAGAAAAAATATATAATATAAAGAAAAATAAATGAAAAAGGGAAAAATGAGGAAGACGTAGCAGTAGCTCGTTATCTGAAACGCGCTATGGCTAACTTAGCTATAGCGCGTTTTCTGTAACGCGCTATCGTTACTATTGACTTAACCAAAAACGGTTTCCTCCCGGCCATCACTTCTCCCCCAAATCAATCCCTCGCCTGCTTCGCCGTCGTCTCCCCCACTTCACCGTCGCCCCCACTTCGCCGCCATCTCCTGCCGGCGTCGACACCGCGCTCATCCTCACGGCCGCCGCCCGAGGCCGCCCAGCCTCACCGCCACCGCCTCTTGGGACGCCCTCTATCTCACCGTCGCCTCCCTCGACCTCACCGCCGTCTCCCTCGACCTCACCGTCGCCTCCCTCGACCTCACCGCCACCGCCCTCGACCTCACCGCCCCCGAGCCCGCCAGGACCGCCGTGTCCCGATCCTGAGCTCGCCCTCGCCGCCCCTACCTCCATCACCGAGCACCTCCCCGCCACCGTCTCTCCCCTCTCTGTAAGCCCCCACCCATCCTTTTTAGTTAATAGATGTTAATGTTAAGTAGTAGATAATGTTGATGTTTTTTAGTTAGGGTAATAATAGATGTTAAGTAGTAGATAATGTAGATGTTAATTAGTTCAGTAGGGTTTAGTTTTTGAATTGAGTTTGTTTAACTAGATGTTAATTAGGGTAGTAGGGTTTAGTTTAGAGTAAAGTTTAGTTCAGTACTTAACTAAATATAATCTATATTTGGTTTTTGAATTGAGTTCGAGAGAGCATGAGATTTGTGTAGATTTTCTTGAAGTGTCAAACGCTAGGACATGCAAATTTGAAGTGGTCAGAATATATGCAAATTCCTCAACTGTGTTTGCCCATGTTTCGATTGTTCCCAAGTGGCCTTTTGTTGTTTCCAGGGAATGAAGCTGAGTGGCATATGTTTTGCCGGAATGTTGATTTATTTCCGTTCCGGCAAATTTTAGGTTCTCGATTTGTCCACTTTCTAGCAAAGGTCATGCCGAAATTTTCCGTGAATTTCGGCATGACTTGTGCTACAAACTAGGACATATCGAGTGCCCGGGATTTGCCGCACCGGGAAGGAGTCAACGTTCCTGCAAAACATAGGCCTTTTTTATGTCATTATTCATTTTATTAGGTCTAGAATTAATTGACTAGATTTAATCGTAGGACACATGGCTAGCAACGATGAAGGACATGGTTCTGGTTATTGCAACGACGTCTACCTGGCGGCAGATGAATTTTTGAGCCTTGCCGATGATCAACCGATATTGTTGCTGGGGCCACCGGTTGCATCGGGGACTGAGACCGACACGCAGACCGGTGCTAACACTGAGACCGGCACTGAGACTGAGACCGGCGCTGAGACTCAGACCGGCATTGTCGGGGATATACCCCGCGGCGTAAACCGGCCGGAAGTTAACCCGGCCGGACTTGGCGGTTTATCTGAAGACTCCGCTGACACTTGGCGAGTTACTGGCGACCCGCCCTGACCTGGCGGTTTACAAGCAACCCTCCTGGTCATTATGACTTACTGGTAACCCGGCGGGCGGGTCAGACGGATGACAAGGCCCAAGGCCCAGAAGGCCGGTTCATACTATGGTGGGCCGGTTTAAGAGGAAAGGCATGAGAAATATTTACCTTACAAAGAATTAAGACCAGGACTTGTATCTGGTTTGTATTAGAGATAGACTAGTCCTAATCCTAATAGGACTCCACATGTAACCCGCCCCTTCAACATATATAAGGAGGGGCAGGGCTCCCCAAAGAGGGACAAGCTACAAGTAAGAAGAAACAATCTTAGGGCTAGACACAAAGAGAAGAGTCGGTTTACGGCGACTCCCTCATGATGATAATGAGACCTAGCCTCAAACAGCATGTAGGGTTGTTACCGGATGATGTTTCCCGGGGCTCGAAGCTGTCTAAATCCCTGTCTTGTGTTGCGTCTCTCGATTCCGCTCAACCCCTCTCAAGCTACCACATAGATGCGTTGGCCTCGCGACTAAGTCCTCATGCTAAGGACATCTGCCGTGACAAAACCACGACAGTTGGTGCCCACCGTGGGGCCCGCGCATGGTGGTGTTGAGTTCTTGGAGGGATCTCTCCCAAGGATCAAGAAGTTTTGCAATTTTCCGGATGAGCTGGTTTGGAGGGATTTGTACCAACTTCAAGTTCATCAGTCCGGATTTGAGATCTGTAACGATTAAAGGTTCAAGAAATTTAGGGTTACAACTGGTCCGTCGCCGTCGTCGGGCAATCTGCCGAGACAAACGGCCAACAGGATTTTAATCTTCATGTCACTGTGCAATCCGGCGGGTGCGGTCAATTTTTCTCGGCGGGTTGTGCACATCTCCGAATCCATCAAGCTGTCAAATCACCACGTCGATGAGACCACGACTGACCACGACTGCAAGGAGGACACGGACGAGAGTCGATTAAGCCGGCCCCAGTACGAAAGTGGACGTGGATTCGATCCTCCGCCAGAGTCGCCGCAGCGCCTCCACGCCTGTTTACTGAGCCGCGATGGGAGTTGATTTCTTGCGACCTGATTCAACCTGTCGCCTCTCTGTTGGATGCGCCTGATTCACCGCCACTGAACCGGGCGCCTCCCTCGTTCCAACCTCGTCGAAGCCGGCCGCACCATCGCTTTCGCCAACCCGCCAAAGACGACCTCCCATCACCTCTAGGCTGGTCGCCGCCGTCGCGCCCTCGTCGTCCGAACCGCCGGTCGCCGAGCCACTGAGCCGGCCCGGCGCGAGCAGCCCGTCGCCCGCTGAGTCGCCCAGCGCCGTGAGCCGTCCGGTCGCCTTCCGGGCTGTCCCGCGTTGAGCCGCCTGGTCCTGCCGGAGCCTCTACTGAGCCACCGTTTCACCAGTATGCTTCTGCTACAACCGTCGCGGCCTTCGAGCCGCCCCCACCGGTGTTCCAAACCGCCGTTGTGGTCGTCCTGCTTCAAGTTTGACCCGCCGCCTCTGAGCGTTGCTTCTGCTGCGCCTTACTGCATCTCTGTTGACCTCTTCTTGCTCGACCGTCGTTGTCACGCGCCGTCGAGCTGCCTGAAATTGTTGCCATGGTTGCACGAGACCCGGTCCCTGCTGAGTCCACAGCCGCTGCCGTGAGCCATTACAGAGCCACCGCACCGACCGGGCTTTGAGTCGCCGCCACGGGCCGCCCACTGTTGCTGTCCCGCCGAGCCGCCGCAGCGCTCTTCACTGCCCGCGTTACTCTGGTTTGCACAGATTTTTAAGGAGTCTCCTAGCAAGGTGCTGCACAAGTTGAATGCCAAGTTTCAAAGGCTCAAGACCATTTTTAATTAAGAAGGGTCTGAGACTACTCATTGTTGGTGGTACGGCAAGTTGGCTGCCCCTCGAACAAAAGAAAAAGAGGTGTCAGTACACAAACAATTATGAAAAGGCTTCATCCCAATGTCGCCGTCGCCACCGTGTTAAATCGTCAGGGCCACGTGGAGCTGCCTCTGCCGTGTTGAGTCGCCAGGACTCGCCGGTCTGTCTGAACCACCGAAATGCCTCTGACGCGGCGTACAGATCATCTGTCAGACACAAACATCAGGTGATATCCGTCCGATTTTGTTTCCATAGCATATATTAATTTTTATGTGAACAATTACTTTGGCATGTGGTATTTTTTGATGCAAGACAATTACTCATTACAAATAAGGCGTCATATTACGGGCACGGAGAACACGCTAGCAACGTTCTGCACCGGCGTTTCGTCCGTGTCATATCACCCGATGAATGAACGTGTGCAAGTCGTCATCCCTGTGGCCCGGTTTACATCAGCTTACTGGGACCGCGCCCGCGATTAACTCGCCCGTCCGTGCCGGTTTACGACACCGGTGCCGATTTTCCCCATCTGCACCACGGTTCTTAATAGATGGGCATTCAACTATCAACATGCCGGGGGCTGACCAACATCACAGGCAAACACGCCACTCATCATGCAATGGTCCGGTCTACATCAACTAGCTGGGACTGCGCCTATGATTGACTCGCGCATCCACACCAGCCTACAACACCACGGATGACTCGCCCGTCCGCTCTCGCAGCCGGTTCACGCGTCCGTGCCGGTTTAGAACGAGGAGGACAACTTGCTTGTCCGCACCGGCGTACAGCGTCGTGGCCGACTCATCTATGCCACCCCTGATGCTGAGGTCGTCTTTGGCGTTCGTCTCTCGCGGCCTAGTCTACATCAACACACTGGGCCGCACCTGTCTGCATGAGCTGTTTGAGCAAGTCACAACTTGGGTAGCCCGGTTTTCTTTCAACAAAATGGAGGCAAATTATTATTTATTATCAACCGCCGTCTGCACTGGATGGCTCAATGAGCAGGCGCACAAGTCGCCGCCACTACAGTTTGGTTAACTTCAAATCGCCAGTTGGAAGGAACCATTGGCCGAGTTGCTGACACGGCTCATACGGGATCATTTATAACCTGTTGCAGTCACCTCAACCTTCTGTGGATTCACATCGTGCTATCAACATCAATGATATACAAGTTATTGTGGTTTATATCACGGTCAAATATGGAGAGTCTCAAGCCAACTCCTCGAGTGACCTTTGAGACTCGGGGGCTATGATGACATGACTCAGCAAATCTTGCCAGTTTAAGCCGGTTTAAGAAACCCAGGACGATGGAGGGAAAGATAACCCGGTCCCGGGGGCTACTGCTATATTGATGAAAATTTAAAGGTCGTCAGAAATATTCCGGCTCACAATGATGCTTCCGGTTTATAATCCGATTTAAGGGGAATCCTGTCTCCTACACAAAGCTGAAGCCCTTGGTATCTGGCTCAAATCCGGTTTAAAAATGTCCGGTTCAAAAAGGAATTAACTTCTCGCAAGTTCGAGTTGGAAGGCTGTCAGAAAGTTTTTGGCTGAAAATGAAGATTCCGGTTTATAATCCGGTTCAAGGGAAAGATATCTCCCACAAAGCTTTGAAGCTCTCAATATCCGGTTCAAAATCCCGGTTCAAGAAGGATTTATCTCTTGCAAAAAGTTAAAGGGTGCCAAAGAGGACCTGCTGCCATGATGCGCGGTTCAAACATGGGTATCCTGCCTTATTGGCTTATCATATTATTGATCACTTGGGGGCTTGGTCGTATCCGAACCATAGCAACACCTTTTGATAGGCGTAAAGCTACAACATCACTTGGGGACTTGTGGTCACGCCTGAACCATAGTCACGCCTCTTGATCGGCCTAGTGTCACAGCATCACTTGGGGGCTTTGGTCGAACCCGAACCATCGCTACACCTCTTGATCAGCATAATGCCAATGCATCACTTGGGGACTTGTGGTCACGTCTGAACCATAGTCACGCCTCTTGATTGGCCTAAGGCCACAGAATCACTTGGGGGCTTGGTCGAACTCGAACCGTTGCCACGCCTTTTGATCGGCATAATGCCACTGTTTCATTTGGGGACCTGGCTGACTTGAACCATAGCTACGCCTATCGGGGGCTTGGTCGTGTCCGACCATGGTAACGCCATTTGATCGGCTCAATAGCCTCTTTTTGCAAATGGTTTTATCATTGCCTTTGCTTGAAATTTTGTTTTGATAAATATTTCTTTTGTTGAGTTTTTAAACCGACAATTCTTAAACCGGTTCGACTATCAAATTACAAATTGACTGAACACGGTCAAATCTTAATCCGGAGGCTATCTGCCCGGTTTGATTTTCTGTTACCATCCTATTATGGAGTAAACTGGTGTTTATCAACCCGGCTCGGCTTTCAACTACAAGTTGTCAGTACACGATCAAGTTATAATCCGGAGACTATCAGCCTGGTCTGGTTTGACTACAAGTCACCAGTATTATATATGGTTAATCCGGTGTTTATCACAAACCCGGTACGGTTTTATCATAAACTGGCACAATATGGAAGGAGTTATCAGTACTCAAAATTTGGGTTATTACCCCTATTACAAAAAGTTGGTAAACCAACAATGTGATTCAATGTCACAGGTATGATATATTTCATATTTGATTATTCTTAAGTGCAGCCTTGGTTATAAACCTGGGTTATATGTTGGGCATTATGACCCGTCCGGTGGTAAACCGTCAGAACACTTTAAACTTGTTGTATGCAGAAATAGGTTGAATAAAGCATGATTATACGCCACCGGTGTTTATTAAACCGGCCTGGCTTTGGACTATAAGTCGCCAGTATATATTCGAATTGCACCATTGGAATCATGCGCTTATAAATCATTGGGTTATATTATTCAAGCAGCCAAACTTGGCTGAATTTTCATTATGATATTGAATGAATAAGGTTTTCATACCGGATTATATTATCTTGAATAGCCAACATGGCTGGATTTTATTATGGTTATTAATAACCGGTATTATTGAGGTTTTCAAAGTCGCTTTAGCGCAATGGCTATTATTTTATCAAAGGATATATTCTACAATGGAAGGAATAGTCCCGAGTCGCTGCAGGCTTACGACCCGGCACTTGGGGGCTACATTATTCAAACTGAGATTCCATGCAAGTCTCATGTCGCTGCAAGCATGCACCATGACACTTGGGGGCTAATGCAAAGTCATTTTTTTGGCCTTATTGAAGACCCGACTCATCACATCATAATGAGCCGGCCCTTTGGGACTACACATCACTTCTTAAGTCTACATGATTATATTTACAAAGTCCCTGCTTATTATTGCATAACGACCCGGCCCTTGGGGGTTACACTGGTTGAAGTTTTTGAGCATCAGACAATTACAAAGTCCCAGGTTGCTGCAAGCATGACAACCCGGCCCTTGGGGGCTACATAATATGGAGTATTCAGTTTTTACTAGTGACTGGGATGAACAACATGGATTTCTTCAAAAGTGGCAGTATTTATATTGAAGCAAGTCTTAAGCCATCACTTTGTTCTGCTCAAGACTTGGGGGCTACAGGTATTATATTATTATCGGAGAAATATTTTCAAATTCTCTGTTTTGAGCAAACCAGATTGACCCAGTGTCACCAATTATTATGACCTTGTGTCTACAACCCGACATTATCAATAATCATGAACCGGCGTTGGCAACAATCATGAACTGACGTTGGCCACAATCATAAACCGGCGTTAGAAACAATCATGACCCGGAATTATCAGTTTTTATAACTCGGCAATTTTGGTAATGATAAACCGGCAAGTTCTACATCTTCAAACCGGCCGAATATCAGATGAGTATTTCAAGACCAAAATTTCTTAAACCGGCGCTTTGGAAGCCGACTCAAGTGGATTATTCTTCACAATATTTTTCTATGAGAAACCAACGTCAGCAATTTGAGTATGAAGCTGGTTTATTGACCCGGATTTTCTAGAAGAAGGAAATGACAAGGACTTCAGAATGATCAGATGCCGGTTTACAAGCATAGTCTGTCAAATTTGTTCTTGTATTTGTTTTACAGGATCAGTTTAACATGGATAAATCCAAATTAAACTGGGGGCTAATGTCGGGGATATACCCCGCGGCGTAAACCGGCCGGAAGTTAACCCGGCCGGACTTGGCGGTTTATCTGAAGACCCCGCTGACACTTGGCGAGTTACTGGCGACCCGCCCTGACCTGGCGGTTTACAAGCAACCCTCTTGGTCATTATGACTTACTGGTAACCCGGCGGGCGGGTCAGACGGATGACAAGGCCCAAGGCCCAGAAGGCCGGTTCATACTATGGTGGGCCGGTTTAAGAGGAAAGGCATGAGAAATATTTACCTTACAAAGAATTAAGACCAGGACTTGTATCCGGTTTGTATTAGAGATAGACTAGTCCTAATCCTAATAGGACTCCACATGTAACCCGCCCCTTCAACATATATAAGGAGGGGCAGGGCTCCCCAAAGAGGGACAAGCTACAAGCAAGAAGAAACAATCTTAGGGCTAGACACAAAGAGAAGAGCCGGTTTACGGCGACTCCCTCATGATGATAATGAGACCTAGCCTCAAACAGCATGTAGGGTTGTTACCGGATGATGTTTCCCGGGGCCCGAAGCTGTCTATATCCCTGTCTTGTGTTGCGTCTCTCGATTCCGCTCAACCCCTCTCAAGCTACCACATAGATGCGTTGGCCTCGCGACTAAGTCCTCATGCTAAGGACATCTGCCGTGACAAAACCACGACAGGCATCGAGACCGGCGCTGAGACTGAGGCCGGCGCTGCCTCGGGGAGTGGAGCCTGTGTAGAACCAAAAGCAAACAGGCAACGACTTCCTAACAAACTTAGGACTACTAGACTGGTGGTCACGTCGGTGGACGACGGCAATTTTGAGCCAACCGCGCCCGAGGAAGCGCGCACGTGCTACGGCAATCAAATAGGCTGCATCATATGGACAACCGCCACCATCAGCGATGAGAAACTACAGAAGATAGATAATATGAGGCCCTCCCTCCTAAAGAAGCTGCACCAGATATTCTTGTTCCCGGGCCGAAATGAAAAGGATTATAAAGATCCAGATAAGGACCCGACAATGAAGAAGATAAACAAACACGCCATGTCCAAGTTTAGCGACGCGTTGGCCGCCTGGAAAACAAGGGTGAAAGCAAGGATCGACAAAAAGGAACCCTACTCCGAGATTGTAAAGGATAATCCGACAATCACGGCAGAGTAATTTGAAATATTCAAGGCGGCTTGCAAGGCCGAAGATGCCGAAAAAATCGAAGTACATGAAGGGGCTTCAATAGAGGAACATTGGGTGCCACCACCTCGGAAGCCGTGGTTACGGTGGAAAGAGGTCCATATGGTCCAAGGAGGACGCGGAAGCCACGAGTCTGGGCATCGCAGACCCCTTGGCGGAGTTCACCGTCCCACAGGAGCGTGACGTCCTCAGGGCCCGGCACCGTTGGGACCCAGTGAAGAAGGTTTTCAAGATGAACGCGCTCACGACGGAGTTCATGAGACTGCTGGTAATTTTAGTTTCTGATCAATTCGACTACACGTAGCTAGTCATGCATATTTGTAAACGATCCTTGTGCCTTTTGTAGAGAGAGCAGCATAGGATTGAGGCTGAAAGCGACTCACCGTCTGAGGCGTGGGCGAGGCCCAAGTGGGACACTCCATTCAACCGGGCGTTGAACATATTGAAACGACTCACGGTGGATACTCGAGCGTCGTATGGACGCGTGCATGGTGTCGGAGACGGCACCACGTGGA
This sequence comes from Triticum aestivum, assembly GCF_018294505.1. Taxonomy (NCBI): domain Eukaryota; kingdom Viridiplantae; phylum Streptophyta; class Magnoliopsida; order Poales; family Poaceae; genus Triticum; species Triticum aestivum. The sequence goes on from NC_057806.1 coordinate 1,188,142, forward strand.
AGAAGTACTACAATGAGAACACGGAGGAGAGAAAGGAAAGACGAAGGTTAACCGAAGAAAACATCGACAAGAAGGTTGAGATTGCGGTTGATAAGAAATCACCTCAGACAGTCGCAACAGCGGTAGCTGCCGCAAAACAGATGGTTGTAGATATCTCTACTTCCTTGGTTCCGGCCGTTTTCAATTGGACCAGGCAAAATCTAGAAAAAAAATGCAGCGGACTTTCCCCTTGCTGACTTCTTTAAAGTTTTCAAATCATGGCAACTATAGTAAACCAAATCATACATGGCAATAGCTGCAGTTGTCCAAAATGGCATCTGGCACTTGACCTGAGATGGCAACTGCAGTTGAGCAACCATGGCAACTGTAGTTGTCCGACATAGCAACTGTAGTTCGGCGACATGGCAAGTACAGGTAAACGGACATTGAAGAGGGTCCAGACCATGGCAACTGCGGGGACACGTGGTGACTGTCACGCTGGGGCGTGTAGGACTGTGAGGTAGATGGCTGAGAGAGGAGATCGTGTGAGAGTAATGCATTTTGCCCACACATAGACGTGTGAGAAGGACCGCAAGAGAAAAAAAAGGCGTGTGGATGCTAGTTGTTTTGCCCACACGTAGGCGTGTGGGCTGGTCCTTTTAGACACTATATAAAACGTGTGGGCAGACCCCTTAACGCCCACATGTGTGGCAGTTATCGTCGTGCAAGAAAGGAAGGAAGGAAGGAAATAAATCATGAACAAGTGACAGGGAGGACCTCCAGTGCCAACAATAATCTCAAACAAAACCCTGCAACTTTTATTGCTTGATTGATAATCTCCGACAAAATGACAAAATATCCGATATACAACAACATATGACCGACCATGTTTCACACCGACAAGCGAAAAAAAGGCGACGATAGGGCCCATGGAGGAAAATTCCAGAGCCCTCCTACTTTTGGCCTTGAATTTGAACCGAACCCAACTTGATGATGACAATATACAGACCCCCCATGCCTAGTGTAGTGTAGGCAGCGTTCCCAGTGTCTTGGAACCAGTGTGCAAAGAATGAATGGTTGCAACTTGAGACCAACCTGCCTTCCTTCCTTGTCTGCAACATAACAATGTCTCTGTATACTCGCTTCGCTCACTCGAATCATCATCGTTGGGTGGTTTTCTTCTTCGGTCCGAGCCGGGCTCGCGGGAGCCCAAGGATGGCTACCAGCCCGCCCACAAACGAGGCTGCGGCGGCCACCCAGAAGGATGGCGCGTTCCCTCCGCCGAAGAGCTGGTCCCACGGCCCGCTGCCCAGCGACACGATGATCTGCAGGTACCGCACGGTCACTTCCAGTTAACTTTCTGTTTCCCCTAGAAAAACATATGCTTCTACTTTTGTGTTTCACCTAAAAAAACATATGCTTATACTTTTCTACTCAAGTTTTCAGGTTCAATTCTGCTAATTAGTGCAGATCACAAGTTTTAGGTAAATAAGGCACGCAGTCATGAAACGTGAGGACTTCTCATTCTCAAGGCTGCAGGAACTGTTAGAATGTTTTATCCGAGAACTGTGGTTATAACTAAGTTGATCATGTGTAGAGCATTTGGCTTAGTTTTTTAGATCTCTAGTTTTTATGTTATTCGGCTAATTGATTTCTAGTGCAAAAGCTCAAGGGCTTGGTTTTCTGAGACAACACATGCTTCTGCTTGTGTTGTCCTACTAGACAGGGTTCCTTGGTTTATATAGGTACAGACCAGTGGAAAGATCAGGAAATGATAATAATTTTTATAAGATTTCAAGTTTGAATGCATATGCTCCTGGTTATTAGGTACAGACTACAGAACAATGGAATTAGTAGTAGTTTTTAGTATTGCTGTATGACTAAGATGGTTCAACTGGCTATTACATTTAATTCCTTTGGAGCCGGAAGCTTAATCAGATACATTTTCATATAAAATATGCATATACACCAACTATACTCCAAACGGGAAACATAATAGAAAAAGGAGTAAATACCTGTGGTATCACAATAGATAAATTAAGAATGCCCATTGCTAGACCTGTGGGGAAAAAGGGACAAATGTAAGAACTAAGAACACAGATCCAATATGATGCAGCCAAACAGTTTAGTGAAAAGCAAGATTACCTTGGCCTAGCCCAAGATTTTCAACACGACTTGCAGCCATCGCATATGGTATACTGTACGTGACCTGCAACGGCAAAAATAAAAGGATCATCAATACCATGACCATGCATATAACATGTATAGGAGGGAAAGAAAACCACATTAGTGCCAAAGAAAAAAGTTCTGTTACTGACCGACAGAGGTGCTCCTAGGATTGTGAACACAATGAGGGAAGCGGCGACAATGCCGGTTGGAGGTGCTCCACTAGGTCCATAATCCAGGTTCTGCGCAACGTATGTTATAATAAGCATCGCCACGAAGCACAGAGCCATGATGATATTGGAGACACCCCATACAAGTCCAGCTCCCCACTTCCTACACAACTTCTCCATTCCAATAGATGTGATCCCGAGAACGACCGAGTTGAGCATGAGACCAAAAGAGCCCATTCTCACACCGTCATGATACTTTTGGGTGTCGGCGACGATCTCCGGGCTTCCCCGGTAGATCTCTCGGCCCATCCAGTCGGTATCAAAGAGGATGAAAGGGAACCACCCGATCCAGGTAAGCGAGGTGACGATCAAGACCATCCAAACAGGCATCGTGAAGTACTTGAACGACCCGAAAAGCTCAAAGAGGAAAGCCTCCTCCTCGTGGCTGCTCGGAGGCGCCGCCTCGTCGCTTCCGAAAGTAGGGTTGTCCTGCACCGTCACCACGCTAACGTATGTCGTGATCGCTAGGATGATGATATCGAGCAGGAACGCAGACTTGAGGTTGGCGCAGCTGACGCTGCAGGACTCGGTGATAGTGAACGGGAATATCTTGTACCAGCCATTGTATGCCCCGGTGGCGTACCCGAGTATGTTCCCCAGGGCCATGAAGAGCGAGAAGTAGGCGTTGGCGATCCGGGTCCTCCTCGGGTCATTCTCTGCAAACAGAAATAAATGATCAGTCAGAAATCAGTTTACGCTCGAGGTGGAAGAAGCTAACTTATATCACAGCATGGCAGACAACAGTCTGTTGATGCTGGGTACAACAATTTAAAATTTTGCTAACCATGCAGAAATGCATCTAAGCTGGGACTACGTAGCACTATTCTAGCAGATAACAGAGAAAGTTTAAGGAGGGTGCATCTGATTTGATTGTACGGGCAAATGGGCCCCGATCAGATGTTCACTGAGAAAGCTCACAACTTGTGTAATAAAGATTGTGTCAGCTGAACTCAATTGTCAAAACACAAGATAGCAGTGATGGTCATATAATCTGAATAGATAATAAATCAATAAATTCAGATCATTTGTGTGGCTACGACACAGAAATAGTGATTGTGCAATAAATTTTGTGTCAGCAGAACTCGATTGTCAAACCAGGAAAGCAGTGATGGCTATATATTCTTAGTAGAGAATAAATTCAGATCATTTGTGTTTGCTACGGCACAAAATCTGTTGTGGCCCACGAAAAAAGCACATCACCCTCATCTCATCAGTGTAAACATTTTGTCGCACCACATTAAAAGAGTGACAGGCAGGCAACTGGGAGACCACGGCCACCACAGAGCATCGGTAAGGCAGGAAATCAATTATCAATAAAACAAACATGCAGGGGGCCCTCCCATCGTTGAGTGCTGACAAAAACAGAAGAAAAGAAAATAAAAGAAAAGAAAAGATGGCATCCCATCGTATGATTCGAGATCTGGCACTGCAATGCTTAAATAGCTGTCTCCCTCCCAAGCTGGTCGGCATTGCATTGGCCTGGTCTGATCCAGGAGCGAAAGCGACGTGCTGATCGTAGCTTCCCGCACACTTGTTGATCATCATCAATGTGCAATGTGCAATGGGCAGCCAGACTCGATTGTCAAAACTCAAAACAGGAGACAGCAACGCCGGGTATATGAATAAATGGATGTTCTGAATAGGGAAGTATAATTAATTGTAATAAATTCAGATATATATATATATATATATATATATATATATATATATATATGTTACATTTAAGACAGAAATGCGTGTGTGGCTACCACAACAAGCACACATCACCCCCCATCTCATTCATGAGCGTAATGTTTCCGTGCACGTGACGAAAGAGTGAAGCAAGGCAGCACTGTCAAGGCAGGCAGGCAGGGGCCCCTCTGAGAATACCTGGCTGTTAACAAAGATGCCTTTGGGTGTCCTAAGATCCGAGATCTGGCAACAGTTAGGGACGAAAGCAAAGAGTGTAGTAGCAATGCAGTGCTTAAATATCTCTCTCGTGGTCAGGCAGGTCGGCATTGGCCGGATCCGAGGGCGAAAGCGACCCGCCGGGCCGAGCTTCCCGCACACTCCTTCATCATCAATCCTCCATCGCACACATAGAAAATGAATGAAGTGGTGTATGGAGGGAAAGGACAAGGCTTGGTGGCGACATTTGTACCAACCGCCCGTGATTATTCAAAGGTTTGCATCGCTGTAATGGAGTGCCACGTCCCCATTGTTAGTGTGGCATCAGCATATAGTATAGTAGTATTCAAAGGTTTGGTCTGGTCTGTTGTGTAGTGTAGTGTGTGCTGGTAACAAACAGGGCAGCTGGCTGACAATACTCAATAATATGATGTGAAGAAGAAGAAGAAGAAGAAGAAAAAGGAATTCTTGAGAGGCCAAAGCCGACCAACGGAGCAAGAATCCTTTTTCTCGGCCTAAAGCGGAAAGCGACATTGATCTTCCCTCTTTCTCTCTCGTGTGCAGGTGCAAGTGCAATGCAATCTTCCGGCCACACACAGAGAGAGACGAGGAATATTAAACAAAAAAAATGGGTAGGAGGATCGTTTTTGCACTTGACCCCTCGTCGTGTAGCAGGGATTGCGAATCCCAATTATCAATCTCATCTGTCAATCAGTCAGGAGAATGAATTCCCCATCGTGAAGCCCCCAAGAACCATGTATGTGCTCCAGTACAGGTGTAAAATTGAACTGAATGCTAAGCAGCAATCGTGCAGAATCGAATCAATCTGCACCGCCCAGGCCCGAATTTTTTGCCTTTGGTAAAAGCAGCAAGCAAGCAAGCAAGCAGAGGAAGCAATCAGGGGGAAGGAAGGAAGCAGCGGAGAATTCGGTGGCACCTGTGAGGTCTGCGAGGAAGGCGCGGCATGGCCCCTGCGTGGCGTTGTTGCCGACGTCCAGCAGCCAGAAGCCGATGAGGTAGACGATGATGGCGCCGAACCGAGTGGACCCGGGCACGATGTTGTCCCCGAAGAGCCGCCCCAGGTCGGCGGAGAAGCCGACGGTGAGCACGGAGAAGGCGATGGAGGCGGCGCCCGCGGCGATGAAGGGCCGGCGACGGCCCAGCGGGGAGTTGGCCGGCGCGATGCGGTCCGAGAGGTGGCCCACCAGCGGCTGCACCAGGAGGCCCGACAGCGGGCCGCAGAGCCAGACCAGGCTGGCGAAGGCGTGCGGGATGCCGAGTTCTTGGACGTAGGGGGTGAGCAGCGAGAGCTGCAGCGCCCACCCGAATTGGACCCCGCAGGCGACGGAGGCCGCCCGGAGCAGGGAGCGGAGCGGGACCTTGCGCGGCGGAGGCGGCGGCGCGGCCGAGGAGGTGCCCCCGCCCCCGCCGGTGTTGGGCCGCCGCGGCGGCATCGCCCTTGATGAGTGGTCTTGGACTTTCTTGAACTCCTCCGGCCGGGTGCCGCGTCGGCGTGGTGGTGAAGAGACCTGGGAGAGAGGGAAGGGATGGGGGAAGGGGAGGGGAAAGCAAAGTATCTATCTATCGCTCTCGGCTCCGGCCTCCGGTGGAGTGGAGGAGTCCACGGATGGAGGGAGGGAGGAGACGGTAGAGGTAGGGACGGACGTGGCAGCGAGCGAAAAAATCGATACTTTTTTTGGCGAGGCGAAACGGACGTGGCTACCGTCCACGGTGGGCACCCTACCACTCAGCGATTCTTGTTTTCTACCTATCCTACCAATTACCTCCTCTTTCCAATGATCAATCTTTTTCTTTAGGCCAACTCCAGCGCACGATTCTAGACGGACGTTTCTTTACTTGTGGATTTTGTCTGTTTCTTTTTTTAAGATGCGGTGGCCGTGCGTCCAACGCGTAGACACATCCCGCCTGCATATTGTTCGTGTAAATTTTTTTACAAGCCGATATTCTTTTTCCATCATTGATTTTTTATACATGAAAATAATCATCAAATTTTGACTAGAAAAATAAGACCAAAGAAAACAATAACCACAAGAATACATTTTAGAAGATAACCAACTTCCATGACTGCTTCTGTAAGTTGGATTAGTGCTTTCTCGATGCATTCATTGTTGATCTGTAAAGGCTCGATCTTGCGTGCTTTTTTCTTTATTCGAGTGTAAAGAAGTAGATGTTGCTTCCTCGCATCCAGTCTCATGTCTAGCCTCTATTCTAGTAGCTTAATCGATTTTTGCCTGGAACAGTGCACGCTCGTCTATTACTTCACGTCATCGGTAGAAGCTAGCTCTTATCGGTTGGATCTGTAGTCATTGTTCTTTTTATCTCGCAAAAAAAAATTGTCATCATTGTTTCACTCATATTATTATTATTATTATTATTATTATTATTATTATTATTATTATTATTATTATTCCCTTGCAATACTTTTTTATGAATATACACATAGTACTTTTTTTGTTTGTTTATTCAACAATGAGACCTCTGTGTTTGCATGTAAATAATCGGGTCACATATTACACTAGGGATAAAATGGTTTTTTTAGGTCAGACTTAACATCGTTACTAGCCAAAGCTAACGAAAGTGTCACATAGGGAACAAAATAAAGTTAGAGTGTCGAAAAGGGAAGAAACACGTTTTTTGGGCCAAAAAAGGAAGCAAAATTTAAGGAAGGGCCAAATAAGGAATTCTCTCTAAAATTTTAAGTTAGCACAACTAGTTAAATCCGAGAGCACAACCGAAACTAAAGTAGCACATACCCAATCAGTTGAGCACTTGATGAACACCCATGCGGGATGTTCCGACGTTCTAGACACGCGGCGTAAGACCTACTTTGGGCAGTCGTTGCACTTAATGAGTGGCAATGATGCGCCGATGAGCTTTTGGGCCAGCACCGAGCCCGACTGACCGCTGTTCATGTATCTGTCGGCGAACCACGGATGGTGTAGATTCAAGCGGCTATAGGCGGAGTCAGCACCTCAATGCGGCCTTGTCGGGGCCTTCCGACCCGGTGCCCGGCCAGTCCATGGCACGGCGTGGCCTTCAGGGCGAGCTCAAGCCCGACCGGATCCGCTTTAAATCCGGCCGCCGGGTGCGTAAATCAGGTGGGCGTGGTAGGGTAGCTCGGGGGCATCGACCGAAAGGGGGCTGGGCGAGCACACATCCGAGCTACACAGCTGCAATGGTGGCGGCGGCGGCGGCGAGGGGCAAGAGTGGAGGGGGTGCGGCTGGAGGGGTGGGAAGGGGCGGATAGAAAAAAGGGGTCCCTGTGCCACCGACGAGCAGGCCAGGGGAGGACACGCGCACATGGCCTGCCTGTCCGTGCGCTGTCCTTTTCACCTCAAAAGCGGCTCAAATTTAGATCGGGGATGGGTTGAAAGCGAACATAAAACGAATAAAATTCCGTTTACGTCCGCGTGTTGGGTCGTCTGATTTGTTTGTTTTACTCCAAACAGACGCATCCGGACAGGATGAGGTCTCGTCTGGAGTTGGCCTTAGGGATGATGGATGGATACATGGTGTTTTGGTTTGTTTCGTTTTGTTCTTCACCCACGGCACGATCGATCAAAAAGAAGAAGAAGGTAGCGTTTCTCTTCTCTTGTACGCCAGCCAGCCTCTCGTTCCCCATGTGCTCGGCGTGGCTGTCTCTCCTCTTTTTACCTTTTGTCATGAGATCCAATTTTGGAGTTGGCTAACCACGTGTGCCACGCGGCCTTGTCCTCTTCTCTCCTGGATACCCCCTGCCACGTCATGCATGTCTTCCAGGCAATTCTCAGCTCAAGTCAGAGCTTTCCTTCGCTGTAAATACATATCGGTTTACATACACACATTATAAACAAACTCACATATTATACTATATGTATGCACCAAGCCGAAAATATCTGCGTGTCACTCCGTTGAGAGGCACTCATCGGTTCAGAGTCAAGGGCAAGATAGCTCCGCGCTACATTGGTCCTTTCCGCATTCTCTCCCGTCGTGGACTGGTGGCTTATTAATTGGAGTTGCCACATCAGTTCTCTCACGTCCATGACGTCTTCCATCTGTCGCAACTTCGTCGATGCTTTAAGGATCCGGAACGGGAAGTGAATCCGGAATTGATTGAAGTTCAAGATGATCTCACATACAAAGAGCATCTGATCCGCATTCTTGAAGAAGCTGAACGTCGAACCCGCCAGAAGGTTACCAAGTTCCTCAAGGTGCAATGGTCGAATCATACTAAAGATGAAGCCACTTGGGAACGCGAAGATAACCTCCGGGCTGAATACCCGATTTGTTCCCTTCTACCTCTTAATTCTCGGGACAAGAATTTCTTTTTAGAGGAGGAGAGTTGTAACACCCCGATGTAATGATGCTACAGTAACCCTGGGGTTAAGTTAATCATTTTGCTAAACAAATGTTTGGTCACCCTTGGTTCTCTCTCATTTCTAATTCCAGTTGAATTCAATTTCAAATTCCGAGTGAAATTCAAAATTGCTCAAACATGAAAACTAAAATGTTCATCATGTGCCAAATAATGTACAACTAATAATGGTGGTGAACCAACATTTTTGCAAAGGGTTTAAGTGGTCTAAACTACTTAAAACAGTGACCTAAGGGTTTAAGCAATAAATTAAATGCCTTTTTAATTATAAAATTGGCTAACTATTTCAAAAGTCTCACAAAATTTTTGTGACAGTGCACTCTAATTCTTGAAATTGTTTTGGCCAGTGGCATAATTTTGCAAGTCATTATTAACTAAAAAGAAAATGCAAATGCTGCTGAAAATAAAAAGAAAAAGAGGAAAAGAAAAGGAGAAGGGGTGGGAGAGCCCCTGGCCTCCCCTTGGGCTTCGGCCCATCGCAGCAGGCCGGCCCACCTACCTCCCCGGTCGCTCTCCCTTCCCCCTGTTCAACCGCCCCAGGGCGCGTGCCCGCGCGTCGCCGCCGAACCACCTCGCCGTCGACGAGGAGGATAAGGCCTCCACGCCCCGACGCCTCAAGTACCCCCCCCCCCTCACCTACCGCCACTGCCTCTCCCCACTAGATCCCCTCTCGAGCTCTCTCCCTCTCCTCCGAGCGCCATCGCCGCCGTTTTCCGTCGTCCCCGCGGCCACTAGCGTCCCCGAGCTCGGCAACTGAGCCTGGGAGGTGCGCCGTCCTCCGCTTCATCGTTCTCGTCCATCAGCTGGAGCCGAGGAGGTCGGCGACGTCGGCATCGCCCTTTTCCCCTTCTCGGTGGTCACCGGCAATCACCGGAGCCACAGGCCTTCCCCTGCGCTCCTAAACCGCCAAGGGCCATCGGCGTGCCGCTCAGTGAGCTCCACCCCCTTCCTCTCCCCGTCCTTACTCCCTTTCCGCGCCGTAGCAAGCTGTGCACGCCGTGCCGCCATTGCCGTGCCCTGGCTCCGCTGTCGAGCTCGCGACCTTCACTGTAGGGCTCGTCCCAGTCCACAGAGCTCACCAACGCGTTCGTCGCTTCGAGTAGTCGTCGTAGGAGTTGTGCGCCGTCATTTTTGCCGCCGCTTGCGTCTCGCGCGAGCTCGCCATGCTTCGGGCCCCGCTACTCTCGCCGCCGGCGATGTTCCGGCCATCCCCAAGTCCAACTGGTAGCGCCGTCATGCGCGCGACGTCGAGCCGCGTCGAACGCGCCTAACTACGCATCCGGAGACCCACCGTAGCGCGAACCCGAGGCTCGCCGGCGTTCGGCCGCCGCGAAAAGCCTTGCCGGAGCTGTTCCGGCGCCGGCGCTAACATGGCGCCCACGTGGCCGCATCGGGGTCACTGGCAGCTGGGCCCCGCGGGCCCACTTGACTGGTTGACCGGGTCAATTGTGCTGACTGTGCATGGTTGACCTGACATGTGGGCCCCTCTTCTGTTAATTAGTCTCAATACGTATTTGTAAATAAAACTAATTAGATTAACCTAAACACTCACTGACACCGGGGGCCCACTCCCCTAATTAACCCTGTTAGATTAGTTTAATCCACTGTTAAGCCAACAGAGGCTGACACGTGGGTCCCTTTGGTCCCACTGGTCAGTTTGACCAGTCAGTGGGTCTGTTGACCTGCTGATGTCATGCTGACACTCTGCTGACGTCATATTTTCCTTTTCTGTTAATTTAAATAATTTCAGAATATGTTTTAAACTTGCTAAAATCATAGTAATTAAACCGTAACTCCGATGAAAATGTGTTCTACATGAAAGTTGCTCAGAAAAATCCAAAGAATCCGGATACGTGGTCCGCTCATCTGTCACATGCCCCTAGCATGCTGAACTTGGAACTTTCCCCCTCTTTTCCTTTGTCCGAAATCCACCTAACGTCGGGAATTCATCCTCGGATGTTTATCCCCTCCGTCTGCAACGTGTAGTACTACGTTAGGTCGACCCTAGTTCTGCTTATCGTCATGTCATGCTTAGCGTTGCATCTGTGTGCTTATATTTACTATTTCTTCCCCCTCTTCTCTCCGATAGACCCCGAGACCGATGTCGCCCCTGTGATCGACTACGTCGACGACGACCCCTCCTTGCTAGAGCAACCAGGCAAGCCCCCCCTTTGATCATCCCGATATCGCCCATTCCATTCTCTCATCCTTGCATTAGATTTTTCTACTGTTATTGTTTGCTCCTATTCTGATGCATAGCCTGCTTTTGTAACCTGCTCATTGTTACCTACCTTCTTATCCTAAACTGCTTAGTATAGGTTGGTTAGTGATTCATCAGTGACCCCCACCTTGTCCTTGTTGCCCCTGCTTCATCATTGAAGGCCCGATCAACGGGATCGAAGACCAGGCCTCGACACCGCACATCACTTTCTGCTCGACACTACTGGGTTACTATCGAGTGCCGAGAGTGAGACCTCTACAACACTTCTGATGTTAACCATGTAGTGTAGTTATTCGGTCGTGGTCATCGAGGGTGATTCCGCCTTAACCACTTTCGATACGACTCTGTCGTGCAACCCTCAGGTGTGAACCTCGGGGGTGGTTCCTCTTACGTTCACCTTGATGATTACATCGAGTGGAATTCACCGGGGGTGATTCCTCGGGTTTTCCCCTTGATGTTTGGACACACAGATACTTGGACTTTACAGCTGTTTCTTGGAAAGGCGGGTCAACCCTGAGGGGTACCCGCGAGTGATGTGGAGTCGGGTTGACCTGGAAGGTGCCCGCGAGATAATTATGAGGCGTGGTCGGGCATTCCTAGCCCTTGCTGCAAGTCCTCGAGATGGGGAAACGGGGTCACATCTTTCGTGAGTCTCTGCTTGTTACCGCGTGCTCCTAATCCACTACGATTTGGATATTTGATCCGAGGGGCCTCTGGCCTAATAGCACTAACCATCACGTGGGCATAGTATGGGCGTTCTACGTCTTATACATCAGCCGAAGTTTAATAGACGTCAGCGACTGAGCCGCGCGCGCCGGGTTGGATTGCATAAGCACCTGCCTTGTTGAAGGAGGTAGCTAGGTCTGCTCACCGGCCACGTACGCAACGTGCAGGAGTTCCTGGGGAGATGGCCCATGACCCCTGGGGGCATAGGTTTAGTACGGCGTGCTGACCTCTCTATTAAGCCTAGGTCGGGTTGCAGCGTATTGTTTGGCCGAGGCCGGGCATGACCCAGGAAAGTGTGTCCGGTTGGAGTTAATCGAGCGTGGTGGGTAAGTTGGTGCACCCCTGCAGGGAAGAAAACATCCATCGATAGCCTGTCCTACGGTAACGGACACTTGGAGTTGTATCCCGATCGATACAACTAGAACTGGATACTTGTGATGAGTAATGGATTGTGATGATAACTGGATAGTATGGCTTTGGGATTACTTTCTCGCAGGGAGTCGAGAAAGATCTCTGGCCCAGGTTGATAACACTACTACTACTTTACTTTATGCTACTCTACTACTCCTGTTGCTGCAAGATGGTGGTTTCCAGAAGATGCTAGTCTTTGATAGGACTAGGTTCTCCCCTCTATTCTGGCATTTCTGCAGCCCAGTCCACATATACAGCCTTCCTTTGATAATGTTGCATATGTAGTGTAGATCCTTGCTTGCGAGTACTTTGGATGAGTACTCACGGTTGCTTTGCTCCCCCTTTTCCCCCTTTCTTCTTCTTTTCTGGTTGATGCAACCAGATGTCGGAGCCCAGGAGCCAGATGCCACCGCCGATGCATACTACTACGTGGAGACCGTCGACAACCAGGAGTAGTTAGGAGGCTCCCAGGCAGGAGGCCTTGCCTTTTCGATCGATGTTGCTTTTGTGCTAGCCTTCTTAAGGCAAACTTGTCTAACTCATGTATGTACTTAGATATTGTTGCTTTCGCTGACTCTTGTGTATTCGAGCTTATGTATTCGAGCCCTCGAGGCCCCTGGCTTGTAATATAAAGCTTGTATTATTTTAATTTGTGTCTAGAGTTGTGTTGTAATATCTTCCCGTGAGTCCTTGATCTTGATCGTACACATTTGCGTGTATGATTAGTCTACGATTGAATCGAGGGCGTCACAAGTTGGTATCAGACCCGACTGCCGGTAGGTAGCCCCGTTTCCAACTCCTTGGCCGAAGTTGAGTCTAGTCACTGAAAAACTTTTACTAACATTGGCTGTGTGTCTTACGGGCCCACGTCGCCATTGGGTGGTATTAGGATCTTTTACTCCTCGTCTATGCTCTGGGACTCTGATCTCTCTTCCATTCGGGTTAAACGAATTTACTAACTCCAACATTAGGATCCCGTGACCACATTCACCCCAAAGTTGGATAAGCCATAGATATTCCTTAGAATAGTATTCTGAATGGTACACACACTGTCGTGTTGACTACGAAGTGGTATCCATCGTACCTCTTTCATTATGCATGTTTCATCATGAATGATCCTTGTCTTTGCAAATGCTCAATGCTGAACTACCCCCTGTTACATGTTAGCAGGATGGTTAGACCCGCTGGTCGTGGCCGTGGTGCCAACGATCCACCACCGCCCGAATTCTTTGCTGGAATGATGCAACAATTTGAGTTGAACCGCCAGTTCTTGGAAGGAATGATGGCTCAGTTTCCTCATCCGAACATGAATCAACAACCAACCCAGTAACTCTGCAGGACTTCATGCGCCTCAACCCAACTATTTACCGCAGCTCAACTCAGCCCCTTGATGCTGATGATTGGCTCCGCGACATCACGTATGAAATGGAGTCTGCTAGTGTGGCCCCTGCTAGCTAGGTCACCTTTGCATCTTTCTTTCTGAAGGGTCCCGCTGCTCAATGGTGGGACAGCCACAAGCGTACCCTACCTGCTGGAACGGTCATCACTTGGCTAGATTTCCAAGTCGCTTTCCGTGCCCGCTTCATTCCTCAGGGGATCATGGACAAGAAGAAGCAAGAGTTCCGCAACCTCACCCAAGGCAACAAGTCCGTAGATGCTTATCAACAGGAATTCCTGGACTTGTCACATTATGCTGAAGAAGACATTGCTACTGATGTTCGTAAGCAAGAGAAGTTTCGTGATGGTCTTCACCCTGATATCAAGCTAGCATTGCTCATTCATGACTTTGCCGACTTCGCCACCTTGGTGAACAAGGCTATTCAGGTCGAGACTGGTCTTCAGGAACACCAGGGATCCCTCAGGCGCAGCTGTGACGCTGGCTCATCTTCGAGCCCGTCAGCGCAGAAGCGTCGGATATGGATTCCCCACAGCATGTATCGTCCAACTGCACCTGCACCAAGACAGTCCTATGCTGCACCTCGTCTCCCCCCTCCACCGCAGAGGCAGCCCCTTCGGGCTGTACCACCCCAAGCTTCTGCTCCCAACCCCAATGATGGTCTATGCTTCAAGTGTGGCCTTCCAGGTCACGGTTCTAGGAAATGCCCTCAGAATCAGAATCAGCTGGCTCTGCCTTCAACTGGTCATAACTATCAGGCCCATAACAACAATGCTAGACCTTATGGTCGTGGTCAGGCTAATCATGTTGATCTGAATGAAGCTCAAGACCAGCCTGCCACTGTGATGGGTACTCTTCTTGTTAATTCAGTACCGGCTTCTGTTTTATTCGATTCAGGAGCATCACATTCATTCATGTCAGAAAATTTGCATACGCACACGACATTCGATGCGAGCCCATGAACACTCCAATAGTGGTACACACCCCTGCGGGCCGATGTCAAACTACCATGCTTGGTCGCGATGTTCCTGTTGAAATTGAAGGGTTGGAATTCCTTGTTTCTCCCATTATTCTGGAGTCTTCCAATATTGACCTCATTCTGAGAATGGAATGGTTGAAAGCGCATACTGCCTCTATCGTTTGCGCCACCAAGGTCGTTCACCTCCTACATCCTTCCGATGAGATAGTAACCTACCATGCTCAGCTTGTTCAAAATGCTGAAGCACGACTTTATGCTTTGAATGTGTTGAACGCAGCACCTCTTGAGGGAATTGAAAAGATTCCAGTAGTTCGCGACTTCCAAGACGTATTTCCAGAAGAACTTCCAGGAATACCCCCTGCCTGGGCTGTCGAGTTCGTCATCGACTTGAAACCAGGCACCGTTCCTATTGCCAAACGACCCTACAAGATGCCACCTCATGAACTCCTTGAACTTAAGGAGGAAATCGACAAATCTTTTCGCAAGGGTTTCATTCGTCCAAGTTCCTCTGCTTGGGGAGCACCTTCTCTCTTCGTCAAGAAGAAGGACGGAACGAACCGTTTGGTCCAAGACTATCGTCCTATCAACCAAGCTACAATTTAGAACAAATATCCCCTTCCTCAGATCAATGATCTGTATGATCAACTGGTTGGTTCATCGATATTCTCTAAACTCGACTTGAGGTTGGGTTACCACCAGATCCGTGTCCGTGAAGAGGATATTCCAAAGACCGCATTCATCACTCGTTATGGTTCTTACGAGTACACCATCATGTCTTTTGGCTTGACCAATGCTCCAGCTACATTCTCTCGTTTGATGAACTATATATTCATGGATTACCTCGACAAGTTCGTCGTAGTCTATCTGGATGATATCCTGGTATATTCAAAGAACAGAGAAGAACATGCTGAACATCTTTGACTTGTTCTAGAGAAGCTTCGAGAGCATCAACTTTATGCCAAGTATTCCAAGTGCGAATTCTGGTTACCCGAAGTCACCTACCTTGGGCATGTCATCTCCAAGGATGGTATTGCCGTCAACCTAGAGCGAGTTCAGGCTATTCTTGACTGGACCCCTCCGAAGACTGTCAAGCAAGTCAAAAGCTTTCTCGGACTAGCCAGCTATTGTCGCCACTTTGTCGAGAACTTCTCCAAGATTGCCAAGCCACTGACCAATCTGCTACACAAAGGCGTTAAGTTTGATTGGATAGACTAATGTCAGGAAAGTTTCCAGGCACTCAAGGACAAGCTGACGTCTGCCCCAGTGCTTGCTCCCCTGATTCTCGCAAGGACTTTGTCATCTATTGCGACGCTTCACGTCAAGGATTAGGCTGTGTCCTAATGCAAGAGCGCAGGGTGATTGCTTATCCTCCCGTCAAGTACGTCCTCATGAAGAGAACTATCCAATTCATGACCTTGAGCTTGCTGCGGTTATCTTTGCACTGAAGCTATGGCGACAATACCTTCTCGGTAATCGTTGCGAGATCTTCACCGATCATCAGAGTCTGAAGTACCTGTTTACTCAGCCAGATCTGAACCTCCGTCGGCAGCGATAGATGGAAGCTATTGCTGACTACAACTGCGGTATATCCTATACCCCTGGCAAGGCTAATGTAATGGCCGATGCCCTGAGCCGCAAGTCTTATTGCAACAATCACATGGTTTTCAAAGCTCAACCCCGCCTTTATGAAGAGCTATGCAAGCTTAACCTCCAATTAGTTCCACATGGTTCTCTGAATAACCTTGTCCTGGAACCAACTCTGCTGAAAGCCATTAAGTCTGCTCAAGCCAAAGATGCTCACGTTGATTTGATGAAAAAGGATCTTGCCTTAGAGAAATCCAGAGATTTCTCACTTGGTGAAGATGGAACCTTATACTTCAGAGATCGCATTGTAGTACCCCGGTTCGAGCTTATGACAGAGAAGGTGATGAAATAAGCGCATGACACCCCTCTCTCTATTCATCTGGGAAGTACCAAGATGTATCTAGACATCCGTCAGAAGTACTGGTGGTCTAATATGAAGCAAGACATTGCTCAATATATTGAAGAATGTGACGTTTGTCATCGCGTCAAAGCAGAACATCAGAAACCGGCTGGACTTCTACAACCGGTTCCGATTCCTGAATGGAAGTGGGATAAGATCCAAACGGACTTCGTCACTGGCCTTCCCAAGCCTCAGAAAGGTAACGATGCTATCTTTGTCGTCATCGACCAATTCTCGAAGGTTTCTCACTTTCTGCCAGTCAAGGAGACTATCACTGCTAGTCAATTAGCAAACTTGTATATCTCCAGAATTTTCTCACTCCACGACATTCCGAAGGAGATCAGTTCAGACCGTGGCAGTATTTTCACTTCAAAGTTTTGGGATAGTTTCCAAGAGGCAATGGGAACTCATATTACCTGGAGCACTGCTTATCATCCCCAATCCCAAGGCCAAGTCGAGCGAGTCAATCAAATTCTTGAAGACATGCTTCGGGCTTGTGTTATTTCTTTCGGCAAGAAGTGGGAAGAATCTCTCCCTTATGCGGAGTTCTCTTATAACAACAGCTATCAAGCCAACTTGAAAATGGCACCCTTCGAAGTGCTTTATGGACGTAAGTGCCGAACCCCTCTGAATTGGTCAGAAACTGGGGAACGGACGCTCATTGATCCAGACATTATCAACAAGCTGAAGAGCAGGTTCTCATTGTCCGGGATAATCTCAAGGTGGCCCAGTCCCGCCAGAAGAGCAACTATGACCGGAAACACTGGGGTTCAACTTATCAACCTGGTAACCAAGCTTATCTGCGTGCCACTCCTTTGAGAGGCACTCATCGGTTCGGAGTCAAGGGCAAGCTAGCTCCGCGCTACATTGGTCCTTTCCGCATTCTCTCCCATCGTGGACTGGTGGCTTATCAATTGGAGTTGCCACCTCAGTTCTCTCACGTCCATGACGTCTTCCACGTGTCACAACTTCGTCGATGCTTCAAGGATCCAGAACGGGAAGTGGATCCGGAATTGATTGAAGTTCAAGATGATCTCACATACAAAGAGCATCCGATCCGCATCCTTGAAGAAGCTGAACATCGAACCTGCCAGAAGGTTACCAAGTTCCTCAAGGTGCAATGGTCGAATCATACTAAAGATGAAGCCACTTGGGAACGCGAAGATAACCTCCGGGCTGAATACCCGATCTGTTCCCTTCTACCTCTTAATTCTCGGGACGAGAATTTCTTTTAGAGGAGGAGAGGTGTAACACCCCGGTGTAATGATGCTACAGTAACCCTGGGGTTAAGTTAATCATTTTGCTAAACAAGTGTTTGGTCACCCTTGGTTCTCTCTCATTTCTAATTCCAGTTGAATTCAATTCCAAATTCCAAGTGAAATTCAAAATTGCTCAAACATGAAAACTAAAATGTTCATCATGTGCCAAATAATCCACAACTAATAATGGTGGTGAACCAACATTTTTGCAAAGGGTTTAAGTGGTCTAAACTTACTTAAAACAGTGACCTAGGCAATAAATTAAATGCCTTTTTAATTTAGAAAATTGGCAAACTATTTCTAAAGTCTCACAATATTTTTATGACAATGCACTCTAATTCTTGAAATTGTTTTGGCCAGTGGCATAATTTTGCAAGTCATTATTGGCTAAAAAGAAAATGCAAAAGCTGCTGAAAATAAAAAGAAAAAAGGAAAAGAAAAGGAGAAGGGATGGGAGAGCCCCTGGCCTCCCCTTGGGCTTCGGCCCATCGCAGCAGGCCGGCACACCTACCTCCCCGGTCGCTCTCCCCTCCCCCTGTTCAACCGACCCAGGGCGCGCGCCCGCGCGTCACCGCCGAACCACCTCGCCGTCGACGAGGAGGATAAGGCCTCCACGCCCCGATGCCTCGACTACCCCCCCTCACCTACCACCACTCCCGCTCCTCTCCGTCTCTGCCTCTCCCCACCAGATCCCCTCTCAAGCTCTCTCTCTCTCCTCCGAGCGCCATCGCCGCCGTTCTCCGTCGTCCCCGCGGCCACCAGCATCCCCGAGCCCGGCAACCAAGCCTGGGAGGTGCGCCGTCCTTAACTTCATCGTCCTCGTCCATTAGCTGGAGCCGGGGAGGTCGGTGACGTCGGCATCACCCTTTTCCCCTTCTCGGTGGTCACCCGTAATCACCGGAGCCACATGCCTTCCCCTGCACTCCTAAACTGTCAAGGGCCATCGGCGTGCCGCTCGGTGAGCTCCACCCCCTTCCTCTCCCCCTCCTTGCTCCCTTTCCGCGCCGTAGCAAGCTATGCGCACCGTGCCGCGATTGCCGCGCCCTGGCTCCGCTGTCGAGCTCGCGACCTTCACTGTAGGGCCCGTCCCAGTCCGCAGAGCTCACCAACGCGTTCGTCGCTTCGAGTAGCCGTCGTAGGAGTTGTGCGCCGTCATTTTTGCCGCCGCTTTCATCTCGTGCGAGCTCGCCATGCTTGGCCCCGCCACTCTCGCCGCCGGCGACGTTCCGACCATCCCCAAGTCCAACTGGTAGCGTTGTCATGCGCATGATGTCGAGCCACGTCGAACGCGCCTAACCACGCGTCCGGACCCACCGTAGCGCGAACCCGAGGCTCGTCGGTGTTCGGCCGCCGTGAAAAGCCTCGCCGGAGCTGTTCCGGCACCAGCGCTAACATGGCGCCCACGTGGCCGCATCGGGGTCACTGGCAGCTGGGCCCCACGGGCCCAGTTGACTAGTTGACCAGGTCAATTGTGCTGAATGTGCACGGTTGACCTAACATGTGGGCCCCTCTTCTGTTAATTAGTCTAAAAACGTATTTGTAAATAAAAGTAATTAGATTAACCTAAACACTCACTGACACAGGGGCCCACTCCCCTAATTAACCCTATTAGATTAGTTTAATCCACTGTTAAGCCAACAGAGGCTGACATGTGGGTCCCTTTGGACCCACTGGTCAGTTTGGCCAGTCAGCGGGTATGTTGACCTGCTGATGTCATGCTCACACTCTGCTGATGTCATATTTTCCTTTTCTGTTAATTTAAATAATTCTAGAATATGTTTTAAACTTGCAAAAATCATAGTAATTAAACCGTAACTCCGATGAAAATGTTTTCTACATGAAAGTTGCTCAGAAAAATCCACAATCGGGATACGTGGTCCGTTCATCTGTCACATGCTCCTAGCATGCTGAACTTGGAACTTTCCCCCTCTTTTCCTTTGTCCGGAATCCACCTAACATGGGGAATTCATCCTCGGATGTTTATCCCCTCCGTCTTCAACGTGTAGTACTACGTTAGGTCGACCCTAGTTCTGCTTATCGTCATGTCATGCTTAGTGTTGCATCTGTGTGCTTATATTTACTGTTTCATCCCCTTCTTCTCTTCGATAGACCCCGAGACATGTCGCCCCTGTGATCGACTACGTCGACGATGACCCCTCCTTGCCAGAGCAACCAGGCAAGACCCCCCTTTGATCATCCCGATATCGCCCATTCCATTCTCTCATGCTTGCATTAGATTTTGCTACTATTATTGTTTGCTCCTATTTCTGATGCATAGCCTGCTTTTGTAACACGCTCATTGTTACCTACCTGCTTATCCTAAACTGCTTAGTATAGGTTGGTTAGTGATCCATCAGTGACCCCCACCTTGTCCTTGTTGCCCCTGCTTCATCATTGAAGACCCAATCAACGGGATCGAAGACCAGGCCCCAACACCGCACATCACTTTCCCCTTAGTTGCTCGACACTACTGGGTTACTATCGAGTGCCGAGGGTGAGACCTCTACAACACTTCTGATGTTAACCCTGTAGTGTAGCTATTCGGTCGTGGTCACCGATAGTGATTCCGCCTTAACCACTTCCGATATGACTCTGTCGTGCAACCCCTCAAGTGTGAACCTCGGGGATGGTTCCTCTTACGTTCACCTTGATGATTACATCGAGTGGAATTCACCGGGGGTGATTCCTCGGGTTTTCCCCTTGATGTTTGGACACACGGATACTTGGACTTTACAACTGTTTCTTGGAAAGGCGGGTCGACCCTGAGGGGTACCCGCGAGTGATGTGGAGTCGGGTTGACCTGGAAGGTTCCCGCGAGATAATTATGAGGCGTGGCCGGGCATTCCTAGCCCTTGCCGCAAGTCCTCGAGACGGGGCAACGGGGTCACATCTTTCGTGAGTCTCTGCTTGTTACCGCGTGCTCCTAATCCACTACGATTTGGATATTTGATCCAAGGGGCCTCTGGCCTGATAGCACTAACCATCACGTGGGCATAGTATGGGCGTTCTACATCGTATACATCAGCCGAAGCTTAATAGACGTCAGCGACTGAGCGGCGCACGCCGGGTTGGACTGTGTAAGCACCTGCCTTGTTGAAGGAGGTAGCTAGGTCTGCTCACCGGACGCGTACGCAACGTGTAGGAGTTCCCGGGGAGATGGCCCATGACCCTTTGGGGCATAGGTTTAGTCCGGCGTGCTAACCTCTCTATTAAGCCTAGGTCGGGTTGTAGCGTATTGTTTGGCCAAGGCCGGGCATGACCCAGGAAAGTGTGTCCGACCGGAGTTAATCGAGCGTGGTGGGTAAGTTGGTGCACCCCTGCAGGGAAGAAAACATCTATCGATAGCCTGTCCTACGGTAACGGACACTTGGAGTTGTAGCCCGATCGATACAACTAGAACTGGATACTTGTGATGAGTAATGGATTGTGATGATAAGTGGATAGTATTGTTGGGGAACGTAGTAATTTCAAAAAAATTCCTACGCACACGCAAGATCATTGTGATGCATAGCAACGAGTGGGGAGAGTGTTGTCCACGTACCCTCGTAGACCGAAAGCGGAAGCGTTAGCACAACACGGTTGATATAGTCGTACTGTTGGGGAACGTAGTAATTTCAAAAAAATTCCTACGCACACGCAAGATCATGGTGATGCATAGCAACAAGAGGGGAGAGTGTTGTCCACGTACCGTTGTAGACCGAAAGCGGAAGCGTTGTATCAACGCGGTTGATGTAGTCGTACGTCTTCACGATTCGACCGATCAAGCACCGAAACTACGGCACCTCCAAGTTCTTGGCACACGTTCAGCTCGATGACGATCCCCAGACTCCGATCCAGCAAAGTGTCGAGGATGAGTTCCGTCAGCACGACGGCGTGGTGACGATCTTGATGTTCTACCATCGCAGGGCTTCGCCTAAGCACTGCTACAATATTATCGAGGATTATGGTGGAGGGGGGCACCGCACACGGCTAAGAAAACGATCACGAAGATCAACTTGTGTGTCTAGAGGTGCCCCCCTGCCCCCATATATAAAGGAGCAAGGGGGAGGGGCGGCCGGCCAGGAGGGGCGCGCCAGGGAGGAGTCCTACTCCTACCGGGAGTAGGACTCCCTCCTTTTCCTTGTCCAAGTAGGAAAGGGGGAAGGAAGGGAGAGAGGAGAGGAAGGAAAGGGGGGGCGCCGCCCCCCCTCCTTGTCCAATTCGGACTAGAGGGGGAGGGGGCGTGCGGCCTGCCCTGGCCGCCCCTCCTCTTCTCCACTTTAGGCCCATAAGGCCCATTAACCCCCCCCCCCCCCGGGGGGGGGGGGTTCCGATAACCCCCCAGTACTCCAGTTTTATTCGAAACTTCTCCGGAACACTTCCGATGTCTGAATATAGTCGTCCAATATATCAATCTTTATGTCTCGACCATTTCGAGACTCCTCGTCATGTCCGCGATCACATTCGGGACTCCGAACAAACTTTGGTACATCAAAATATATAAACTCATAATGAAACTATCATCGTAACGTTAAGCGTGCGGACCCTACGGTTCGAGAACGATGTAGACATGACCGAGACATGTCTCCGGTCAATAACCAATAGCGGAACCTCGATGCTCATATTAGCTCCTACATAGTTTACGAAGATCTTTATCGGTCAGACCGCATAACAACATACGTTGTTCCCTTTGTCATCGGTATGTTACTTGCCCGAGATTCGATCGTCGGTATCTCAATACCTAGTTCAATCTCGTTACCTGCAAGTCTCTTTACTCGTTCCGCAATACATCATCTCGCAACTAACTCATTAGTTGCAATGCTTGCAAGGCTTATGTGATGTGCATTACCGAGAGGGCCCAGAGATACCTCTCCGACAATCGGAGTGACAAATCCTAATCTCGAAATACGCCAACCCAACATGTACCTTTGGAGACACCTGTAGAGCACCTTTATAATCACCCAGTTACGTTGTGACGTTTGGTAGCACACAAAGTGTTCCTCCGGTAAATGGGAGTTGCATAATCTCATAGTCATAGGAACATGTATAAGTCATGAAGAAAGCAATAGCAACATACTAAATGATCGGGTGCTAAGCTAATGAAATGGGTCATGTCAATCACATCATTCTCCTAATGACATGATCCCGTTAATCAAATGACAACACATGTCTATGGTTAGGAAACATAACCATCTTCGATTAACGAGCTAGTCAAGTAGAGGCATACTAGTGACATTTAGTTTGTCTATGTATTCACACAAGTATTATGTTTCCGGTTAATACAATTCTAGCATGAATAATAAACATTTATCATGATATAAGGAAATAAAATAATAACTTTATTATTGCCTCTAGGGCATATTTCCTTCAGTCTCCCACTTGCACTAGAGTCAATAATCTAGATTACACAGTAATGATTCTGACACCCATGGAGCTTTTGTGTTGATCATGTTTTGCTCGTGGAAGAGGCTTAGACAATGGGTCTGCAACATTCAGATCCGTATGTATCTTGCAAATCTCTATGTCTCCCACCTGGACTAGATCCCGGATGGAATTGAAGCGTCTCTTGATGTGCTTGGTTCTCTTGTGAAATCTGGATTCCTTTGCCAAGGCAATTGCACCAGTATTGTACAAAAGATTTTCGTTGGACCCGATGCATTAGGTATGACACCTAGATCGGATATGAACTCCTTCATCCAGACTCCTTCGTTTGCTGCTTCTGAAGCAGCTATGTATTCCGCTTCACATGTAGATCCCGCCACAATGCTTTGTTTAGAACTGCACCAACTGACAGCTCCACCGTTTAATGTAAACACGTATCCGGTTTGCGATTTAGAATCGTCCGGATCAATGTCAAAGCTTGCATCAATGTAACCATTTACGATGAGCTCTTTGTCACCTCAATATACGAGAAACATATCCTTAGTCCTTTTCAGGTATTTCAGGATGTTCTTGACCGCTGTCCAGTGATCCACTCCTGGATTACTTTGGTACCTTCCTGCTAGACTTATAGCAAGACACACATCGGGTCTGGTACACAGCATTGCATACATGATATAGCCTATGGCTGAAGCATAGGGAACATCTTTCATTTTCTCTCTATCTTCTGGAGTGGTCGGGCATTGAGTCTTACTCAACTTCACACCTTGTAACACAGGCAAGAATCCTTTCTTAGCCTGATCCATTTTGAATTTCTTCAAAACTTTGTCAAGGTATGTGCTTTGTGAAAGTCCAATTAAGCGTTTTGATCTATCTCTATAGATCTTAATGCCCAATATGTAAGCAGCTTCACCGAGGTCTTTCATTGAAAAACTCTTATTCAAGTAACCCTTTATGCTATCCAGAAATTCTATATCATTTCCGATTAGTAATATGTCATCCACATATAATATCAGAAATGCTACAGAGCTCCCACTCTCTTTCTTGTAAATACAGGCTTCTCCAAAAGTCTGTACAAACCCAAATTCTTTGATCACACTATCAAAGCGTTTATTCCAACTCCGAGAGGCTTGCACCAGTCCATAAATGGATCGCTGGAGCTTGCACACTTTGTTAGCTCCCTTTGGATCGACAAAACCTTCTGGTTGCATCATATACAACTCTTCTTCCAGAAATCCATTCAGGAATGCAGTTTTGACATCCATCTACCAAATTTCATAATCATAAAATGCGGCAATCGCTAACATGATTCGGACAGACTTAAGCATCACTACGGGTGAGAAGGTCTCATCATAGTCAATCCCTTGAACTTGTCGAAAACCTTTTGCAACAAGTCAAGCTTTGTAGATAGTAACATTACCGTCAGCGTCAGTCTTCTTCTTAAAGATCCATTTATTCTCGATTGCTTGCCGATTATTGGGCAAGTCAACCAAAGTCCACACTTTGTTCTCATACATGGATCCCATCTCAGATTTCATGGCTTCAAGCCATTTTGCGGAATCTGGGCTCACCATCGCTTCTTCATAGTTCGTAGGTTCATCATGATCTAGTAGCATGACTTCCAGAACAGGATTACCGTACCACTCTGGTGTGGATCTTACTCTGTTTGATCTACGAGGTTTAGTAGTAACTTGTTCTGAAGCTTCATGATCATTATCATTAGATTCCTCACTAATCTGTGTAGGTGTCACAGAAACCGGTTTCTGTGATGTACTACTTTCCAATAAGGGAGCAGGTACAGTTACCTCATCAAGTTCTACTTTCCTCCCACTCACTTCTTTCGAGAGAAACTCCTTCTCTAGAAAGGATTCATTCTTGGCGACAAATGTCTTGCCTTCGGATATGTGATAGAAGGTGTACCCAACAGTCTCCTTTGGGTATCCTATGAAGACACATTTCTCCGATTTGGGTTCGAGCTTATCAGGTTGAAGTTTTTTCACATAAGCATCGCGGCCCCAAACTTTTAGAAACGACAACTTTGGTTTCTTGCCAAACCACAGTTCATAAGGCGTCATCTCAACGGATTTTGATGGCGCCCTATTTAACGTGAATGCGGCCGTCTCTAAAGCATAACCCCAAAACGATAGCGATAAATCTGTAAGAGACATCATAGATCGCACCATATCAAGTAAAGTACGATTACGACGTTCGGACACACCATTACGCTGTGGTGTCCCGGGTGGCGTGAGTTGCGAAACTATTCCGCATTGTTTCAAATGTAGACCAAACTCATAACTCAAATATTCTCCTCCACGATCAGATCATAGAAACTTTATTTTCTTGTTACGATGATTTTCAACTTCACTCTGAAATTCTTTGAACTTTTCAAATGTTTCAGATTTATGTTTCATTAAGTAGATATACCCATATCTGCTTAAATCATCTGTGAAGGTGAGAAAATAACGATATCCGCCACGAGCCTCAAAATTTATCGGACCACATACATCTGTATGTATGATTTCCAACAAATCTGTTGCTCTCTCCATAGTGCCGGAGAACGGCGTTTTAGTCATCTTGCCCATGAGGCACGGTTCGCAAGTACCAAGTGATTCATAATCAAGTGGTTCCAAAAGTCCATCAGTATGGAGTTTCTTCATGCGTTTTACTCTGATATGACCTAAACGGCAGTGCCACAAATAAGTTGCACTATCATTATCAACTCTGGATCTTTTGGCTTCAACATTATGAATATGTGTATCACTACTATTGAGATTCATAAAAAATAGACCACTCTTCAAGGGTGCATGACCATAAAAGATATTACTCATATAAATAGAACAACCATTATTCTCTGATTTAAATGAATAACCGTCTCGCATCAAACAAGATCCAGATATAATGTTCATGCTCAACGCTGGCACCAAATAACAATTATTTAGGTCTAGTACTAATCCTGATGGTAGATGTAGAGGTAGCGTGCCAACCGCGATCACATCGACTTTGGAACCATTTCCCACGCGCATCGTCACCTCGTCCTTCGCCAGTGTTCGATTAATCCGTAGTCCCTGTTTCGAGTTGCAAATATTAGCAATAGAACTAGTATCAAATACCCAGGTGCTACTGCGAGCTCTAGTAAGGTACACATCAATAACATGTATATCACATATACCTTTGTTCACCTTGCCATCCTTCTTATCCGCCAAATACTTCGGGCAGTTCCGCTTCCAGTGACCAGTCTGTTTGCAGTAGAAGCACTCAGTTTCAGGCTTAGGTCCAGATTTGGTTTCTTCTCCTGAGCAGCAACTTGCTTGCTGTTCTTCTTGAAGTTCCCCTCCTTCCCTTTGGCCCTTTTCTTGAAACCAGTGGTCTTGTTGACCATCAACACTTGATGCTCCTTCTTGATTTATACCTCCGCAGCTTTTAGCATTGCGAAGAGCTCGGGAATTGTCTTATCCATCCCTTGCATATTATAGTTCATCACAAAGCTCTTGTAGCTAGGTGGAAGTGATTGGAGAATTCTGTCAATGACGCAATCATCCGGAAGATTAACTCCCAGTTGAATCAAGTGATTATTATACCCAGACATTTTGAGTATATGCTCACTGACAGAACTGTTCTCCTCCATCTTGCAGCTATAGAATTTATTGGAGACTTCATATCTCTCAATCCGGGCATTTGCTTGAAATATTAACTTCAACTCCTGGAACATCTCATATGCTCCATGACGTTCAAAATGTCGTTGAAGTCCTGATTCTAAGCCGTAAAGCATGGCACATTGAACTATCGAGTAGTCATCAGCTCTGCTTTGCCAGATGTTCTTAACGTCGTCAGTTGCATCAGCAGAAGGCCTGGCACCTAGCGGTGCTTCCAGGACGTAATTTTTCTGTGTAGCAATGAGGATAATCCTCAAGTTACGGACCCAGTCCGTGTAATTGCTACCATCATCTTTCAACTTTGCTTTCTCAAGGAACACATTAAAATTCAACAGAACAACAGCACGGGCCATCTATCTACAATCAAACATAAACAAGCAAGATGCTATCAGGTACTAAGTTCATGATAAATTTAAGTTCAATTAATCATATTACTTAAGAACTCCCACTTAGAAAGACATCCCTCTAATCTTCTAAGTGATCACGTGATCCAAATCAACTAAACCATAACCGATCATCACGTGAAATGGAGTAGTTTTCAATGGTGAACATCGCTATGTTGATCATATCTATTATATGATTCACGCTCGACCTTTCGGTCTCAGTGTTCCGAGGCCATATCTGCATATGCTAGGCTCGTCAAGTTTAACCTGAGTATTCTGCGTGTGCAAAACTGGCTTGCACCCGTTGTAGATGGACGTAGAGCTTATCACACCCGATCATCACGTGGTGTCTGGGCACGACGAACTTTGGCAACGGTGCATACTCAGGGAGAACACTTTTATCTTGAAATTTAGTGAGAGATCATCTTATAATGCTACCGTCAAATCAAAGCAAGATAAGATGCATAAAAGATAAACATCACATGCAATCAATATAAGTGATATGATATGGCCATCATCATCTTGTGCTTGTGATCTCCATCTCCGAAGCATCATCATGATCACCATCGTCACCGGCGCGACACCTTGATCTCCATCGTAGCATCGTTGTCGTTTCGCCAATCTTATGCTTCTACGACTATCGCTACCGCTTAGAGATAAAGTAAAGCATTACAGGGCGATTGCATTGCATACAATAAAGCAACAACCATATGGCTCCTGCCAGTTGCCGATAACTCGGTTACAAAACATGATCATCTCATACAATAAAATTGAGCATCATGTCTTGACCATATCACATCACAACATGCCCTGCAAAAACAAGTTAGACGTCATCTACTTTGTTTGTTGCAAGTTTTATGTGGCTGCTACGGGCTTAAGCAAGAATCAATCTTACCTACGCATCAAAACCACAACGATAGTTTGTCAAGTTGGTGATGTTTTAACCTTCGCAAGGACCGGGCGTAGCCACACTCGGTTCAACTAAAGTTGGAGAAACTGACACCCGCCAACCACCTGTGTGCAAAGCACGTCGGTAGAACCAGTCTCGCGTAAGCGTACGCGTAATGTCGGTCCGGGCCGCTTCATCCAACAATACCGCCGAACCAAAGTATGACATACTGGTAAGCAGTATGACTTATATCGCCCACAACTCACTTGTGTTCTACTCGTGCATATAACATCAACACATAAAACCGAGGCTTGGATGCCACTGTTGGGGAACGTAGTAATTTCAAAAAAATTCCTACGCACACGCAAGATCATGGTGATGCATAGCAACGAGAGGGGAGAGTGTTGTCCACGTACCCTTGTAGACCGAAAGCGGAAGCGTTGTATCAACACGGTTGATGTAGTCGTACGTCTTCACGATCCGACCAATCCAAGCACCGAAACTACAGCACCTCCGAGTTCTTGGCACACGTTCAGCTCGATGACGATCCCCGGACTCCGATCCAGCAAAGTGTCGGGGATGAGTTCCGTCAGCACGACGGCGTGGTGACGATCTTGATGTTCTACCGTCGCAGGGCTTCGCCTAAGCACTGCTACAATATTATCGAGGATTATGGTGGAGGGGGGCACCGCACACGGCTAAGAAAACGACCACGAAGATCAACTTGTGTGTCTAGAGGTGCCCCCCTTCCCCCGTATATAAAGGAGCAAGGGGGAGGGGCGGCCGGCCAGGAGGGGCGCGCCAGGGAGGAGTCCTACTCCTACCGGGAGTAGGACTCCCTCCTTTTCCTTGTCCAAGTAGGAGAGGGGGAAGGAAGGGAGAGAGGAGAGGAAGGAAAGGGGGGGCGCCGCCCCCCCCTCCTTGTCCAATTCGGACTAGAGGGGGAGGGGGCGCGCGGCCTGCCCTGACCGCCCCTCCTCTTCTCCACTTTAGGCCCATAAGGCCCATTAACCCCCGGGGGGTTCCGGTAACCCCCCGGTACTCCGGTTTTATCCAAAACTTCTCCAGAACACTTCCGATGTCCGAATATAGTCGTCCAATATATCAATCTTTATGTCTTGACCATTTCGAGACTCCTCGTCATGTCCGTGATCACATCCGGGACTCCGAACAAACTTCGGTACATCAAAATATATAAACTCATAATGAAACTGTCATCGTAACGTTAAGCGTGCGGACCCTACGGTTCGAGAACGATGTAGACATGACCGAGACATGTCTCCGGTCAATAACCAATAGCGGAACCTGGATGCTCATATTGGCTCCTACATATTCTATGAAGATCTTTATCGGTCAGACCGCATAACAACATACGTTGTTCCCTTTGTCATCGGTATGTTACTTGCCCGAGATTCGATCATCGGTATCTCAATACCTAGTTCAATCTCGTTACCGGCAAGTCTCTTTACTCGTTCCGCAATACATCATATCGCAACTAACTCATTAGTTGCAATGCTTGCAAGGCTTATGTGATGTGCATTACCGAGAGGGCCCAGAGATACCTCTCCAACAATCGGAGTGACAAATCCTAATCTCGAAATACGCCAACCCAACATGTACCTTTGGAGACACCTGTAGAGCACCTTTATAATCACCCAGTTATGTTGTGACATTTGGTAGCACACAAAGTGTTCCTCCGGTAAACGGGAGTTGCATAATCTCATAGTCATAGGAACATGTATAAGTCATGAAGAAAGCAATAGCAACATACTAAACGATCGGGTGCTAAGCTAATGAATTGGGTCATGTCAATCACATCATTCTCCTAATGATGTGATCCCGTTAATCAAATGACAACACATGTCTATGGTTAGGAAACATAACCATCTTCGAATAACGAGCTAGTTAAGTAGAGGCATACTAGTGACATTTAGTTTGTCTATGTATTCACACAAGTATTATGTTTCCGGTTAATACAATTCTAGCATAAATAATAAACATTTATCATGATATAAGGAAATAAAATAATAACTTTATTATTGCCTCTAGGGCATATTTCCTTCACGTACGTCTTCATGATCCGACCGATCAAGTACCGAACGCACGACACCTCCGAGTTCAGCACACGTTCAGCCCGATGACGTCCCTCGAACTCTGATCCTGCCGAGTGTTGAGGGAGAGTTTAGTCAGCACGACGGCGTGGTGACGATGTTGATGTTCTACCAATGCAGGGCTTCGCCTAAGCACTGCTACAGTATTATCGAGGTGGACTATGGTGGAGGGGGCACCGCACACGGCTAAAAGATCAAACAGATCAATTGTTGTGTCTCTAGGGTGCCCCCTGCCCCCGTATATAAAGGAGCAAGGGGGGGTGCGGCCGGCCAGGGGAGAGGGCGCGCCAGGAGGAGTCCTACTCCTACCGGGAGTAGGACTCCCCCCTTTTCCTTGTTGGACTAGGAGAGAGAGGGGAAAGAGGTGGAGGAGAAGAAGGAAAGGGGGGGCGCCGCCCCCCTCTCCTTGTCCTATTCGGACTAGGGGGGAGGGGCGCACGGCCCTGCCCTAGCCGCCTCTCCTCTCTTCCACTAAGGCCCACTAAGGCCCATTAAGTTCCTGGGGGGTTCCGGTAACCTCCCGGTACTCCGGTAAAATCCCGATTTCACCCGGAACACTTCCGATATCCAAACATATGCTTCCAATATATCAATCTTTATGTATCGACCATTTCAAGACTCCTCGTCATGTCCGTTATCACATCCGAGACTCCGAACAACCTTCGGTACATCAAAACATATAAACTCATAATAAAACTGTCATCGAAACGTTAAGCGTGCGGACCCTACGGGTTCGAGAACTATGTAGACATGACCGAGACACGTATCCGGTCAATAACCAATAGCGGAACCTGGATGCTCATATTGGATCCCACATATTCTACGAAGATCTTTATCGGTCAGACCGCATAACAACATGCGTTGTTCCCTTTGTCATCGGTATGTTACTTGCCCGAGATTCGATCGTCGGTATCTCAATACCTAGTTCAATCTCGTTACCGGCAAGTCTCTTTACTCGTTCCGTAATACATCATCCTGCAACTAACTCATTAGTTGCAATGCTTGCAAGGCTTAAGTGATGTGCATTACCGAGAGGGCCCAGAGATACTTCTTCCGACAATCGGAGTGACAAATCCTAATCTCGAAATACGACAACCGAACAAGTACCTTCGGAGACACCTGTAGAGCACCTTTATAATAACCCAGTTATGTCGTGATGTATGGTAGCACACAAAGTGTTCCTCCGGTAAACGGGAGTTGCATAATCTCATAGTCATAGGAACATGTATAAATCATGAAGAAAGCAATAGCAACATACTAAACGATCGTGTGCTAAGCTAACGGAATGGGTCATGTCAATCACATCATTCTCCTAATGATGTGATCCCGTTAATCAAATGACAACTCATGTCTATGGCTAGGAGACATAACCATCTTTGATCAATGAGCTGGTCAAGTAGAGGCATACTAGTGACACTCTGTTTGTCTATGTATTCACACATGTATTATGTTTTTGGTTAATACAATTCTAGCATGAATAATAAACATTTATCATGATATAAGGAAATAAATAATAACTTTATTATTGCCTCTAGGGCATATTTCCTTCAAGTATGCTTCTGGGATTACTTTCTCGTAGGGAGTCGAGAAAGGATCTCTGGCCGAGGTTGATAACACTACTACTACTTTACTTTATGCTACTCTACTCCTCCTGTTGCTGCAAGATGGTGGTTTCTAGAAGATGCTTGTCTTCGATAGGACTAGGTTCTCCCCTCTATTCTGGCATTTCTGCAGCCCAGTCCACACATACAGCCTTCCTTTGATAATGTTGCATATGTAGTACAGATCCTTGCTTGCGAGTACTTTGAATGAGTACTCACGGTTGCTTTGCTCCCCCTTTTCCCCCTTTATTCTTCTTTCCGGTTGATGCAACCAGATGTCGGAGCCTAGGAGCCAGATGCCACCCCCGATGCATACTACTACGTGGAGACTGTCAACGACCAGGAGTAGTTAGGACGCTCCCAGGCAGGAGGCCTTGCCTTTTCGATCGATGTTGCTTTTGTGCTAGCCTTCTTAAGGAAAACTTGTCTAACTCATGTCTGTACTCAGATATTGTTGCTTCCGCTGACTCTTGTGTATTCGAGCTTATGTATTCGAGCCCTCGAGGCCCCTGGCTTGTAATATAAAGCTTGTATTATTTTAATTTGTGTCTAGAGTTGTGTTGTGATATCTTCCCGTGAGTCCTTGATCTTTATCGTACACATTTGCGTGTATGATTAGTGTACGATTGAATCGAGGGTGTCACACCTAGGGAGACATGGATCCTGGAGATGTCATAGATGAAGAAGAAGAGGTGCCCAGAGAAGCCAGGCGAAGAGAGGCAAGAAGAGCAACAACCCAAAGGAGGGGAATAAGGCAACTGGCTGAGAGGATCCTTGCAGCACGCAACCGCAAGGACATGGAGCAGTTCCTGGAGGCATTCACCCTTCCCTACTAATGATGATAGCATCTACTGGGCAAGGAGGGGGGCAAATTTCCATCCATTTCAGGTCACTAGGCAGAGGTGGACTAGGACTCTCTACCCATGAAGTTGCTATTATGTTTCTGTGCTCTTAGATATATCTTTCTATCCATGTCTATTTGATGAATCAATCTGTGTATGATGCAATGTATGAATGTGGTGTAAGAATATTATTGAATGATCTATCTATGTATCAATGAGTGAATGTTTTATCTATCTAAGTATGAATGATTTGATTTGGTCAGGTGTGATCTGGTAAAAAAACGGTGGATTTAGGCAAGTAGGTTTTCGTCGATGTCGTGGTACCCAAAATGGTGGATTTAGGCAATTAGGGTTTCGCCGATGCCGTGGGACCCTAAATGACCATACTTAGGCAATTAGGCTTTCATCGATGCTGTGGCACCCTAAATGACTCTACTTAGGCAATTAGGCTTTCGTTGATGTCGTGGCACCCTAAATGACCCTACTTAGGCAACTAGGGTTTCGTCGATGCCGTGGCACCCTAAATGACCCTGCTTATGCAATTAGACTTTCGTCGATGCCATGGGACCCTAAATGACCCACATAGGCAATTAGGCTTTCATAGATGCCGCAGCACCCTAAATAACCCTACTTAGGCAATTAGGCTTTCGTTGATGCCATGGGACCCTAAATGACCCTACATAGGCAATTAGGCTTTCGTTGATGCCGTGGCACCCTAAATGACCCTACTTAGGCAATTAGGCTTTCGTTGATGCCGTGGCACCCTAAATGACCCTACTTAGGCAATTAGGCTTTCGTCGATGTTGTGGCACCCTAAATGACCCTACTTAGGCAATTAGGCTTTCATCGATGTCGTGGCACCCTAAATGACCCTACTTAGGCAATTAGGCTTTCGTCGATGTTGTGGCACCCTAAATGACCCTACTTAGGCAATTAGGCTTTCGTCAATGTCGTGGCACCCTAAATGACCATCAATGACACAAGGTCCAGTGCATCATCATCTCACAAGAACAAACATCATCATCATCTCACATAATCAATCATCATCGTCATCATCTCACAAAATCAATCATCATAATCATCTCACAAGAACAGTCATCATCATTATCTAACAACAATCGTCATCATCATCATCATCTCAGAGAACTTAAGGTATCCAAATTCTCACAGAACTTAAGGTAGCAAATTCACACCGAACTTAAGGTAGCAAACTAATTGTTCCAAACATGAAACAGAGCATAGTAGAGCATGCCAAACAAGCACAATTCATGGCATGGCAAATAGAAGTTTTATAAGCATATTACAGCTTAGTCAGTGGTTGCCACTGGCTGTAAAATACTCATCACACTTGCTTGGGGCCTTCCTCTTCCTCTTTGAGCCAATCCCAGGTTGAGCTAATGTTGATGCTGCCATTGGAGCATTGAAACCTCTTCCTAGTCTAACTGCTGACCTGGTGTTCTTGGCTGGAGATGATGCACTGGACCTGGTGTTCTTGGCTGGTGCTGAAGATGTGCTCTTTCTCTTTCTTGATGTTGTTGTAGATGCTACAGTAGGAATACGTGATGCTCTTGATGCAGTTTGGGTTTCCCTAGTTGGTGCTCTTGATGCAGTTTGGGTTGCCCTGATTGGTGCCCTTGGAGGCTGTGCAGTAGCTTGTGTGGGCCCAGTTGTTGTTCTTGCAGCAGTTTGGTGATACGTCCATTTTGCATCATGCTTTTATGTTAATATTTATTGCATTATGGGCTGTTATTATACATTATGGTACAATATTATGTCTTTTCTCTCTTATTTTACAAGATTTACATGAAGAGGGAGAATGCTGGCAGCTGAAATTCTAGACCGGAAAGGAGCAAATCTGAGAGACCTATTCTACACAACTTCAAAAGTCCTAAAAATTAACGGAGAATTATTTTGGAATATATAAAAATTATTGGGCGAAGAAAATACTAGAGGGGACCCACCATGTGGCCACAAGCCTGGGGGCGCGCCCTACCCCCAGGGCGCACCCCTAGGGCTTGTGGGCCCCCTAGCAGGTCTCCGGTGCCCATCTTTTGTTATACGAAAGGTTTTGACCTGAAAAAAAATCAAAAGGAAGCTTTCGGGACGAAGCGCCGCAATCTCGAGACGGAACCTGGGCAGAAGCAATCTAGGGCTCCGGCGGAAATGTACAAACATGTATGGGTAATTAGAAAAATGTACGGGTAATTAGAATAAATGTTACAGATGTATAAGAAAAATATACTATGTGTATGAAAAAAATAGACACCAAAATATTTTCTTTTTAAAATGGTTATCATCTATATAAAAAATGTTAAACCTATATAAAAAATGTTAGATGTCTAAGAAAAATAAGAGATATGTACAAAAAAGTACACACAAATATATATATTTGCAAAAAGGTAATCATGTATATAGAAAATGTTAAAACAAAATTTAAAATGTTTTAGATGTATACAAAAAATATACAATGTGTATAAAAACAATTGACATCAAAACCTATATTTGGGGAAAATGTTAATCATGTGTTTATTTTTTTGAAGTGTGTATTAAATTTTTTTCTTGATGTATACAATTTTTGTGATGTTAAAAAAATGTCCACGCATTTAAAAACATGTACAATGAATTTCTAAAAAAAAAATTGTATAATGTACAAAAAGATTCATGTAATTCACAAAAAATCGTAAGTATTTTGGATGTATAAGAAAAATGGATGATGTATAAGCCAACATCAAAACATGTATTTGAACAGATGTTAGTAATGTATATGAAAAATGTTATACTTGTATAGAAAATATGTTAGATGTATACCAGAGATGTACAATGTGTATGAAATCAATAGACATCAAAACATAAATTTTCAAAAATGTTAATTATTTGTTTGAAACATTAAACATGTATTAATAAAATGGCCTTGATGTATATGAAAAATGTACAATGTGTAAAAAAATGTAGACATGTGTTGAAAAAAGGGAAAAGAGGAAAAACAAAGAAAACTGAAGAGAAAAGGAAAAGAGAACAAGATAACCAAAGAAATACCAATGTAGCGAAGGAAAAGAAAACAAGAAAACTAGAAAACTGAGAAAGAAACATAAAAACCAAAGAAAAATGAAAAAAATGGGAAAAACAGCAAGTACACACAAAACCAATAAAAACAATAAAAGTAGAAAAACCAAAGAAAACCGGTGATGAAACAAAGAGAAACAAAAATGAAAAGATACCCAAACAAAAGTAGAGGCAAACGCTGCCATCAAGCGACCGAGCTAGCGAAAGAATGTGCGAAAATTGGCCAACCCAAAAACTGTAGTGCAGAGGAGAAAGCTTTAGGCGAGCCAATCTTACGATTTGCTAAGTGAGATATATAGTCACCGTGTCAAGCAGTAGTTGTGGGTACTATTGTAAGAGGCGAACGCAACCATCAAGCGACCGAGCTAGTGAAAGAATGTGCGAAAATTTTATGATTCGCTAAGTGAGATATATAGTCGCCACGTCAAGCAGTAGTTATGGGTACTGTTGTAAGCATGCCCTGCATGCATTGGTTGGTGAAGTCGACCAGCCGGCCTAGTTGAGCGAGCCCAAGTTACCATGCTGCACTCGCCTAGATAGAAGACACGGTCCGTGGTGTGCCGACCACTGCCCGCGGATAGGCAGGCAGCGTTGGCCTCTTGTTCTTTCGTCGGCCGTCTACTTCTTTCTTATTTTCATTTCCATTCACTCACCGTTGTCATCTTCATCAAGAGAAGAGACCGCGGGGAAAATTGAACATGTATAAAAAAATGTTTCGGATGTATTAAAAATATATGTTTGGAAAAATGTTAAACTTGTATAATTGTCTTTATATCAGATGTATGCCAAAGACGTACAATGTGTATCAAAACAATAGACATCAAAACATACATTTAAAAGATGTTAAGCACATGTTTGAATTTTTTTAACATGTACTAATCAAATGGTCTTACATATACAAAAATGAAAACTGTGTAAGAAAAACATAGACATGTGTTAAAAAAATAAAAGAGAAAGGAAAAAGACTAATAAACCCAAAGAGAACAGGAAAAAGGAAACAAAAAAACCAAAAAAACTAACGCAGAAAAGAAAAAAGAAATAAAGAAAACCAAGAAAAAAACCAAAGAAAATAAAAAAAAGATAAACAAGAAAAGAAAAGAAGAAAACTAGTGAAGAAACAAATAAAAACAGAAAAAAAATGAAACTGAAAAGAGACCCAAAGAAAACCAAAGGCGAGCGCAGCCATGGAGTGATGGAGCAAACGAACAGGTGCCCCAAGCGCCCACCCTATTGGGCCGGCCCATGCCCGTAGTGGGACGCTCCCTGTTTTTTTTTCGTTTTCATTTTGACTTTTCTTATTTATTTTCTGTTTTTGTTTTATTCTATGTTAAAAATAATTCGGGATTACAAAATGGTTCTCAAATTTCAAAAAATTGTGAATTTTCAAAAACAGTTCTTGAATTCAAAACTGTTCGTGATTTCAGAAGAATGAATATTTTATGTAAGTTAATGAACATTTTTTTATTTTCATGAACAATTTCTTATGAGTATTTTTCGATAATGATGAACATTGTTTGAACTTGATGAACAAAATTTGTATCAGAGAGCAATTTTTTTCGAAAATGGATAATTTTTTTGAATTTGAAGAAAACTTTCTGAAAACGATGAACAAAATTCGAATTTGATGAGCATTGTTTTAGTTGTATGTAGAAATTTGAAAATTATGAACATTTTTTAATCCGATGAACAAAAAATTGAATTTGACGATTTTTTGAATTGTTGAACTTTTTTTACATTGATGACCAGTTTTTGAATTCGATGAACAAAAAAATGTTCATGGATTTGAAAAGGTGATACACAAAAAGGTCAAAAAAGTAAAGAAGAAGGAAAACAGAAAAGAAAAAGGAAAGGAAAACGAAAAAAGAAAAAGAAAGAAACAAAAAAAAAAAAAATGGGAAATGGGCCGGCCCATACGAACACCCAGCGCGCGAGGGGGGGGGGGTTGCATGCCAGGTCGCTCGCGGGCGACTTGCGCGCCGTATAGGATCTCGCCAACCGAACGACCTAACTACCATTGTTTTTCCTCCTTTATTTAGATTAGCTTGATTACCCCTTGTAATCCCCCTTGTACTTGTACTTGTCTTGCCTTTTAATAAAGTTTTGATATGCTGTGGGGGTTTTTCCCTACAGTCCCTAGTCAAAAAAAAATTTGGCTGGGTACCGTTGTAAGCAGATCCATGCATGCATTGGTTGGTGAAGTCAACTGGGCGGCCTAGTTAAGTGAGTCCAATAGATGGGCCGGCTCGCTCACTTCGATTGTTTCCTATGTGCGATTGGTCGACAGTTTGACGCAAAGTGCGTCGAATAGGGATTTGGATCCCCCAATAGTAGGGTACTCTTGTAAGCATGACCATGCATGAAGGTTGATGAAGTCGACCGACTGGCCCAAGTTGAGCCAGCCCAAGTTGCCCGGCTTCACCGGCCCTGATAGAAGACGCGGTTGTGCTCAACGCAAATGGTCGCCCCCATCGGACGGTTTGTGCAAATAAATAAAGGTAGATGGCGCAACATCAAAAGCATCAAGGGAAAGATCATACTGTGTCATATGCAGAGACCATACCGGCAAGTACTTGGGACCCTCGGCGATTAAGTGCTCGGGAGTTATTGATCCCTCTTCGCTCGAAGCTTTGGCGTGCAGGGAAGCTCTCTCTTTAGCTCAATACTTCTTTTTAACACATGTGATCATATAGCCTCTGATTGCAAGGGGTCATCAACAATATCAAGAAAGGGGATGGAGGTATCTACGCACCCATTATCAAGGAAATTAAAGAAACCTCTTCACAACTTTCGGTTTGTTCCTTCATCTTTGAAGGTTGTTAAACGTAGGATTTGTGGGAACTGGCTCAACCTTCTAGGGGTGGCCTATCACATATATTTATAAGGTTACATAATATACATATTACACAGTTGGGCTACGTTACAAAGTCTAACACCCTCCCTCAATCTCAACTCACTCCTGATGCATCTAGGAGGTTGAGATTGCGCCTACAGACCTCGAACATGAGAGAAGGTAGAGGCTTGGTGAAGATGTTGGCAAGTTGATCCTTCGAGGAGATAAACTTGATCTGTAGTAGCTTCTGTGCAACATGTTCCCTCACAAAATGATAGTCAATCTCAATGTGTTTGGTTTGTGCATGGAACACCGGGTCTGTCGAAAGAAACGTAGCACCGATGTTGTCACACCAAAGAACCGGAGGATGTGACTGGGAGATTTCCAACTCTCGAAGCAAAGACTCAATACAGATAAGCTCAGCCGTCGCATTGGCAATGGCTTTGTACTCGGCTTCTGTGCTGCTGCGAGAAACAGTGGCTTGCTTGCGTGCACTCCAGGCAATCAAATTAGGACCCAAAAGTACAGCATATCGCCCCGTGGATCGCCTGTCATCCGGACACCCAGCCCAATCAGCATATGAGAATGCAGATAGAACAGCAGAGGAACTAGGTCGCAGATGAAGACCATAGGAGACAGTGAGACGCACATAACGAAGAATGCGCTTCACAGCAGACCAGTGCACATCAGTAGGGGCATGAAGATACTGACACACCCTGTTAACCGCAAAGGAAAGATCAGTGACACGTCTCCAACGTATCTATAATTTTTGATTGTTCCATGCTATTATATTATCAACCTTATATGTTTATGCATTTATATGCTATTTTATATGATTTTTGGGACTAACCTATTAACCTAGAGCCCACTGCCAGTTTCTGTTTTTTTCCTTCTTTTAGGGTTTCGAAGAAAAGGAATATCAAACGGAGTCCAAACGGAATGAAACCTTCGGAAAAGTTATTTTTGGAAAGAAAGCAATACAGGAGACTTGGAGTGCACGTCAGGGGATCAACGAGGAAGCCACGAGGCAGGGGGGCGCGCCCTCCACCCTCGTGGGCCCCTCGTGGCTCCCCTGACGTATTTCCTCCGCCTATATATATCCATATACACTAAAACGATCGGAGAGCACAATAGATCGGGAGTTCCGCCGCTAGAAGCCTCCGTAGCCACCGAAAACCAATCTAGACCCGTTCTGGCACCTTGCCGGAGGGGGCAATCCTTCTCCGGTGGCTATCTTCATCATCCCGGCGCTCTCCATGACGAGGAGGGAGTAGTCCACCCTCGGGGCTGAGGGTATGTACAAGTAGCTATGTGTCTGATCTCTCCCTCGTGTTCTTGAGGTGATACGATCTTGATGTATCGCGAGCTTTGCTATTATATTTGGATCCTATGATGTATCTCCCCCCCTCTACTCTCTTGTAATGGACTGAGTTTTCCCTTTGAAGTTATCTTATCGGATTGAGTCTTTAAGGATTTGAGAACACTTGATGTATGTCTTGCGTGAGATACCTGTGGTGACAATGGGGTATTCTATTGATCCACTTGATGTATGTTTTGGTGATCAACTTGCGGGTTCCGCCCATGAACCTATGCATAGGGGTTGGCACATGTTTTCGTCTTGACTCTCCGGTAGAAACTTTGGGGCACTCTTTGAGGTTCTATGTGTTGGTTGAATAGACGAATCTGAAATTGTGTGATGCATATCATATAATCATACCCACGGATACTCGAGGTGACATTGGAGTATCTAGGTGACATTAGGGTTTTGGTTGATTTGTGTCTTAAGGTGTTATTCTAGTACGGACTCTAGGGCTGTTTGTGACACTTACAGGAATAGCCCAATGGATTGATTGGAAAGAATAACTTTGAGGTGGTTTCGTACCCTACCATAATCTCTTCGTTTGTCTTCCGCTATTAGTGATTTTGGAGTGACTCTTTGTTGCATGTTGAGGGATAGTTATATGATCCAATTATGTTATTATTGTTGAGAGGACTTGCACTAGTGAAAGTATGAACCCTAGGCCTTGTTTCCTAGCATTGCAATACCGTTTACGCTCACTTTTACCATTAGTTACCTTACTGTTTTTATATTTTCAGATTACAAAAACCTATATCTACTATCCATATACCACTTGTATCACCATCTCTTCGCCGAACTAGTGCACCTATACAATTTACCATTGTATTGGGTGTGTTGGGGACACAAGAGACTCTTTGTTATTTGGTTGCAGGGTTGCTTGAGAGAGAACATCTTCACCCTACGCCTCCTACGGATTGATAAACCTTAGGCCATCCACTTGAGGGAAATTTGCTACTGTCCTACAAACTTCTGCACTTGGAGGCCCAACAACGTCTACAAGAAGAAGGTTGTGTAGTAGACATCAATCAACGCGTGTGATAGTCAGATACTGCAAGCCACCAACAATACTCCGATACTCCGTAGTATCCGTAGGAGACATAATAGTACCAGCAGTAGCCGAGAGCTTATCAATAGAGGACATAGGCGTGGGGAATGGCTTACACTTGAGCATACCAACACGGCGGAAGAGGTCAAGGGAGTACTTCTTCTGGGTGAGAGCTAAGCTGCCACGAGACTGATGTGCAACTTCAATGCCCAGGAAGAAGTGTAGCTGTCCCAAATCTTTTACCACAAAATCTCTGCCAAGTGCAGTCACAAGAGCATCAGTAGCCGTTGTAGAGGAGCTGACCAGAATAATGTCATCCACGTACACAAGAAAATACATAGTCACACTGGGGCGCTGAAATAAGAACAACGAGCTGTCAGCTGTCGACGGAACGAAGCAATGAGTACGAAGAGCCGAAGCAAGGCGAGCATGCCAGGCACGAGGTGCCTATTTCAGTCCATATAGAGCCTTCGTCAGACGACATGGATGATGAGGCTGAGCGTGATCAACAAACCCTGGTGGCTACCGCATGTAAACCTCCTCTTCAAGCAGCCCATGGAGAAAAGCATTCTGCACATCAAGCTGTCGAAGAGACCAACCACGAGAGACTGCAAGAGACATGAGAAGCCGAATAGTAGTAGGTTTAACAACCGGGCTGAATGTATCCTTGTAGTCCAGACCCTGACGTTGTTTAAACTCTCTAGCCACGAGACGTGCCTTGTAGCACTCAATAGATCCGTCCGCATGTCTCTTGACTTTGAAAACCCACTTTGAATCAATGATGTTGACGTGAGGCGGAGGAGGGACCAGTGTTGAAAGGATCGATATGGTTGACTAGAGGGGGGGGGGGTGAATAGACAACTACCAATTTTTAACTTTTCTTAATCAATTAAACTTTGCATCAAAGTAGGTTGTCTAAATGTGCAACTAGGTTAGCAATCTATATGATGCAATACCAACAAGCAAACAAGCAAGCAAGAGAAGTAACACTAAAGAGCTTGCACAAGTAAAGGTAAGAGATAACCAAGAGTGGATCCGGTGAAGACGAGGATGTGTTACCGAAGTTCCTTCCCTTTGAAGGGAAGTACGTCTCCGTTGGAGCGGTGTGGAGGCACGATGCTCCCCAAGAAGCCACTAGGGCCACTGTATTCTCCTCACGCCCTCACACAATGCGAGATGCCATGATTCAACTATTGGTGCCCTTGAAGGCGGCGACCGAACCTTTACAAACAAGGTTGGGGCAATCTCCACAACTTAATCGGAGGCTCCCAACAAAACCATGAAGCTTCACCACAATGGACTATGGCTCCATGGTGACCTCAACCGTCTAGGGTGCTCAAACACCCAAGAGTAACAAGATCCGCTAGGGATGAGTGGGGGAATCGAAAATCTCTTGGTGGAAGTGTAGATCGGGGCCTTCTCAACCACTCCTGAGCAAATCAACAAGTTTGATTGGCTAGAGAGATAGATCAGGCGAAAATGGAGCTTGGAGCATTTAATGGAGCTTGGAGCATTTAATGGAGCTTGAGCAATAAATGGAGCTTGGGGGAGGAAGAGGTAGGTCAAAGAGAAGAAGGGGACTCCCTTTTATAGTGGGGGCAACAATCCAAACGTTGCCCCCACCAACCAGCCCCGCACAGGGCGGTGCTACCGCTGAGAGGGGGCGGTACTACCGCCAGGACAGCGGTACCGCTGCGCCAGCCAGCGGCACTGCCGCGTAGAGGAGACTAGTAGGGAAAGGACCCAAACACGGTACTACCGCAGTGGTAGGGGCGGTACTACTGCTCCTGGAACGGTACTACCGCCTCTACAACCGCAACTAGTGCCGCAAAACCTGACATGAGAAAAAGACCCCTCGAGTCAAGGCGGTAGGAGCCACACAGCCCAGCGGTACTACGGCAGCGGGGTCACGGGTGGTACTACCGCCGTGGAGCGGTACTGCCGCTTGTGACCCTTCGGCCGTACTACCGCTGGCAGTGCGGTACTACCACTGGGGCACATAAGAGAGAGAGAGAGGGAGAGAATCTCTCCAAAGATGCTGAGGACGAGGCGGAGGTGCCAGGCACCCCAGCGGTACTACTGCTGTGGAGCCACGGGCGGTACTACCGCTGTGGAGCACTACTGCCGCTTGTGGCTCCTCAGCGGTACTACCGCTGGGTTGCGCGGTACTATCGCTTGGACCCAGACAGAACAAGGAAGAGAGGAGAGAACTCTACAATGGAATGGAAAAGCTCGGAGGGTGGGAAGCTGATGTGTACGTGATGATTCCACCCATGCAATACCCCAGCGGACCCCCTCTTGATAGTATGGTGCCCTCTACGCAACTAGTCCACCGAGAAAGAAACGAAAGAGCTACACCGTCTTGAAATACACTCCGAGGGGAAGAAAGCGTCTGGTGCCAGGGGAGAATCTGTGAATTATTCAAAGCACAAGATTAGTCCGCAAACATGTTGTCATGAATCACCAAAACTACCTTGAGAGAGATATGCCGTAACAATCTCCCCCTTTTTGGTGGATTGATGACAACTAGGGATTTGCGCAAGGAAAAGAAATAAACAAAGAAAACTAAGAACTACAAAATATAGACGGGCTCCCCCAGAATGTGTGCACCTAGATAGGGCAAGACACACACATTCGGATCAACACTCCCCCTATATTTTATAGTCCAACAATACTAAGCACAAGATATATGAGAGAAGAGAATAAACAGGACAAGCATGCATCTCATAATAAACTACAGTACTTTGAATAGACATAAGTAATAAGGTAGCGATAGGGAGCATATGTCTCACACCATATGTCTAGAACTTAGGTCTCACAGGCACCAAACCAAACCAAATAAAGACACCGAGAGAACACACAAGAAATCACAAGACGACTCAAAGCATGGCAACAACACAAATCCCTACACTCTCACCCCCTTTGGCAGCGATACACCAAAAAAGGGCAAAGAGTGACGCTACGACTCCAGGTGATGGGAAGAAGAAGATCTCGAACATCACATCTCTGCATCTTCATCGTGGGTCGAAAACTGCTCGGCATCGGAGTCGGTCCAAGGGCAATGCTGATGAATCCATTCCTCCTCTTCAGTGATCTGACCCTCAGACCCACTAGCAACTGTTGCTCCCATCTGACGCATGAGCTCCTTGTGGCGCGTCC
The DNA here is from genome assembly GCF_018294505.1 of Triticum aestivum. Lineage (NCBI taxonomy): Eukaryota > Viridiplantae > Streptophyta > Magnoliopsida > Poales > Poaceae > Triticum > Triticum aestivum. The sequence continues at coordinate 1,232,049 of NC_057806.1, forward strand.
TGGCATGCTTCTCCGCCACATGAGTCATGTACTGACCATGAGACTCCATGCAGAAAAGCTTCTTCATCTTGCGTTTAAGCTTCTGTGCCCATGAAGGTTCTGTACTAGAGGGCCCAAAGTCCCCTCATGATCATCAGTAGCAGCCCCACCCTCAGTCCCCATGGTAGCAGCAGCAGCAGACGGATCCCCCATGGCAGCAGCAGCAGACGGACCCCCTGTGTGAGGCGCTGGGGTGGTCCAATTGTCCTTCTTCCTCAGACGCTTGATCTCATGAGAAACCAAGTCTCCAGTTTCTAGCAACACTCTAGGATAAGTCTGTGCCCAGGCCCTCTCAATGAGCCTCATGATGAATGGACCATATATAGGGCACTTGCACTCAGACATGGCAGAGAGAAGTTCAGACCACATGACATGAGAAATATCCAGGCTCTCTCCAGTGCTTGCTTCCTTCTCATGCTGACAGAAAAGGAGCATGTCCACGAGGTAAGAGTGGACCATATCCAGATTCCCGATCCGAGGGAAGAGAGTCTCATGGAAGATGCGATGAAGAATATCCAGATACGGAGACAGCTCATAGGTCTTCTTCTCAGTTACTGGGTGAACTTTCACAGTGCAGTAGGGCCAAAGGGCTTGCTTGTGGGTCGACGTAGCATTGCGGTGAGGGCGGAAACCGACAGGAGTCTCAAGCCCGTGATCCACCACATCAAGTAACTCCATGAAAGCCTTCCACTTGACGGAAAGCAGCTTGCCATTGGTCATCCATGTCAGAGTCCTGTCGACATCCGTCCCAAGATGGACGGTGGCATAGAATTGAGCCACCAAATCTGTATCGAAATCCTTGTTGAATTGCATGATCCTGAGAATGTTCAGCTGAGTGCACATCTGAAGGGCTTCGCCAAAGTACTCCGGGTCCTTCTCCATAGCATCAGTGTCAATGGAGCGAACATCAACAAAAAGATTCTTCTTGGCCTTGATCACATCAAAGTAGATGGCAAACTGAAAACGGTTCCAGAACGGATGGTTGACCAATGCGGGTTCTTGGTCCACCGCATAGGGGTTGCAGCGACGCTTCTCCCAAAACTCCTTGTTGGTCATCTCAGTCACAGTCTTCCCCTTTGGCTTGTTGGCGGATCGCTTCGATTGCTGAGGAGGTGGAGGAACACTTGCAAATGCACTTGCTGGAGGCGGTTGGGTGCTCAAGGAACCATTGGCTGGCTCTGAGGTGCGGTAGCATTTTGATGTAGCACGCCCGGGGTTGATACGGCGACCTTGCTGCTCGGAATGGTCATCACCTGGAGCCAAACACAAGAACACGCAAAACAACCAGAAAGAACGAGCATAAGCCAACAAACACAACAAAAATGATCAAGGTAAAGCAGGAATATGATGGAATTTGACATGCAGCGGTAGTACCATGACATGCCCGCGGTAGTACCGCCTCAATCGGTAGTACCGCCCCAAAGAGAGCGGTAGTACCGCTCAAGGTCAAGTGGTAGTACCACTCCAACGAGAGTGGTAGTACTGCTTGAGGCGAAGAAACAACAGTTTCCTACCGCACGAGGCAGAGAAATAACGGTTTCCTACTACCGTGGTCAGATCCGGCACTACCGGCCTACCAAATTCAAAAATATTCCTACCAAACTCTAATCGAGATAGTCTAGTTGTCTACTCCAACCAACTCAAGCCTAGATTTAGCCAAAAATCTAGAGATGAAACCACCATTGCCCCTAAGAAACAAGATCTGAAAACGAGACAAAAGGAAAGAAGGAATGGGGGCAATACCGGCATCCATGGCAAGAGAACGAGGTGGGGATCGACTCCACCAAAGGAAATGGAGAGGGACGCCCCGGAGACGGAGATCCGCCGGAGCCCTCCCGCGGCGAGTGGAGGATGGAGAGAGGAAGAGGAAAGAGGGGGCGAAGTGAATGGGTATGGGGGAGAAGAAACCTCCCCCTGCCCCGACTTAACCCCCTGGTCCCGTCCCTCAGCGGTAGTACCGTGCTGGGGGGCGGTAGTACCACTTATGAGTGGTAGTACCGCGCACCACCAGCGGTAGTACCGCCCAGCACGCCACGGCAACCAAACAAACAAGGCTTTTGCTCGAAGGAAAGACAAAAACGGCAAGAAAAAGAGCACACCAGCAAACGACCAAGACACACCTCATCAAAAGAGGGTGGTGACCGAGGCCACCTATGTTTGAGTCAAAAGGTATGGCGCCGTGAAGATTTGAACCTTGGGCCCATGACCAAAACTCGTCTTTGAAGCACAAGTACCATCAACAATGGCTAAAGTGAAAGACTCGATCAATTTATGCATAATGGGGGGAGGGAGAGTTCATTGAGAGAACAACACTCCCCCTATGTCCATGCCTACACCTAAACTAGACAACAAAACAAGCGTGGTGGGGTGTGCAAGGGTTCAAGCCACATTGCTCGAATCAATGATATTTAGCTCATGCCTTAACTTGCGAAATCTTGCTTCATCCAAGGGCTTCGTGAAAATATCTGCAAGGTTGTCATGAGTGTTGACATAGTTGAGCTCGATCTCTCCTCGCCTAATGTGATCCCGGATGGAGTGATACCGAATCTCAATATGCTTCGTCTTGAAGTGTTGCACCGGGTTGAGAGAGATCTTGCTGGCACTTTCATTGTCACACCAAAGAGGCACTTTGTCACAAGTGACACCATAATCCTTTAAAGTTTGCCTCATCCATAGGAGTTGTGCACAACAACTACCGGCGGCAACATACTCCGCCTCAGTGGACGAGAGAGACACACAACTTTGCTTTTTGGAAGACCAACTTACCAAAGAGCAACCAAGGAATTGGCACCCTCCGGAAGTGGACCTCCTATCCACTTTGTCTCCCACCCAATCGGAATCTGAGTATCCTACAAGCTTGAAGTTTGATCCTCTTGGGTACCATAAGCCAAAGTTTGGGGTATGATCCAAATATCGAAAGATTCGTTTGACCGCCACATAGTGACTTTCCTTAGGTGCGGCTTGAAACCGTGCACAAATTCCCACACTCAACATGATGTCCGGTCTAGATGCACAAAGGTAAAGCAAGGATCCAATCATGGAACGATATACCTTTTGATCCACCACTTTACCATTGGGATCTAAGTCAAGTTGGCACTTGGTGGGCATTGGAGTGGAAGCCGGCTTGACGTCACTTAGCTTGAATCTCTTGAGCATGTCTTGAGTGTATTTGGATTGATTGATGAAGGTTCCTTCTCTTCTTTGCTTCACTTCGAACCCTAGAAAGAACTTTAACTCTCCCATGGAGGACATCTCGAACTTTGAGGTCATGAGAGCGGCAAATTCTTCATTGAAAGCTTTGTTAGGAGAACCAAAGATAATATCATCAACATATAATTGGCACACAAACAACTCCCCTTTGACCTTCTTAGTAAAAAGAGTGGGGTCGATTAGCCCAACTTCAAAACCATGGTCTTGTAACAACTCGGTAAGGTGGTCATACCACGAACGTGGGGCTTGTTTAAGGCCATAGAGTGCCTTATCAAGTTGATACACATGATCGGGAAAGTAGGGATCCTCGAACCCGGGGGGTTGTTTGACGTAAACCAATTCATTAATAGGACCATTAAGAAAAGCACTCTTCACATCCATTTGTTGTAACTTAAAGTTATGATGAGAAGCATATGCAATCAACATGCGAATGGATTCAAGACGAGCAACGGGAGCAAAGGTTTCACCTTAGTCGATACCCTCGACTTTGGGGTAGCCTTGTGCTACCAAACGAGCCTTGTTGCGAATGATAATCCCATGGGCATCTTGCTTGTTCTTAAATATCCACTTGGTTCCTATGACATTGTGATTCCCGATTGGTCTTGGCACCAATCTCCACACTTTGTTGCGCTCGAAGTTGTTGAGTTCTTCATGCATGGCATTGAGCCAATCCGGATCTTCTAGCGCTTCATAGACCTTGTGGGGTTCCACACAAGAGACAAACGCATGATGCTCACAATAATTTGCTAATTGTCTACGAGTGCTTACCCCCTTTCTTAAGCTTCCAAGCACATTCGTCATGAGATGATCCTTGGTGGAGAGCTTGGAAGCAACCTTGGCGGCACGACGCTCTAATTCCTCCTCGAGGGAGAGACGAGGAGTGGTCACTTGATCATCTTGAGCGTCGTATTGGGCTTGTTCTTGTTCTTGAACTTGCTCGGAGGAGAGAACTTGACCTTGGGCATCACTTGATGTGTCAACACCGTCTTGAGCATGATCTTGCCCTTGGTCATGTTCTTGAAGATGAGGGCCTTCATGTTGAACCTCGAAACCGTGTGGGCCTTGGGTTGGTGATGGCTCCACTTGAGTGGAACTTTGTCCTTCTCCTTCGGCCAAAAGGGGTTCCTCAATGGGTAGGATAAAGCCAACACCCATTCTTCTTATGGCTTGGGGAGGAATTTCATCACCTACATCACAAGTGCCACTTTGCTCCACTTGGGAGCCGTTATTCTCATCAAACTCCACGTTACACGTCTCCTCAATAACTCCCGTGGATTTATTAAGGACACGGTAAGCATGAGAGTTTGTAGCATAGCCAACAAATATGCCCTCATAAGCTCTAGCCTCAAATTTAGACAACCGAACACCTTTCTTGAGAATGAAACACTTACACCCGAATACCCGGAAGTACTTGAGGTTGGGCTTGTTACAGGTGAGTATCTCGTATGGAGTCTTGTTCAAGCCCTTGCGAAGGTAGAGCCGATTGGATGCATGACACGCGGTGTTGACGGCTTCGGCCCAAAATTTTTATGGAGACTTGAACTCCGCCATCATGGTCCTTGCCGCATCCATCAATGTCCGGTTCTTCCTCTCTGCAACACCGTTTTGTTGAGGGGTGTAGGGTGCAGAATATTTATGCTTGATTCCCTCATCACTAAGAAACTCATCCAAGGTGTAGTTCTTGAACTCGATGCCGTTGTCACTTCTTATTGTCAAGATCTTTTCATTGTGTTGACGTTGTGCTTCATTTGCAAAGTCAATGACGGTTTGTTGGGTCTCGCTCTTCCTCTTGAAGAAAAACACCCACGTGTACCTTGAGTAGTCATCCACAATCACCAAGCAATACTTCCTACCTCCAGGACTATCGAAGGATGGAGGTACAAAGAGATCCATGTGAAGTAGCTCCAAAGGCCTCTTTGAATAAATGATAGTCGTGGGAGGGTGAGCCTTCTCATGTAGCTTTCCTTTGATACAGGCACTGCAAGCACGATTTTTAGCAAAACTAACATTCGTTAGTCCACGGACATGGTCTTGTGATAGGGCATCATTGCCTTGAGGAATTTGCGCTTGATCCAATTGTCATCCGTGTCCTTGCTCCCGTGATCTCGTAGTGAGACCGCGAGTTTGGTTACTCTCCGATAAATCTCACGAGGTTCTTCATCTTATTTCATTGCAAACTCATCGGCCTCATCTTGTACCACTTCATAGTTGGAGCGTTGAATGCTTGCGCTTCCCTAGTAGAGAGAGACAACACAATGCCATGCATCTTTGGCCAAGGCGAAGGGACGAAGAGGAGGTAGGTCTTCGGGTGGAATTGCATCTTGAATGATGAAGAGAGAATTCTCATTGAATTGATTGTCCGCGGCTTCTTGAGGAGTGAAGTTGCTTGGATCATGTTGATAGAAACCTTCTTCAATGATTCTCCAAAGGTTAGTGTTCACATGATTTAAATGACGTTTAAAGCGGTAAACCCAAGAATCAAAATCCTCATTTTTTTACAATCTTAGGGGGAGGACCGGCATGATTCAAATGAGTGGAAGGAACCGGTCCACCATAAACAAGTGGTGGTTCCACATGGGCAAAGATGCCAGTGGCATTCTTACCACTAGAAGAAGGAGCCTTTTCACTACTAGCTTCCCCCTTGTCGGGATATCATCCGTCACCTTGTTGGCGGGGTCACCTAAAGGAAATATGCCCTAGAGGCAATAATAAAGTTATTATTTATTTCCTTATATCATGATAAATGTTTATTATTCATGCTAGAATTGTATTAACCGGAAACATAATACATGTGTCAATACATAGACAAACAGAGTGTCACTAGTATGCCTCTACTTGACTAGCTCGTTAATCAAAGATGGTTATGTTTCCTAACCATGGACAAAGAGTTGTTATTTGATTAACGGGATCACATCATTAGGTGAATGATCTGATTGACATGACCCATTCCATTAGCTTAGCACCCGATCGTTTAGTATGTTGCTATTGCTTTCTTCATGACTTATACATGTTCCTATGACTATGAGATTATGCAAATCCCGTTTGCCGGAGGAACACTTTGTGTGCTACCAAACGTCACAACATAACTGGGTGATTATAAAGGAGCTCTACAGGTGTCTCCAAAGGTACATGTTGGGTTGGCGTATTTCGAGATTAGGTTTTTTCACTCCGATTGTCGGAGAGGTATCTCTGGGCCCTCTCGGTAATGCACATCACATAAAGCCTTGCAAGCATTGCAACTAATGAGTTAGTTGCGGGATGATGGATTACGGTACGAGTAAAGAGACTTGCCAATAACAAGATTGAACTAGGTATTGGATACCAACGATCGAATCTCGGGTAAGTAACATACCGATGACAAAGGGAACAACGTATGTTATGCGGTCTGACCGATAAAAGATCTTCGTAGAATATGTAGGAGCCAATATGAGCATCCAGGTTCCGCTATTGGTTATTGACCGGAGACGTGTCTCGGTCATGTCTACATTGTTCTCGAACCCGTAGGGTCCGCACGCTTAAGGTTTCGATGATAGTTATATTATGAGTTTATGCATTTTGATGTACCGAAGTTTGTTCGGGGTCCCGGATGTGATCACGGACATGACGAGGAGTCTCGAAATGGTCGAGACATAAAGATTGATATATTGGAATCCTATATTTGGATATCGGAAGTGTTCCGGGTGAAATCAGGATTTTACCGGATTACCGGGAGGTTACCGGAACCCCCCAGGAGGTATATGGGCCTTAGTGGGCCTTAGTGGAAGAGAAGAGAGGTGGCCAGAGATGGGCCGCGCGTCCCTCCCCCCTTGGTCCGAATAGGACAAGGAGAGGGGGCCGACCCCCCTTCCTCCTCTCTCTCCTCTTTCCCCCCTCCGCGAATCCTATTCCAACTAGGAAAGGGGGGGAGTCCTACTCCCGGAGGGAGTAGGACTCCTCTTGGCGCACATCCTCTTGGCCGCCCCCCCTTTTGAGCCTTTATATACGGAGGCAAGGGGCACCCCTAAGGACACAAGTTGATCCACGTGATCATATTCTTAGCCGTGTGCGGTGCCCCCTTCCACCATAGTCCTCGATAATATTGTAGCGGTGCTTAGGCGAAGCCCTGCGACGGTAGTACATCAAGATCGTCACCACGCCGTCGTGCTGATGGAACTCTTCCCCGACACTTTGCTGGATCGGAGTCCGGGGATCGTCATCGAGCTGAACGTGTGCTAGAACTCGGAGGTGCCGTAGTTTCGGTGCTTGATCGGTCGGGCCGTGAAGACGTACGACTACATCAACCAAGTTAACGCTTCCGTTGTCGATCTACAAGGGTACGTAGATCATACTCTCCCCTCTCGTTGCTATACATCACCATGATCTTGCGTGTGCGTAGGAAATTTTTTGAAATTACTACGTTCCCCAACAGTGGCATCCGAGCCTAGGTTTTGTATGTTGATGTTATATGCACGAGTAGAACACAAGTGAGTTGTGGGCGATATAAGTCATACTGCTTACCAGCATGTCATACTTTGGTTTGGCGGTATTGTTGGACGAAGCGGCCCAGACCGACATTACGCGTACGCTTACGCGAGACCGGTTCTCCTGACGTGCTTTGCACATAGGTGGCTTGCGGGTGACAGTTTCTCCAACTTTAGTTGAACCGAGTGTGGCTACGCCCGGTCCTTGCGAAGGTTAAAACAGCACCAACTTGACAAACTATCGTTGTGGTTTTGATGCGTAGGTAAGATTGGTTCTTTCTTAAGCCCGTAGCAGCCACGTAAAACTTGCAACAACAAAGTAGAGGACGTCTAACTTGTTTTTGCAGGGCATGTTGTGATGTGATATGGTCAAGACATGATGCTAAATTTTATTGTATGAGATGATCATGTTTTGTAACCGAGTTATCGGCAACTGGCAGGAGCCATATGGTTGTCGCTTTATTGTATGCAATGCAATCACGCTGTAATGCTTTACTATATCACTAAGCGGTAGCGATAGTCGTGGAAGCATAAGATTGGCGAGACGACAACGATGCTACGATGGAGATCAAGGTGTCGCGCCGGTGACGATGGTGATCATGACGGTGCTTCGGAGATGGAGATCACAAGCACAAGATGATGATGGCCATATCATATCACTTATATTGAATGCATGTGATGTTTATCTTTTATGCATCTTATCTTGCTTTGATTGACGGTAGCATTATAAGATGATCTCTCACTAATTATCAAGAAGTGTTCTCCCTGAGTATGCACCGTTGCGAAAGTTCTTCGTGCTGAGACACCACATGATGATCGGGTGTGATGGGCTCTACGTTCAAATACAACGGGTGCAAAACAGTTGCACACCGGAATACTCAGGTTATACTTGATGAGCCAAGAATATACAGATATGGCCTCGGAACACGGAGACCGAAAGGTGGAGTGTGAATCATATAGTAGATATGATCAACATAGTGATGTTCACCAATGAAACTGCTCCATCTCACGTGATGATCGGACATGGTTTAGTTGATTTGGATCACGTGATCACTTAGAGGATTAGAGGGATGTCTATCTAAGTGGGAGTTCTTAAGTAATATGATTAAATTGAACTTAAATTTATCATGAACTTAGTCTCGGTAGTATTTTGCAAATCATGTTGTAGATCAATAGCTCGCGTTGTTGCTTCCCTGTGTTTATTTTGATATGTTCCTAGAGAAAATTGTGTTGAAAGATGTTAGTAGCAATGATGCGGATTGGATCCGTGATCTGAGGTTTATCCTCATTGCTGCAAAGAAGAATTATGTCCTTGATGTACCGCTAGGTGACAGACCTATTGCAGGAGCAGATGCAGACGTTATGAACGTTTGGCTAGCTCAATATGATGACTACTTGATAGTTTAGTGCACCATGCTTAATGGCTTAGAATCGGGACTTCAAAGACGTTTTGAATGTCATGGACCATATGAGATGTTCCAGGAGTTGAAGTTAATATTTCAAGCAAATACCCGAGTTGAGAGATATGAAGTCTCCAACAAGTTCTATAGCCAAAAGATGGAGGAGAATCGCTCAACTAGTGAGCATGTGCTCAGATTGTCTGGGTACTACAATCGCTTGAATCAAGTGGGAGTTAATCTTACAGATAAGATAGTGATTGACAGAATTCTCTAGTCACCATCACCAAGTTAGTAGAACTTTGTGATGAACTATAGTATGCAAGGGATGACGAAAACGACTCCCGAGCTTTTCATGATGATGAAATCGATGAAGGTAGAAATCAAGAAAGAGCATCAAGTGTTGATGGTAGACAAGACCACTAGTTTCAATAAAAGGGCAAAGGGAAGAAGGGGAACTTCAAGAAGAACGACAAGCAAGTTGCTGCTCAAGTGAAGAAGCCCAAGTCTGGTCCTAAGCCTGAGACTAAGTGCTTCTACTGCAAAGGGACTGGTCACTGAAAGCGGAACTGCCCCAAGTATTTGGCGGATAAGAAGGATGGGAAAGTAAACAAAGGTTTATTTGATATACAGATTATTAAAGTGTATTTTACTAGTGTTCGTAGCAACCCCTCGGTATTTGATACTGGTTCAGTTGCTAAGAGTAGTAACTCGAAACGGGAGTTGCAGAATGAACAGAAACTAGTTAAGGGTGAAGTGACGATGTGTGTTGGAAGTAGTTCCAAGATTGATATGATCATCATCGCACACTCCCTATACTTTCGGGATTAGTGTTGAACCTAAATAAGTGTTATTTGGTGTTTGCGTTGAGCATGAATATGATTTGATCATGTTTATTGCAATACGGTTATTCATTTAAGTTAGAGAATAATTGTTGTTCTGTTTACATGAATAAAACCTTATATGGTTACACACCCAATGAAAATGGTTCATTGGATCTCGATCGTAGTGATACACATATTCATAATATTGAAGACAAAAGATGCAAAGTTAATAATGATAGTGCAACCTATTTGTGGCACTGCCGTTTAGGTCATATTGGTGTAAAGCGCATGAAGAAACTCCATGCTGATGGGATTTTGGAATCACTTGATGCTTGCAAACCATGTCTTATGGGCAAGATGACTAAAACTCCGTTCTCCGGAACAATGGAGCGAGCAACTGACTTATTGGAAATAATACATACTGATGTATGTGATCCGATGAGTGTTGAGGCTCGCGGCAGGTATCGTTATTTTCTAACCTTCACAGATGATTTGAGCAGATATGGGGATATCTACTTGATGAAACATAAGTCTGAAACATTTGAACAGTTCAAATAATTTCAGAGTGAAGTGGAAAATCATCGTGACAAGAAGATAAGGTTTCCACGATCTGATCGCGGAGACGAATATTTGAGTTACGAGTTTGGTCTTCAATTAAAACAATGTGGAATAGTTTCACAAATTCATGCCACTTGGAACACCACAGCATAATGGTGTATCCGAACATCATAACCGTACTTTATTGGATATAGTACAATCTATGATGTTTCTCACCGATTTACCACTATCGTTTTGGGGTCATGCATTAGAGACAGCTGCATTCATGTTAAATAGGGCACCATCAAAATCCGTTGAGACGAAGCCTTATGAACTGTGGTTTGGCAAGAAACCAAAGTTGTCGTTTCTTAAAGTTTGGGGTTGCGATGCTTATATGAAAAAGTTTCATCCTGATAAGCTCAAACCCAAATCGGAGAAATATGTCTTCATAGGATACCCAAAGGAGACAGTTGGGTACACCTTCTATCACAGATCCGAAGGCAAGACATTCGTTGCTAAGAATGGATCCTTTCTAGAGAAGGAGTTTCTCTCGAAAGAAGTGAGTGGGAGGAAAGTAGAACTTGATGAGGTAACTGTACCTGCTCCATAATTGGAAAGTAGTTCATCACAGAAATCTGTTCCTGTGACTCCTGCACCAATTAGTGAGGAAGATAATGATGATGATCATGTAACTTCGGATCAAGTTACTACCAAACCTCGTAGGTCAACCAGAGTGAGATCCGCACCAGAGTGGTACGGTAATCCTATTCTGGAGGTCATGTTACTTGACCATGACGAACCTACGAACTATGAGGAAGCGATGATGAGCCCAGATTCCGATAAATGGCTTGAGGCCATGAAATCTGAGATAGGATCCATGTATGAGAACAAAGTGTGGACTTTGGTGGACTTGCCCGATGATCGGCAAGCCATTGATAATAAATGGATCTTCAAGAGGAAGACAGACACTGATAGTAGTGTTACTATCTACAAAGCTAGAATTGTTGCAAAAGTTTTCGACAAGTTCAAGGTGTTGACTACGATGAGATTTTCTCACTCGTATCTATGCTTAGGTCTGTCCGAATCATGTTAGCAATTGCCGCATTTTATGAAATCTGGCAAATGGATAAACAAAACTGCATTCCTTAATGGATTTATTAAAGAAGAGTTGTATGTGATGCAACAAGAAGATTTTGTCAATCCTAAAGGTGCTAACAAAATATGCAAGCTCCAGCAATCCGTTTATGGACTGGTGCAAGCATCTCGGAGTTGGAATATACGCTTTGATAAGTTGATCAAAGCATATAGTTTTATACAGACTTGCGGTGAAGCCTGTATTTACTAGAAAGTGAGTGGGAGCACTACAACATTTCTGATAAGTATATGTGAATGACATATTGTTGATCGGAGATAATGTAGAATTATTCTGCAAAGCATAAAGGAGTGTTTGAAAGGAGTTTTTCAAAGAAAGACCTCGGTGAAGCTGCTTACATATTAAGCATCAAGATCTATAGAGATAGATCAAGACGCTTGATAAGGATTTTTCAATAAGTACAAACCTTGACAAGATTTTGAAGTAGTTCAAAATGGAGCAGTCAAAGAAAGAGTTCTTGCCTGTGTTACAAGGTGTGAAGTTGAGTAAGACTCAAAGCCCGACCACGGCAGAAGATAGAAAGAGAATGAAAGTCATTCCCTATGCCTCAGTCATAGGTTCTATAAAGTATGCCATGCTGTGTACCAGATCTATTCTATACCATACACTGTGTTAAGAGAGAGAGTACAATAGTGATCTAGGAGTAGATCAATGGACAACGGTCAAAATTATCCTTACTGGAATAAGGATATGTTTCTCGATTATGGAGGTGACAAAAGGTTCGTCGTAAAGGGTTACGTCGATGCAAGTTTTAACACTGATCCAGATGACTCTAAGTCTCAATCTGGATACATATTGAAAGTGGGAGCAATTAGCTAGAGTAGCTCCATGTAGAGCATTGTTGACATAGAAATTTGCAAAATACATGCGGATCTGAATGTGGCAGACCCGTTGACTAAACTTCTCTCACAAGCAAAACATGATCACTTTTTGGGTCTTAATCACATAGCGATGTGAACTAGATTATTGAATCTAGTAAACCCTTTGGGTGTTAGTCACATGGAGATGTGAACCAATCACATAAAGATGTGAACTATTGATGTTAAATCACATGGCGATGTGATCTAGATTATTGACTCTAGTGCAAGTGGGAGACTGAAGGAAATATGCCCTAGAGGCAATAATAAAGTTATTATTTATTTCCTTATATCATGATAAATGTTTATTATTCATGCTAGAATTGTGTTAACCGGAAACATAATACATGTGTGAATACATAGACAAATAGAGTGTCACTAGTATGCCTCTACTTGACTAGCTCGTTAATCAAAGATGGTTATGTTTCCTAACCATGGACAAAGAGTTGTTATTTGATTAACGGGATCACATCATTAGGTGAATGATCTGATTGACATGACCCATTCCATTAGCTTAGCACCCGATCGTTTAGTATGTTGCTATTGCTTTCTTCATGACTTATACATGTTCCTATGACTATGAGATTATGCAACTCCCGTTTGCCGGAGGAACACTTTGTGTGCTACCAAACGTCACAACGTAACTGGGTGATTATAAAGGAGCTCTACAGGTGTCTCCAAAGGTACATGTTGGGTTGGCGTATTCGAGATTAGGATTTGTCACTCCGATTGTCGGAGAGGTATCTCTGGGCCCTCTCGGTAATGCACATCACATAAAGCCTTGCAAGCATTGCAACTAATGAGTTAGTTGCGGGATGATGGATTACAGAACGAGTAAAGAGACTTGCCGATAATGAGATTGAACTAGGTATTGGATACCGACGATCGAATCTCGGGCAAGTAACATACTGATGACAAAGGGAACAACGTATGTTATGCGGTCTGACCGATAAAAGATCTTCGTAGAATATGTAGGAGCCAATATGAGCATCCAGGTTCCGCTATTGGAAATATGCCCTAGAGGCAATAATAAATTAGTTATTATTATATTTCCTTGTTCATGATAATCGTTTATTATCCATGCTAGAATTGTATTGATAGGAAACTCAGATACATGTGTGGATACATAGACAACACCATGTCCCTAGTAAGCCTCTAGTTGACTAGCTCGTTGATCAATAGATGGTTACGGTTTCCTGACCATGGACATTGGATGTCGTTGATAACGGGATCACATCATTAGGAGAATGATGTGATGGACAAGACCCAATCCTAAGCATAGCACTAGATCGTGTAGTTCGTATGCTAAAGCTTTTCTAATGTCAAGTATCATTTCCTTAGACCATGAGATTGTGCAACTCCCGGATACCGTAGGAGTGCTTTGGGTGTGCCAAACGTCACATCGTAACTGGGTGGCTATAAAGGTACACTACGGGTATTTCTGAAAGTGTCTGTTGGGTTGGCACGAATCAAGACTGGGATTTGTCACTCCGTGTGACGGAGAGGTATCTCTGGGCCCACTCGGTAGGACATCATCATAATGTGCACAATGTGATCAAGGAGTTGATAACGGGATGATGTGTTACGGAACGAGTAAAAGAGACTTGCCGCTAACGAGATTGAACAAGGTATCGGGATACCGACGATCGAATCTCGGGCAAGTGTCGTACCGATAGACAAAGGGAATTGTATACGGGATTGATTAAGTCCTTGACATCGTGGTTCATCCGATGAGATCATCGTGGAACATGTGGGAGCCAACATGGGTATCCAGATCCCGCTGTTGGTTATTGGCTGGAGAGTTGTCTCTGTCATGTCTACGTGTCTCCCGAACCCGTAGGGTCTACACACTTAAGGTTCGGTGACGCTAGGGTTATAGAGATATTAGTATGCGGTAACCCGAAAGTTGTTCGGAGTCCCGGATGAGATCCCGGATGTCACGAGGAGTTCCGGAATGGTCCGGAGGTAAAGAATTATATATAGGAAGTGCTATTTCGGCCATTGGGACAAGTTTTGGGGTCACCGGTATTGTACCGGGACGACCGGAAGGGTCTCGGGGGTCCACCGGGTGGGGCCACCTGCCCCGGGGGCCACATGGGCTGTAGGGGGTGCGCCTTGGCCTATATGGGCTAAGGGCACCAGCCCCAAGAGGCCCATGCGCCAAGAGAAGAGAGGAAAGGAAGAGTCCTAAAGGGGGAAGGCACCTCCGAGGTGCCTTGGGGAGGATGGACTCCTCCCCCCCTTGGCCGCACCCTTCCTTGGAGGAAGGGGCAAGGCTGCGCCCTCCCCCTCTCCCTTGGCCCTATATATAGTGGGGGGAAGGGAGGGCAACCTAACCTAAGCCCTGGCGCCTCCCTCTCCCTCCCATGACACATCTCCCTCCTCCCGTAGCGCTTTGCGAAGCCCTGTTGGAATCCCGCTACTTCCACCACCACGCCGTCGTGCTGCTGGATCTCCATCAACCTCTCCTTCCCCCTTGCTGGATCAAGAAGGAGGAGACATCGCTGCTCCGTACGTGTGTTGAACGCGGAGGTGCCGTCCGTTCGGCGCTAGGATCATCGGTGATTTGGATCACGACGAGTACGACTCCATCAACCCCGTTCTCTTGAACGCTTCCGCGCGCGATCTACAAGGGTATGTAGATCCACTCCTCCCTCGTTGCTAGATGACTCCATACATAGATCTTGGTGACACGTAGGAAAATTTTGAATTATTGCGACGTTACCCAACATCGGTCATGTCTACATTGTTCTCGAACCCGTAGGGTCCGCACGCTTAAGGTTTCGATGACAGTTATATTATGAGTTTATGCATTTTGATGTAACGAAGTTTGTTCGGAGTCCCGGATGTGATCACGGACATGACGAGGAGTCTCAAAATGGTCGAGACATAAAGATTGATATATTGGAAGCCTATATTTGGATATCGGAAGTGTTCCGGGTGAAATCGGGATTTTACCGGATTACCAGGAGGTTACCGGAACCCCCCGGGAGGTATATGGGCCTTAGTGGGCCTTAGTGGAAGAGAGGAGAGGTGGACAGAGATGGGCCGCGTGCCCCTCCCCCCCTTGATCTGAATATGACAAGGAGAGGGGGCCGGCCCCCTTCCTCCTCTCTCTCCTCTTTCCCCCCTCCGCGAATCCTATTCCAACTAGGAAAGGGGGGGAGTCCTACTCCCGGAGGGAGTAGGACTCCTCCTGGCGCGCCTCCTCTTGGCCGCCCCCCCCCTTTCGAGCCTTTATATACGGAAGCAAGGGGCACCCCTGAGGACACAAGTTGATCCACATGATCATATTCTTAGCCGTGTGCGGTGCCCCCTTCCACCATAGTCCTCGATAATATTGTAGCGGTGCTTAGGTGAAGCCCTGCGACGGTAGTACATCAAGATCATCACCACGCCGTCGTGCTGACGGAACTCTTCCCCGACACTTTGCTGGATCGGAGTCCGGGGATCGTCATCGAGCTGAACGTGTGCTAGAACTCGGAGGTGCCGTAGTTTTGGTGCTTGATCGGTCGGGCCGTGAAGACGTACGACTACATCAACCAAGTTAACGCTTCCGTTGTCGATCTACAGGGGTACGTAGATCATACTCTCCCCTCTCGTTGCTATGCATCACCATGATCTTGTGTGTGCGTAGGAATTTTTTTGAAATTACTACGTTCCCCAACATCACCCACTTTCAACGGTGCGGTGGATAGTTTAAGCCCCTCAAGAAATTTAGTAAACATGCTTTCAACTTCAGTCGTCATGGAGGTTTTCAATGTCTCCAAGGCCACATTGAACTCCTCGTGAGAGACCGAGGTTCCCCCATCTCCTGTAGACGAGATCGGATTCACACTGGAGTGTTCGTCCACACCGTCTACGGTATCAACCATACTCTTTGGACGGTAAAGTCCTTAATAAAGAGACGAGGCTCTGATACCAATTGAAAGGATCTATATGGTTGACTAGAGGGGGGGGGGGTGAATAGGCAACTACCAATTTTTAACTTTTCTTAATCAAATTAAACTTTGCATCAAAGTAGGTTGTCTAAATGTGCAACTAGGTGAGCAACCTATATGATGCAATACCAACAAGCAAACAAGCAAGCAAGAGAAGTAACACTAAAGAGCTTGCACAAGTAAAGGTAAGAGATAACCAAGAGTGGATCCGGTGAAGACGAGGATGAGTTACTGAAGTTCCTTCCCTTTGAGGGGAAGTACGTCTCCGTTGGAGCGGTGTGGAGGCACGATGCTCCCCAAGAAGCCACTAGGGCCACTGTATTCTCCTCACGCCCTCACACAATGCGAGATGCCGTGATTCCACTATTGGTGCCCTTGAAGGCGGCGACCGAACCTTTACAAACAAGGTTGGGGCAATCTCCACAACTTAATCGGAGGCTCCCAACAAAACCACGAAGCTTCACCACAATGGACTATGGCTCCATGGTGACCTCAACCGTCTAGGGTGCTCAAACACCCAAGAGTAACAAGATCCGCTAGGGATGAGTGGGGGAATCAAAAATCTCTTGGTGGAAGTGTAGACCGGGGCCTTCTCAACCACTCCCGAGCAAATCAACAAGTTTGATTGGCTAGAGAGATAGATCGGGCGAAAATGAAGCTTGGAGCATTTAATGGAGCTTGAGCAATAAATGGAGCTTGGGGGAGGAAGAGGTAGGTCAAAGAGAAGAAGGGGACTCCCTTTTATAGTGGGGGCAACAATCCAACCGTTGCCCCCCACCAACCAGCCCCGCACAGGGTGGTGCTACCGCTGAGAGGGGGCGGTACTACCGCCAGGACAACGGTACTGCCGCGCCAGCCAGCGGCACTGCCGCGCAGAGGATACTAGTAGGGACAGGACCCAAACGCGGGACTACCGCGGTGGTAGGTGCGGTACTACCGCTCCTGGAACGGTACTACCGCCTCTACAACCGCAACTAGTACCGCAAAACCCGACACGAGAAAAAGACCCCTCGAGTCGAGGCGGTAGGAGCCACACAGCCCAACGGTACTATGGCAGTGGGGTCACGGGCGGTACTACCGCCGTGGAGCGGTACTGCCGCTTGTGACCCTTCGGCCGTACTACCGCTGGCAGTGCGGTACTACCGCTGGGGCACATAAGAGAGAGAGAGAGAATCTCTCCAAAGATGCTGAGGACGAGGCGGAGGTGCCAGGCACCCCAGTGGTACTACTGCTATGGAGCCACGGGCGGTACTACCGTTGTGGAGCGGTACTGCCGCTTGTGGCTCCTCAGCGGTACTACCGCTAGGTTGCGCGGTACTACTGCTTGG
Organism: Triticum aestivum; assembly: GCF_018294505.1. Taxonomy (NCBI): domain Eukaryota; kingdom Viridiplantae; phylum Streptophyta; class Magnoliopsida; order Poales; family Poaceae; genus Triticum; species Triticum aestivum. The sequence goes on from NC_057806.1 coordinate 1,249,795, forward strand.
ACCCAGATAGAACAAGGAAGAGAGGAGAGAACTCTACAATGGAATGGAAAAGCTCGGAGGGTGAGAAGCTGATGTGTACGTGATGATTCCACCCATGCAATACCCCAGCGGACCCCCTCTTGATAGTACGGTGCCCTCTACGCAACTAGTCCACCGAGAAAGAAACGAAAGAGCTACACCGTCTTGAAATACACTCCGAGGGGAAGAAAGCGTCTCGTGCCAGGGGAGAATCTGTGAATTATTCAAAGCACAAGATTAGTCTGCAAACATGTTGTCATCAATCACCAAAACTACCTTGAGAGAGATATGCCGTAACAAGTGTCCATGTCTCATTATGCATAAGAGCGTGGTACTCTTGCTCCATAGTAGCCCGCCAGTGAGGAATACTCATAGCGGCCTCATAGTTGCGTGGTTCATCATTGGGATCTGCAACAGAATGAGCAATACTGGAGACGACGACGGCAGGTCGGGCGACGGGGGCCCAGATGAGGACCCAGGCGAGGCGATGATAGGCCCAGCCGACCCAGGTGAGAGGGGCGGCAGGGACATACAGGCGGGCGACAGAGGCGATGACGGAGGCGAGGCCGGGCATGGAGACGGTGACAAGGACCGCTCGAGTCACCCAGGTGAGACCGTCGGAGACGTGGGCTGCGCCTCGGCTGGTGTGGGCCGTGCCTCGGCTGACACCGGCCCAGCTATGGAGGCCAGCGCCGGTCCAGTTGCATGGGCGGGCGTGGCTCTAGAGACGGGGTCGACGACGGGAGTCGGTGCATGCACGTGCACCGACCGATCAACGTGCGTCATAGGATTTGCATCCGAAAGTAGTTCCAGGCGAGCACCACGTCCAATACCCGCACCATGGTTAGGTAACAACACAGGCAAATATGCAACTTCTTAAAATTGGCCAAGCATAATAAGAGATGAATGCATACATGGAGGTGTGGCGGGTTGCTGCGGCATGGCGGAAAAGGGGAAGACGTTCTCATCAAAGACAACATCACGGGATATGTAGACACGATTTGTTGGCACATGAAGGCACTTGTAGCCTTTATGAAGAGAACTATAACCCAGAAACACACATTTCTTAGACCAAAATTCAAGCTTTCTATGATTATATGGACGAAGATGGGGCCAACAGGCACACCTGAACACCTTAAAGAAGGTATAGTCAGGAGTTTCATGTAAAAGAAGCTCAATAGGAGTTTTCATATTAAGGACACGCATAGGTAGTCGGTTAATAAGAAAACATGCTGTAGCAAAGGCATCGCTCCAAAAGCAAAAGGGTACAGAAGAGTGAGCCAGGAGTGTGAGTCCGGTCTCAACTACATGTCGATGCTTGCGCTCAATAGCGCCGTTCTGCTGATGTGTATGAGGACATGATAAACGATGAGAGATCCCAAGCTTATTAAATAAAGTGTTGAGGTTGCGATATTCGCCCCCCCCCACAATTGGACTGAACATGGATAATTTTATGCTTGAGAAGATGTTCTACATGCACTTGAAACTGAATGAATATATCAAACACGTCAGATTTGCGCTTAAGAAGATAAAGCCAGGTAAAGCGACTATAGGCATCAATAAAGCTAACATAATAGTTGTGACCACCCACAAGCGTTTGTGCGGGACCCCATACATCAGAAAACACAAGTTCAAGAGGACTCGTTACTTGACGAGTAGAAGAAACAAATGGTAACTGATGACTCTTGCCTTGTTGACATGCATCACACACGGACATCTCCTTATTGCTAGACTCGATAGGCAGCTCATGGCAGTGAAGTATATGGTGAACTATGGGAGTGGCAGGGTGACCAAGGCGAGAGTGCCACTGGGACGATGACACACGAACACCACTGAAGACGCGCGGGGCGGATATGTAACACCCCGGATATGATTTTCCCAATATGTACTCCAACTCTTGCCGTTTCCGGTGTTAAGTTAATTTATTTTCTCGGGTTCGGGTTTTTGTCTCCATGTGTTTTTATCGTTGTCATGCATCTCATATCATGTCATCATGTGCATTGCATTTGCATACGTGTTCATCTCATGCATTCGAGCATTTTCCCCGTTGTCCATTTTGAATTCCGGTGGTTCATTCTCCTCCGGTGGTCAATTCTACCTTTATTTCGTGTGTGGGGATTAAACATTTCCGGATTGGACCGAGACTTGCCAAGCAGCCTTGGTTTACTACGGGTAGACCACCTGTCAAGTTTCGTACAATTTGGACTTCGTTTGATGCTCCAACGGTTAACCGAGGGACCAAAAAGGCCTCGTGTGTGTTGCAGACCAACACGCCTCCAATTTGGCCCAAAACCCACCAAAACCCTCTCCATCATCTGGAGCGTTCAATCATGATCGCGTGGCCTAAAACCGCACCTCATTTGGACTCTCCTAGCTTCCTCTATGCCTATATATACCTCCCCAATTCGAAATCCCGGATCCTCTCCCCCCTAACCCTAAAATTTTTCGCTTGCGCCGCCGCCGAACACCGCCCCGAGCCGGTGAGCAGTCGCCATGTGGCAGCACCGGCCACCTCCCACCGCGTGGCCCGGCGAGCCCGCCGCGGGCCCTCCCGGCCCGGACTGCTGCCGCCCGCGCGCCGTGCGCCTTCCGCCGCCCGTGACCGTCTCCGGCGATCGGACGCCACTGGCCGCCGCGTGCCGCCGCCTGTCGCCTCCTCGCCACCCCGGCGAGCCTCGCCGCCTATTCTTCACCGGCGCCTCGCCGCGCTCCTCATCGGCCGGCCGCACCTTCCCCGCCGGCCGGATCCGGCGAGATCCGGCCCGGGAGCGCCTCGCCGCCGCCTTCCCCGTCAAACTCCGGCGACCACGAGTTTTCCGGCCAACATCCGGTTCCACGCGTGAACAGTGTCGCTGGATCTTAGATCCGGATTCGAAAACCTTAGGGTTGACTTCATTTTTTTCCCAAGTCTGCAGTTTATTTTGCATATTTCATCATGCTATATCTCCGCATCCATAGCTCCGTTTTGGACATATAGCATATCAAAATGTTCATCTCGGAGAGTACATCATTTCATCTCATTGCATCATTTTCATTTGAGTTCATCTTGATGCCCGAAATGCTGTTGGAAGAGTGCTATTTGAGATAATTGTCAGATATGCTGCTCCAATTAGATATTTGTCATTTTTGCCATGATTATTGTGTGCATGATATGCCCCTGAGCTCTTCATGAGTTTTGTTATATGTTTTGCCATCTATCCAGAGGTGCAACCCATGTATTTTTGTGATGTGTGTGGTGACTGGCACAAGCTTGCAAAGTGGAGCATTCGTTAATGTTGATTTCAGGGACTTAGATTTTCACCAAGTCCTTGATCTGTTTATCTCAATGTGCCATATGTTAATGTTGTTTCCTAGTGATCCGTGCCTCTTTTGAGGATGACCAGTAAGGATGTTTTGTTAATCTTGTAGTGCTCTATCCATTGATGTCTTCGTTTGCAATTATGGAGCACCCTAGCTTGAGTCAATCGAGCTCTACTTTTGTCATTTCATGAATCTGGGCAGATTGTCTACTTGTTAGCAATTTTGCCGAGGATGTTGTAGTTGATCCGTGCATGCTATGTTATTGTTCTTGCCATGTCTAGCTTGTATTTTGTGTATTATTGATGGGTGTATGCCTAGATTGTCATGACTTGCTTTGTAGTGAGTGCATCGAGCTTGTAAACATGCCTACTTGATATCTGTTTCAGCATGCTCCAGTTTTCACCATGTCTGAGAACTGATGATGTTTTTTCCATGTTCACATGCTTGCAAATGTATTTTCTGATCCCTTTTGGCTCAAGGTCACTAAGGGACTTTTGTTATGCTCTTTGAGTAGCTCCATGCCATGCTTTACTTTGCCATGTTCAAGTCCTGTAGTATATAGTTTTCATGCTCCAAAGAGTGCTCTCTGATCTGAAATTCCAGACAAGTGTTAATTTCACTAAGTCTGAAATCTGTTTACCAAATGCATTTTTGCCATGCTTGTTTGAACCTGTTATTGGATGAATTGGCCGTATCTCAGTGCTAGTCTTTTGTTAAGCATCATGAATGGATCCCTGCAATGTAATTTGTTGTCATTTTTGGGTGCTGTAGCATGTTCATCTTGTTGCATCTAGTCGGCTACTTGCGGTAAATCGCAAAACGTGGTCATATTTGAATTGCTTGCCATTTCCAAACCGTAACTCCGATTCTGGCGTTCTTTATATTGTTTTCAAGCGATTTCATCTCACCTTTCCAGTGGCACACTTGGATTTCCAAGTTGAGGCCAGGTTCATGCATTCCTTGTCAAATCTTGCATATGCATCACATATTGCATCCCGCATAGCATACCTTCTTTGCATCATGTTGTTTGAGTTTGCATGTGGTTGATTGTGTCCTTGTTGCTTGTTTGTATTGTTTGGGTAGAGCCGGGAGACGAGTTCGCTAACGAGGAGCCCGTTGAGTTTTCTTTCGAGGATCCAGTCGACTCTGACAACTTTGCAGGCAAGATGATCATACCCTCGAAATCACTACTATCTTTGCTTTGCTAGATGCTCGCTCTTTTGCTATGCCTATGCTACGATGCCTACCACTTGCTTATCGTGCCTCCCAAATTGCCATGTTCAACCTCTAACCCACCATGTCCTAGCAAACCGTTGATTGGCTATGTTACCGCTTTGCTCAGCCCCTCTTATAGCGTTGCTAGTTGCAGGTGAAGATTGGAGACCGTTCCTTGTTGGAACATTATTTACTTGTTGGGATATCATTATATTGCCTTGTTATCTTAATGCATCTATATACTTGGTAAAGGGTGGAAGGCTCGGCCTCTCGCCTAGTGTTTTGTTCCACTCTTGCCGCCCTAGTTTCCGTCATATCGGTGTTATGTTCCCAGATTTTGCGTTCCTTACGCGGTTGGGTTATAATGGGAACCCCTTGATAGTTCGCCTTGAATAAAGCTTTTCCAGCAATGCCCAACCTTGGTTTTACCATTTGCCACCTAGCCTCTTTTTCCCTTGGGTTTCTGGAGCCCGAGGGTCATCTTATTTAAACCCCCCGGGCCAGTGCTCCTCTGAGTGTTGGTCCGACCGAGTAGACTGCGGGGCCACCTCGGGGCAACTTGAGGGTTGGTTTTACTCGTAGGATGTCTCATCTGAGTGTGCCCTAAGAACGAGATATGTGCAACTCTTATCGGGATTTGTCGGCACATTCGGGTGGTGTTGCTGGATTTGTTTTAACTTGTCGAAGTGTCTTGTAGAACCGGGATACCGAGTCTGATTGAAATGTCTCGGGAGAAGGTCTATTCCTTCGTTGACCGTGAGAGCTTGTCATGGCCTAAGTTGGGACTCCCCTGCAGGGATTTGAACTTTTTAAAGCCGTGCCCGCGGTTATGGGCAGATGGGAATTTGTTAATGTCCGGTTGTAGATAACTTGAACCTTAACTTAATTAAAATGAATCAACAGTGTGAGTTACCGTGATGGTCTCTTCTCGGCGGAGTCCGGGAAGTGAACACGGTGTTGGAGTAATGCTTGCCGCAGGTTGCTCTCTAGTCTTCCGTTCGCGCTTTGCCTCCTCTTCTCGCTCTCTTTTGCGAACAGGTGAGCCACCATATATGCTAGTCACTTGCCGCAGCTCCACATATATTATACCTTGCCTTACCTATGAGCTTAAATAGTCTTGATCACGAGGGTGCGAGATTGCTGAGTCCTTGTGGCTCACAGATTACTTCCAAACCAGATGCAGGGCCTGATGACTCCGTTCCAGATGATGCGCTCGAGCTCAAGTGGGAGTTCGATGAGGACTCATGCCGTTACTACGTGTCTTTCCCTGATGATCAGTAGTGGTGCCCAGCTGGGGTGATCGGGACCGTGTCGCATGTTGGGTTATATTTTATTTTGGCGCCATAGTCGGGCCATCAGTGTTTGAATGTTGTAATGCTATTTATGTACTTTGATTGACGTGGCGAGTGTAAGCCAACTATGTATCTCCCCTCTTACTATCTATATTACAAGGGATGTTGTGATGATTGCCTAACTTGTGACATTGCTTTCAATGCGGTTATGCCTCTAAGTCGTGCCTCGACACGTGGGAGCTATAGCCGCATCGAGGGCGTTACAAGTTGGTAATCAGAGCCTTCCCCGACCTTAGGAGCCCCCACTGATTGATTGTTTTTAGCAGCCGTTGTTGAGTCTAGAAAAATGTTTTGAGTCATTTAGGAATTATATATCGGAGAGTTTAGGAATTATTTTTACTCCCCAGTCTCCTCATCGCTCTGGTAAGGCATCCTAACGTAGAGTTTTGACTCTTCTCTTCTCAAATTTCACTAAATTTTTTTTAGGATCACGCGGGTATTTTGGAATCGTTCCAATGGTTTTGTGACGAGAACATTGTTCTTGGTGCCTCCTGTCTTTAGGGGTTGTGGCAGTGTCCCGGGGAGTTGAGCTCCGAGGTGTTGTCGTCACAATTTTATCGTTACAGTTCTGGAATATCTGAGTTTAGTACGCCGACATCAAAAATCTCTTTTATGCAGTTCGTTGGTGAGATAACCTCGACGCCACCCAGTACTAGGGCGGGAGTTCGGGAGTATCGCCATAACTTGTATAACGGATGCTTTTCGAAGGTTGAGGTAGATGGTTTCTGAAGTTTTTCTCGGTTATGTGTTGAAGGATGGATACAACTGGATCTAGGATTTGCTAGATTTGGGTGAGATATTATGCTTCCCATGTATCCCCAACACCTGATTGCATAACTGGAGAGGTTCGGGAGTTTCATAGGTGGGAATTTTTGTAGCTCTAGTTCTTCTTCCACGTATATTTGGTTTGAGATTGGGATTTCTTACCGAGTATTCATTCTTGATCCATACCTTGTTTATTTATTTCTCTACCTAAATTCTAAGTGGCTTCTCAATTATGGATATGTGACCATTTCAAGTGGAATGCAATCGTTCTTATGTTTGGATGTGAAGACTATATGTTGCAATTTCAACCCGTTTGATTCAGCTTCATTTTATCTGTCAATGTGCTAACGGTTGTCACCCTCTTTAGGATGGCTCCCGCTAAGAGCACCAATCAGAATCAGAATCAGGGTGATCGGGACCGTGTCGCATGTTGGGTTATCTTTTATTTTGGCGCCGTAGTCGGGCCATGAGTGTTTGAATGTTGTAATGCTATTTATGTACTTTGATTGACGTGGCGAGTGTAAGCCAACTATGTATCTCCCCTCTTATTATCTATATTACATGGGATGTTGTGATGATTGCCTAACTTGCGACATTGCTTTCAATGCGGTTATGCCTCTAAGTTGTGCCTCGACACATGGGAGCTATAGCCGCATCGAGGGCGTTATAGGATAGATCCTCCAAGCGGTATAGGCCATGGCTTAGGCGACCACTAAGCAAAATTTCCCAGGTGGCTCGATCCTTAACAAAAAGATAAAACGAGTGAAATTCACATAGGACATTGTTATCAAGAGTGAGCTTTGGAACAGATAACAGATTAAGAGTCACCGAGGGGACCCGTAAAATATTACGAAGATGAAGCTGCCTAGATGGATGACTAGTTAAGAGAGATGCTTGACCAACGTGAGAGATGGGCATACCTACACCGTTGGCAGTGTGAACCTTGTCGTGACCGTAGTATGGCTGGTGGGTGGACAACTTGGCGAGCTCGTTCGTCATATGATTCGTGGCACCGGTGTCCATATACCACACAGGATCAATCGGGTATGACGGTGTAAAGCCGTGTTCGACGCGTGTATCCTTGCCCTTGGTGGCAACATGAGCAGCAGGAGGGCCAAAATCTGCCATGGCAAATTGATGCTCATTACCTTTTCCATCATTACCGATACCCAGGAAGCTCCGCTGAAACCGCTTGTGGCACTTGGAGGCGAGATGCCTCTCACGCCCGCAGAGTTGGCACCGCACGGGGCCTCCGCCCGAGGATGGCACGGGGGGGGGGGGGGTTGGCGACCCGGGCAGGCGACGAAGGCGCAGGGGGGCGCTGGCCACGCGATGCCCAAAAGGCTGCTGGTTGGTCGGCGATGGTGGTAATGGAGCGGCGAGCTTCGATGCGTTGCTCGGTGAAGAGCAGATGGGAGAAGAGCTCATGCGGAGGAAGCGACGGCTTGGCGTTGTGGACGGCCTCGGCAAGGTTCTCGTAGTCGGCATCGAGACCCTTAATAATGTAGCCGGCAAACTCCTCATCACTCAGTGGTCGACCAATAGAGGTCAATATATCCGCCAAGACCTTGATTTTGTTGAAGTACGTTGTGGCAGATGAGCCCAGTTTCTTGATATCATCAAGCTTGCTGCAAAGAGCCATCGAGTGCGCGGTGGAGGTCTGTGCAAACGCATGCTCCAGAGTCGTCCACGCATCCAAGGAGGAGGCAGCGAAGAGGCAAAGGCCAGCAACCCCGTCTCCGAGGGAACCCTGGATGGCGGAGATGATCGCTTGGTCTTGCTGCACCCACACACGGTGCGCCTGGTTAATGGCTGGGCCGTGGACGGTGTGGATAACTTGCGGCAGACACAGCAGGGAGCCATCGACATAGCCAAGGAGGGAGCGGTTGCGGAGCAGCGGTAGAACCTTGGTGCGGCAAAACAAATAGTTGTCCGGCGTGAGACGAGTCGTGATTAGGTTGTCGAAGTGGAACGGTCCGGAGATCATGGCGGCGTCGGTGGTAGCAACAGCGGAGACCGCAAGGGCTTCGGATGCCACACCCGCGGGCTGATCATTGGAGGTCCCTGAGGCCGTCGGCATGATGGTGAGTGTCGGGGATGAGCCAACAGTGTCCACAGGTGGCGCCATCATCGCGACGGTGGAGACCGCCACCATCGACGGTGCGGGAGACGGCGGGATCGGAGCCGAGAACAACGAACCAACGGTGATGGTGCCGAAGACATGGGGCCGCGACGACGCACCAGCGTGGGCGAGAAGATTGAGAAGGGCGGCCAGCGTCGCGGGGATGACCCTGGAGCTGGCGGAACCGGAGGCAGAAGCGGTCATGGCAGCGGCGGCGACGGCGGCCCTAGGGTTGGGGGCACGACGACGGCGGCGGCTGAGGTGGAGGTGGAGTAGGTCCTAGGTTTAGGCTGATACCATGTTAAACGTAGGATTTATGGGAACTGGCTCAACCCTCTAGGGGTGGCCTATCACATATATTTATAAGGTTACACAATATACAGATTACACATTTCGGCTACATTACAAAGTCTAACAAAGGCCGTGACATGAATCATGAGGCTCATAGCCTTGCTAAACATGCTTTAGGACTGTATTCCCATGTATTTAGACCTTGATTAATAAAGTGAAGTGTTAGAGCAACTCCAACGGGGCGACCCAAACGGACACCGATTTTATCCGCTTTTTGTCCGTTTGGGTCGCCCGTTCGCCTGTCCGTATCCGCTTTTTCGTTTGGGTCGGCAAGTGCGCCCAACGAAAGGCAGACCCATTTTATGCATGTCCGGGTCAGCATTTCGTCAAACATATAGAGCTCGCAAACGCCGGTGCACGTTGGCCATGGCCTGGACGAGCTCGAGCCTGCTGCTTGAGGTCTGGCGCTGGGCGAGACCGTGCAGCGGCTGGGCGCGGGGAGGCGAGGCCAGGCCGGGTTCGGCGCGGGGCGAGACCAACGGCTGCAGTAGCGCCGCCCGGGCGAGCGGGCGAGCTGGAGCTCGCCATGGTTCTGCTGCGCGGCAACGCGAGCTTGGCGCACCGTGGCGAGTTTCGTGTATTGGAGGGGAGGTCGCGAGCGGGGCGAGCGAAGGCCACGGCAAGCGGGGCGAGCCAAGGCCACGTCGAGCACTGGAGCGGCTAGCGACGCACGCGGGGTAGCATGCGTTGTGCATGCACGCATGCACGCAGCCACCTGCACGGCCGGAGCAGCATGCCCGCCGCGCTCGTCGCAACTCACCGCGGCCGCTGCGCCAGCTCGCGCCCGCCACAGCTTCTGCCTGTCGCATCTAGTTGCGTCCCCGCCCCCGCCCGTCTCATACTGCAGCTCGCCGCGTGTCCCGTGTGTTGCATCTGGCCGCGCACCGCTCGCCCTGCAACTCGCCACCCTTGCGCCCGACGGAGCCGCCCCGCGCGCTGTCGCCCCCTGCGCGCCGCGCCCCGCACGCGCTGTAGCTCGTCGGAGCCATCCTCGCGCTGCCTCGCGCGCCTCTGCCCGTGCCTTGCTCGCGCTGTAGCTCGCCGCGTCCCGCGCGCTGCCGCTCCGCGCCCCGTGCTGGCCGGAGCCATGCTCGCCCTGCCTCGCGCGCCGCATCCCGCGAGCTCGGGCGCGGCGAGGCGAGGCCAGGCAAGGCGAGTCGACGGGCGCGGCCACAAAACGGACAGCAGGCGGACGCTGTGTCCGTTTAGGTCGCTCCGTTGGGCCAGTTTTTATGTCCGGATGACCCAAATGGACAAAATGGGTCGCCTCATTGAAGTTGCTTTTAGACTAAAAAAATAGGTTGTGCTCAAAAAAAAGAAAAGAAGAAGAAGACGACGCGGTCCGTGCCGACCACCGCCCGCGGGTAGGCAGGCAGGCAGGCAGCGTTGTTATCTCCTTCTCTCGTCGGTCGCCTGCTTCAGTCGTACTACTACTTTCGGTTCCACTCACTCACCGCCGTGGCCATCATCAAGAGAAGAGGCTTCGCGCGCGTGGGGGCGGCTTGGATTGGACTGGATTGGATGGCGCGGGAGGTGGAGGTGGTGCTGACGCTGCTCTTCAACCTGCTGCTGCTGGTGTTCCTGGTGAAGCTCCTGGTGGCCATCTTCAGCACCAAGCTCGCCATCATCCTGCTCTACCTCGCCATCCTCCTCTTCGCCATGGCCCTCTCCGGCCGCTTCCCCGGCGGCGAGTTCCTCTGATCCCCAGATCCGCCGGTCTCATCTCATCCACTTAGTACTCTTGTATAGTATAAATTACTCCCCCTCTCGGTTTCTCCTTTTTTGATTGGTTGCCTGCACCGTGGTTACCTACTCCGTGCTTGATCCATAGAGTAGTGGTATTACTGTAGTAGTAGTAGCAGCAGTAGTAGTAGTATGTTCTTAATTAATTAGCTCGATCGCTTTAGTTGCTGGATCGCTTTAGTTGAGATTCATGATTGTGTTGTAGCCTGACTGTCACCGATTGCTGTCTCCATGGATCAGTTGCCTCTTATCTGAATTCTCAAGGAAGGAATTCCCCTGAATCTCAACTACGAGGGCTACTTCCGACTGTGAAGATGCAAGTCTTGCCATAATAATAAACTGTTGGTACTGCAATTGTATTGCCTATAAGATAGAACTGCATCGTGTGCAGCCAGCCCAAAATCCATGATGAGCGATAAAGGAAGAGGAAAAGAGGAAAGTGCATTGTTTTTAGGTGAGCTGAGCTAGGCAAGCTCCTCCACGCACACGTGCAGCACGTTCGACGATGTTTTTTTTCCAACTTACACAACGTACGTGTACCTAAGCTGCCTATCACTGGCCAAAAAGTAGGTTTGATAACAAAACCAAACCTATCTGAGTTCTGCTTAGGGGGGTTTGGACCTCAGATTTCCTTTCAACTTTGACGAGGCGAAAAAAATACTGCCCCGCGTCGCCCCCCGCGGGCGACCCGGGTGCCCAAACCTAGCCGCCGGGTAAAGCCTGTGTGGTGCCGGCGGCGGCGGGATCCCTCTCGCCTCACTTGGAGCAGTGGTCGCGAGGGGCCGCCTCTTCGGCCTGACGGCGGATCTCTGTAGCCGGCGTGGCGGACGGCTGTGCGCCGGCGGGAGGTGGAGCGGGGCGGCGCGGCGCGGCGGTCTGGTGGAGGTGCGTCGCGGCGGAGTATGCAAGCCGGTGGCGGCTTGGTGCTCCTCGTCGTGAGGAGTTCGTGCCTGGCAAGATCCGCGCCGACCGAATGTGAGGACAGATGGACGACGCTCGGCGGTGGTCTGGTGGCGCGGCGGGCCTGGCGGGGCTTGGCAATGGTGAGGTGGCCCGTGTCCGGTGGCGGCAACACTAGCTGGAGGCGGCAGCGAGTCCCACTAGCAGGTTGGTGGTGGCGCTTCGATGGCTCGGCCAAGATGGAGTCTTGGAGAGCAGCGGGCGGCTGGTCATCCTTGTGCGTCTTGGCGAGCGGTGTTGGCCTTCTACTAGCGTCGGCATGGTTCTTCTGTGGAGAGGCAATTTGGGTGACGCAAGGTTGTCCCTTGGTGGGTGACAGCCGTCGCGGGCATTCCTGGATCTGGCCGGAGGTGCTGGTTGACTGCGGGTCCTCGTGCAGGTTGGGAGTTGGTGGTGTGGCCATGGTTACCCTGCCGGGTGGTTGGTCGTCGGTCCTCGATTTTGCAGCTACGTCGGCAAGTGTTGCGGTGGCAGCGGTGTGAGGCTTCTTGGACAGTGCCTCCAATTTCATGGAGGTGTGGAGTAGGGCTATGCGTGGATGAAAATCTTGCACGGCTTCCGCCGTGTCGGTGATGATGGCATTTATGGTTGTCATTCTTTTCCTTGGAGGCATCGCTGAGTGTGTTCGCCTTTCCCCTCGCGCTCTTGAAGTTGGTGGATGTCTCCATGCGAAAGCCTCGATTCGGCTCTTGGATCGGCACAATGGCGGCGTCCTCAACGTCGCTTCTTTGTTGGGAGCATTGTATTTGGAGACGCGTTGGTTCCTCGTTGCTCTCCTCCGGTGCTCGCCATTGTCCTTGTTTGATCCCTGATGGCCCTATGTCCGCCGTCGCCGATGTGTCCAAGACGGTGGCTTCCCAGAGCGGATCGAGTCCTACCATCCATCTGCCACTTCCTCTTAGACGTCAGGATGGATGGTGCGTCAACAAGTGAAGTTCTACGGCAGTTGGTGGTCTTGGAGGTGCCTGGCGTCGGTCGAGACGCGGTTCTGAGTACCTTTCTAGGATAGGCGCTTTTGCGATGTAGCTCGCTTTGCGTGGTGTTTGTCATTGGTCCTGCGGAGTGTGGTGTTCGGGCTACGCTCGTTGTTCGCATCGAGTGGTAGTTCTCTTGCAACTAATATTCTGCCTAGGCGTACTCTCGAAGAAAAGTTCTGCTTGGGGGCTTCCTCGCCATCTTTTATCGTTCGGTTGTGTACTTGAGTTATTTACTTTATATATAAAATGGGGCAAAAGCCTATTTCAGAAGGCCAAACAAGTAAACTTCCGGTGGTCAACTTTGGTGTCATCACCCTGATGTCCAAAATAGATAGTTGGGACAACAGATATTTGACACTTTAGGCCGATTACGGTGATTAACATGATCCAGTGGATTTTTGCGAAGGTGTGTGCGACGCGCTTTTCCTGGTGGTGGAGTGCCTTTCTCACCCCTACCAGTCCGCATTCCTGAAGGGTCATCGTATCCGTTTTATCTCTTCATGAGCATGAGGTTAGGACACGTCAGTCATAAAGGCGTCTTTCTTAAGCTAGATTTCTATAAGGCGTACGACTGCCTTGACTGGTCCTTTCTTTTCTTAGTTCACGAGCGACGAGGGTCTTCGGTGTTTGTAGATCATGCAATTGGCTAGGAGCGGTGGCACTACCACTAATATTAATAAGGAGGTTGGCCCCCTTTTAGGCTAGTCACAGTGAGGAGTAACTTAGACTAGTGTCATGCATATGGCACTAGTCTATGTTACTACCTTTATAATGGGGAGTAACTTAGACTCGTGTTTGAAGGAAATATGCCCTAGAGGTAATAATAAAGTTATTATTTATTTCCTTATTTCATGATAAATGTTTATTATTCATGCTAGAATTGTATTAACCGGAAACATAATACATGTGTAAATACATAGACAAACAGAGTGTCACTAGTATGCCTCTACTTGACTAGCTCGTTGATCAAAGATGGTTAAGTTTCCTAACCATACACATGAGTTGTTATTTGATTAACGGGATCACATCATTAGGAGAATGATGTGATTGACTTGACCCATTCCGTTAGCTTAGCACTTGATCGTTTAGTTTGTTGCTATTTCTTTCTTCATGACTTATACATGTTCCTATGACTATGAGATTATGCAACTCTTGTTTACCGGAGGAACACTTTCTGTGCCACCAAACGTCACAACGTAACTGGGTGATTATAAAGGTGCTCTACAAGTGTCTCCGAAGGTACTTGTTGGGTTGGCGTATTTCAAGATTAGGATTTGTCACTCTGATTGTCGGGGAGGTATCTCTGGGCCCACTCGGTAATGCACACCACTATAAGCCTTGCAAGCATTGCAACTAATGAGTTAGTTGCGGGATGATGTATTACGGAATGAGTAAAGAGACTTGCCGGTAACGAGATTGAACTAGGTATTGAGATACCGACGATCGAATCTCGGGCAAGTAACATACCCATGACAAAGGGAACAACGTATGTTGTTATGCGGTCTGACCGATAAAGATCTTCATAGAATATGTAGGAGCCAATATGGGAATCTAGGTCCCGCTATTGGTTATTGACCAGAGAGGTGTCCCGGTCATGTCTACATAGTTCTCGAACCCGTAGGGTCCGCACGCTTAACATTCGTTGACGATATAGTACTATGAGTTATGTATGTTGGTGACCGAATGTTGTTCAGAGTTCCGGATAAGACCACGGACATGACGAGGAACTCTGGAATGGTCCGGAGATAAAGATTGATATATGGGATAATAGTGTTTGGACTCCGGAAGGGTTCCGGAATTCACCGGAAGGGGTTCCGGATGTTTCCCGAAATGTTTGGGTATGAGAACACTTTATTTGGGCCAAAGGGGAAAGCCCACAAGGTTTTCGGAAAGCTCAAAAGGAAGTTTTGCAGAGTCCAGGGGCCAGACGCCAGGGTCCCTGGCGTCTGGGTCTAGACGTTGGGAACCCTGGCATCTGGCCCTGGAGTCCGAGAAGGACTCTTGCCTTTCGGGTGAAACCGACTTTGTGGAGGCTTTTACTCCAAGTTTCGACCCCAAGGCTCAACATATAAATAGAGGGGTAGGGCTAGCACCCAAGACACATCAAGAAACACCAAGCCGTGTGCCGGCAACCCCGTCCCCTCTAGTTTATCCTCCATCATAGTTTTCGTAGTGCTTAGGCGAAGCCCTGCGAAGATTGTTCTTCACCAACACCGTCACCACGCCGTCGTGCTGCTGGAACTCATCTACTACTTTGCCCCTCTTGCTGGATCAAGAAGGCCAGGACGTCACCGAGCCGAACGTGTGCAAAACTCGGAGGTGCCGTGCTTTCGGTACTTGGATTGGTCGGATCGTGAAGACGTATGACTACATCAACCGCGTTGATATAACGCTTTCGCGAATGGTCTACGAGGGTACGTAGACAACATTCTCCCCTCTCGTTGCTATGCATCACCATGATCCTGCGTGTGCGTAGGATTTTTTTTGAAATTACTACGTTCCCCAACAGTGGCATCCGAGCCTGGTTTTATGCTAGATGTTATATGCACGAGTAGAACACAAGTGAGTTGTGGGTGATACAAGTCATACTGCTTACCACCATGTCATATTTTGGTTCGGCGGTATTGTTGGATGAAGCGGCCCGGACTGACATTACGCATACGCTTACGCGAGACTGGTTCTACCGACGTGCTTTGCACATAGGTGGCTGGTGGGTGTCATTCTCCAACTTTAGTTGAACCGAGTGTGGCTACGCCCGGTCCTTGAGAAGGTTAAAACAGCACTAACTTGACAAACTATCGTTGTGGTTTTGATGCGTAGGTAAGAACGGTTCTTGCTCAGCCCATAGCAGCCACGTAAAACTTGCAACAACAAAGTAGAGGACGTCTAACTTGTTTTTGCAGGGCATGTTGTGATGTGATATGGTCAAGGGATGATGCTAAATTTTATTGTATGAGATGATCATGTTTTGTAACCGAGTTATCGGCAACTGGCAGGAGCCATATGGTTGTCGCTTTATTGTATGCAATGCAAGCACCCTGTAATGCTTTACTTTATGACTAAGCGGTAGCGATAGTCGTAGAAGCATAAGTTGGCGAGACGACAACAATGCTATGATGGAGATCAAGGTGTCGCGCCGGTAACGATGGTGATCATGACGGTGCTTCGGAGATGGAGATCACAAGCACAAGAAGATGATGGCCATATCATATCACTTATATTGATTGCATGGGATGTTTAACTTTGATGCATCTTATCTTGCTTTGATTGACGGTGGCATTATAAGATGATCTCTCACTAAATTACCAAGATATAAGTGTTCTCCCTGAGTATGCACTGTTGCGAAAGTTCTTCGTGCTGAGACACCACGTAATGATCGGGTGTGATAGGCTCTACGTTCAAATACAACGGGTGCAAAACAGTTGCACACGCGGAATACTCAGGTTAAACTTGACGAGCCTAGCATATAACAAATATGGCCTCGGAACACTGTGACCGAAAGATCGAGCATGAATCATATAGTAGATATGATCAACATAGTGATGTTCACCATTGAAACTACTCCATCTCACGTGATGATCGGACATGGTTTAGTTGATATGGATCACGTGATCACTTAGATGATTAGAGAGATGTCTATCTAAGTGGGAGTTCTTAAGTAATATGATTAATTGAACTTAAATTTATCATGAACTTAGTCCTGGTAGTATTAGCATATCTATGTTGTACATCAATATCTCGCGTTTAGCTCCCCTATTTTATTTTTGATATGTTCGTAGAGAAAACTAAGTTGAAAGATGTTAGTAGCAATGATGCGGATTGGATTCGTGATCTGAGGTTTATCCTCATTGCTGCACAGAAGAATTATGTCCTTGATGCACCGCTAGGTGACAAACCTATTGCAGGAGCAGATGCAGATGTTATGAACGTTTGGCTAGCTCAATATGATGAGTACTTTATAGTTTAATGCACCATCTTAAACGGCTTAGAATCGGGACTTCAAAGACGTTTTGAACGTCATGGACCATATGAGATGTTCCAGGAGTTGAAGTTAATATTTCAAGCAAATACCTGAGTTGAGAGATATGAAGTCTCCAACAAGTTCTATAGCTAAAAGATGGAGGAGAATAACTCAAGTAGTGAGCATGTGTTCAGATTGTCTGGGTACTACAATCGCTTGAATCAAGTGGGAGTTAATATTCTAGATAAAATAGTGATTGCCAGAATTCTCTAGTCACCATCACCAAGTTAGTAGAACTTTGTGATGAACTATAATATGCAAAGGATAACGGAAACGATTCTCAAGCTCTTCGTGATGCTGAAATCGACGAAGGTAGAAATCAAGAAAAGCATCAAGTGTTTATGGTAAACAGAACCACTAGTTTCAAGTAAAGGGACAAAGGGAAGAAAGGGGAACTTCAAGAAGAACGGCAAGCAAGTTGCTGCTCAAGTGAAAAAACCCAAGTCTGGACCTAAGCCTGAAACTGAGTGCTTCTACTGCAAAGAGACTGGTCACTGGAAGCGGAACTACCACAAGTAATTGGCGGATAAGAAGGATGGCAAAGTGAACATAGGTATATTTGATATACATGTTATTGATGTGTACTTTACTAGTGTTTATAGCAACCCCTCAGTATTTGATACTAGTTCAGTTGCTAAGAATAGTAACTCGAAATGGGAGTTGCATAATGAACAGAGACTAGTTAAGGGTGAAGTGACGATGTGTATTGGAAATGGTTCCAAGATTGATATGATCATCATCGCACACTCCCTATACTTTCGGGATTAGTGTTAAACCTAAAATAAATGTTATTTAGTGTTTGCGTTGAGCATGAATATGATTGGATCATGTTTATTGCAATACGGTTATTCATGTAAGTTAGAGAATAATTGTTGTTCTGTTTACATGAATAAAACCTTCTATAGTCATACACCCAATGAAAATGGTTTGTTGGATCTCGATCGTGGTGATACACATTTTCATAATATTGAAGCCAAAATATGCAAAGTTAATAATGATAGTGCAACTTATTTGTGGCACTGCCGTTTAGGTCATATTGGTGTAAAGCACATGAAGAAAATCCATGCTGATGGGCTTTTGGAATCACTTGATTATGAATCAGTTGATGCTTGCGAACCATGCCTCATGGGCAAGATGACTAAGACTCCGATCTCCGGAACAATGGAGCGAGCAACAGATTTGTTGGAAATCATACATACTGATGTATGTGGTCCGATGAATATTGAGGCTCGTGGCAGGTATCATTATTTTCTGATCTTCACAGATGATTTGAGCAGATATGAGTATATCTACTTGATGAAAGACAAATCTGAAACATTTAAAAAGTTCGAAGAATTTCAGAGTGAAGTGGAGAATCATTGTAACAACAATAAAAGTTTCTACGATATGATCGGAGAAGTAAAATATTTGAGTTACGAGTTTGGCTTTCAGTTAAAACAATGTGAAATAGTTTCACTACTCACGCCACCTGGAACACCACAGTGTAATGGCGTGTCCAAACGTCGTAACCGTACTTTATTAGATATGGTGCGAGCTATGATGTCTCTTACCGATTTACCACTATCGTTTTGGGGTTATGCATTAGAGACGGCTACATTCACATTAAATAGGGCACCATCTAAACCCGTTGAGATGACACCGTATGAATTATGGTTTGGCAAGAAACCTCAGCTGTCATTTCTTAAAGTTTGATGTTGCAATTCTTATGTGAAAAAGTTTCAGCCTGATAAGCTCAGACCCAAATCGGAGAAGTGCGTCTTCATAGGGTACCCAAAAGAAAATGTTGGGTACACATTCTATCACAGATCCGAAGGCAAGATATTCATTGCTGAGAATGGATCCTTTCTAGAGAAGGAGTTTCTCTCGAAAGAAGTGAGTGAGAGGAAAGTAGAACTTGATGAGGTAACTGTACCTGCTCCCTTATTGGAAAGTAGTTCATCATAGAAATCTGTTCCTGTGACTACTACACCAATTAGTGAGGAAGCTAATGATGATGGTCATGTAACTTCAGATCAAGTTACTACCGAACCTCGTAGGTAAATGCTACCTCTTGAGCACTGTGTTGGTTTTCCCCAAAGAGGAAGGGATGATGCAACAAAGTAGCTAAGTATTTCCCTCAGTTTTTGAGAACCAAGGTATCAATCCAGTAGGAGGCTACGCACGAGTCCCTCGTACCTGCACAAAACAAATAAATCCTCGCAACCAACACAAATAGGGGTTGTCAATCCCTATAAGGCCACTTACGAGAGTGAGATCTGATAGATATGATAAGATATTTTTTTTTTGGTATTTTTATGATAAAGATGCAAAGTAAAATAAAGGAAAAGTAAATAGCAAAGGAAGTAACTAAGTAGTAGGAGATTAATATGATGAAGATAGACCCGGGGGCCATAGGTTTCACTAGTGGCTTCTCTCGAGAGCATAAGTATTCTACGGTGGGTGAACAAATTAGTGTTGAGCAATTGACAGAATTGAGCATAGTTATGAGAATATCTAGGTATGATCATGTATATAGGCATCACGTCCGAGACAAGTAGACCGACTCCTGCCTGCATCTACTACTATTACTCCACTCATCGACCGCTATCCAGCATGCATCTAGAGTATTAAGTTAAAAACAGAGTAACGCCTTAAGCAAGATGACATGATGTAGAGGGATAGACTCATGCAATATGAAGAAGACCCCATCTTATTATCCTCGATGGCAACAATACAATACGTGCCTTGCTGCCCCTACTATCATTGGGAAGGGACACCGCAAGATTGAACCCAAAGCTAAGCACTTCACCCATTGCAAGAAAGATCAATCTAGTAGGCCAAACCAAACTGATAATTCGAAGAGACTTGCAAAGATAACCAATCATACATAAAAGAATTCAGAGAAGATTCAAATATTATTCATAGATAGACTTGAACATAAACCCACAATTCATCGGTCTCAACAAACACACCACAAAAAGAAGATTACATCGAATAGATCTCCACAAGAGAGGGGGAGAACATTGTATTGAGATCCAAAAAGAGAGAAGAAGCCATATAGCTAATAACTATGGACCCGTAGGTCTGAGGTAAACTACTCACACTTCATCGGAGAGGCTATGGTGTTGATGTAGAAGCCCTCCGTGATCGATGCCCCCTCCGACGGAGCTCCGGAACAGGCCCCAAGAAGGGATCTCGAGGATACAGAAAGTTGCGGCGGTGGAATTAGGGTTTTGGCTCCGTATCTGATCATTTGGGGGTACGTAGGTATATATAGGAGGAAGGAGTACGTCGGTGGAGCAACAGGGGGCCCACGAGGGTGGAGGGCGCGCCTGGTGGGGGTGGGCGCGCCCCCCTACCTCGTGGCCTCCTGTTTCCTTTCTAGACGTAGGGTCCAAGTCTCCTGGGTCTTGTTCGTTGAGAAAATCACGTTCCCGAAGGTTTCATTCCGTTTGGAATCCGTTTGATATTCCTTTTCTTCGAAACCCTAAAACAGGCAAAAAAAACAGCAATTCTGGGCTGGGCCTCCGGTTAATAGGTTAGTCCCAAAAATAATATAAAAGTGGATAATAAAGCCCAATAATGTCCAAAACAGTAGATAATATAGCATGGAGCAATCAAAAATTATAGATACGTTGGAGACGTATCAAGCATCCCCAAGCTTAATTCCTGCTCATCCTCGAGTAGGTAAATGATAAAAACAGAATGTTTGATGCGGAGTGCTACTTGGCATAATTTTAATGTAATTCTTCTTAATTGTGGTATAAATATTCAGATCCGAAAGATTCAAGACAAAAGTTCATATTGACATAGAAAATAATAATACTTCAAGCATACTAACTAAGCAATTATGTCTTCTCAAAATAACATGGCTAAAGAAAGTTATCCCTACAAAATCATATAGTCTGGCTATGCTCTATCTTCACCACACAAAATATTTTAATCATGCACAACCCCGATGACAAGCCAAGCAATTGTTTCATACTTTTGAAATTCTCAAAACTTTTTCAATCTTCACGCAATAGATGAGCGTGAGCTATGGATATAGCACAATAGGCGGAATAGAGTGGTGGTTGTGGAGAAGACAAAAAGGAGAAGATAGTCTCACATCAACTAGGTATATCAACGGGCTATGGAGATGCCCATCAATATATATCAATGTTAGTGAGTAGGGATTGCCATGCAACGGATGCACTAGAGCTATAAGTATATAAAAGCTCAAAAAGAAACTAACTGGGTGTGCATCCAACTTGCTAGCTCATGAAGACCTAGGGCAATTTGAGGAAGCCATCATTGGAATATACAAGCCAAGTTCTATAATGAAAAATTCCCACTAGTATATGAAAGTGATAACATGAGAGACTCTCTACTATAAAGATCATGGTGCTACTTTTGAAGCACAAGTGTGGTAAAAGGATAGTAACATTGTCCCTTCTATCTTTTTCTCTCATTTTTTTATTTTGGCCCTTTTCCTTTTTATGGCCTCTTTTCTTTCTCTTTTTTTGTCCGGAGTCTCATCCCGACTTGTGGGGGAATCATAGTCTCCATCATCCTTTCCTCACTGGGACAATGCTCTAATAATGATGATCATCACACTTTTATTTTTCTTACAACTCAACAATTACAACTTGATACTTAGAACAAAATATGACTCTGTATAAATGCCTCCGGCGGTGTACCGAGATATGCAATGACTCATGAGTGACACGTATGAAAGAATTATGAACGGTGGCTTTGCCACAAATACGATGTCAACTACATGATCATGCTATGAAATATGATAATGATGGAGTGTGTCATAATAAACGGAACGGTGGAAAGTTGCATGGCAGTATATCTCAGAATGGCTATGGAAATGCCATAATAGGTAGGTATGGTGGCTGTTTTGAGAAAGGTATATGGTGGGTGTATGATACCGGTGAAAGGTGCGCGGTATTAGAGAGGCTAGCAAAGGTGGAAGGGTGAGAGTGCGTATAATCCATGGACTCAACATTAGTCATAAAGAACTCATATACTTATTGCAAAAATCTACAAGTTATCAAAGCAAAGTATTACGCGCATGCTCCTAGGGGGATAGATTGGTAGGAAAAGACCATCGCTCGTCCCCGACCGCCACTCATAAGGAAGACAATCAATAAATAAATCATGCTCCGACTTCATCACATAACGGTTCACCATACGTGCATGCTACGGGAATCACAAGCTTCAGCACAAGTATTTCTCAAATTCACAACTACTCAACTAGCATGACTTTAATATCACCATCTCCATATCTCAAAACAATTATCAAGTATCAAACTTCTCATAGTATTCAACACACTCATAAGAGAATTGTTATTATTAGTCTTGCATACCAAGCATATTAGGATTTTAAGCAAATTACCATGGTATTAAGACTCTCAAAATAATCTAAGTGAAGTATGAGAGATCAATAGTTTCTATAAAACAAATCCACCACCGTGCTCTAAAAGATATAAGTGAAGTACTAGAGCAAAATTATATAACTCAAAAGATATAAGCGAAGCACATAGAGTATTCTAACAAATTCCAAATCATGTATGGCTCTCTCAAAAGGTGTGTACAGCAAGTATGATTGTGGTAAACTAAAAAGAAAAGACTCAAATCATACAAGACGCTCCAAGCAAAACACATATCATGTGGCGAATAAAAATATAGCTCCAAGTAAAGTTACCGATAGAAGTAGACGAAAGAGGGGATGCCTTCCGGGGCATCCCCAAGCTTTGGCTTTTAGGTGTCCTTATATTATCTTGGGGGTTCCATGGGCATCCCCAAGCTTAAGCTCTTGCCACTCCTTGTTCCATAATCCATCAAATCTTCATCCAAAACTTGAAAACTTCACAACACAAAACTTAAAGTAGAAAATCTCGTGAGCTCCGTTAGCGAAAGAAAATAAAAGACCACTTCAAGGTACTGTAATGAACTCATTCTTTATTATATTGGTGTTATACCTACTGTATTCCAACTTCTCTATGGTTTATAAACTATTTTACTAGCCATAGATTCATCAAAATAAGCAAACAACACACGAAAAACAGAATCTGTCAAAAACAGAACAGTATGTAGTAATCTGTAGCTAGCGCAAGATATGGAACCCCAAAAATTATAAAATAAGTTTCTGGACGTGAGGAATTTATATATTAATCATATGCAAAAAGAATTAACTAAATAGCACTTTCCATGTAAAAATGACAGCAGTTCTCGTGAGCGCTAAAGTTTCTGTTTTTTACAGCAAGTTCAACAAGACTTTCCCCAAGTCTTCCCAATGGTTCTACTTGGCACAAACACTAATTAAACACAAAAAACACAACTAAAACAGAGGCTAGATAAATTATTTATTGAATAACAGCAAGGAAAAATATTGGATTGTCTCCCAACAAGCGCTTTTCTTTAAAGCCTTATAGCTAGGCATTGATAATTTTAATGATGCTCACATGAAAGACAAGAATTGAAGCAAAAAAGGAGCATCATAAAGCATGTGACAAACACATCTTATAGGCAAACAAACTATCAAGGCAAGCAAAAACTAGCATATGCAAGGAAGAGGAAAGAAACAATAGCAATCTCAACATAACGAGAGGTAGTTTAGTAACATGAAAATTTCTACCACCATATTTTCCTCTCTCATAATAATTACATGTAGGATCATAAGCAAAATCAACAAAATAGCTATCACATAAAATATTTTCAACACGATCCACATGCATGCAAAGTTGACACTCTTCCAAAATAGTGGGATTAACATTAACTAAAGTCATGACCTCTCCGAACCTACTTTTAATAATATTGCAAACACTATTATCAATCTCATATTCATCATGGGGCTTAAATAAATTTTCAAGATTGTAAGAAGAATCACCCCGATCATGATCATTGCAACAAGTAGAGGTCATAGCAAAACTAGCATCCCCAAGCTTAGGGTTTTGCATATTATTAGCACAATTTATATCAGTAGAATTTATACTATCATCATTGCAATCATGCTTTTTATTCAAAGATCCATCGAGAATCACTCCATAAGGTACTTTGTCACAATTTTCAGATTCATGAATTTCAAGCAAAACTTCATAAAGATAATCTAGTGCACAAAACTCACTAGCAATTGGTTCATTATAATTGGATCTCTTAAAAAGATTAGCAAGCGGATGAGGATCCATAGATCTTAGGTTCTCTGTTTAGTAATAAATAAATAACTATTCCAACCATACGAGCAAACAAGAAACAGGCAAAAGAGGAAAATAGAGAAAGAGAGGGAGGATAGAGAGAGAGGGCACATAAAACGGCAAGGGTGAAGTGGGGGAGAGGAAAACGAGAGGCAAATGGCAAATAATGTAATGCGGGAGATAAGGGTATGTGATGGGTACTTGATATGTTGACTTTTGCGTAGACCTCCCCGGCAACGGCGCCAGAAATCCTTCTTGCTACCTCTTGAGCATTGCGTTGGTTTTCCCCGAAGAGGAAGGGATGATGCAGCAAAGTAGCGTAAGTATTTCCCTCAGTTTTTGAGAACCAAGGTATCAATCCAGTAGGAGGCTACGCGCGAGTCCCTCGTACCTGCACAAAACAAATAAATCCTCGCAACCAACGCAAATAGGGGTTGTCAATCCCTATAAGGCCACTTATGAGAGTGAGATCTGATAGATATGATAAGGTAATTTTTTTGGTATTTTTATGATAAAGATGCAAAGTAAAATAAAGACAAAGTAAATAGCAAAGGAAATAACTAAGTAGTAGGAGATTAATATGATGAAGATAGACCCGGGGGCCATAGGTTTCACTAGTGGCTTCTCTTGAGAGCATAAGTATTCTACGGTGGGTGAACAAATTAGTGTTGAGCAATTGACAGAATTGAGCATAGTTATGAGAATATCTAGGTATGATCATGTATATAGGCATCACGTCCGAGAAAAGTAGACCGACTCCTGCCTGCATGTACTACCATTACTCCACTCATCGACCGCTATCCAACATGCATCTAGAGTATTAAGTTAAAAACGGAGTAACACCTTAAGCAAGATGACATGATGTAGAGGGATAGACTCATGCAATATGAAGAAGACCCCATCTTGTTATCCTCGATGGCAACAGTACAATACGTGCCTTGCTGCCCCTACTGTCACTGGGAAAGGACACCGCAAGATTGAACCCAAAGCTAAGCACTTCTCCCATTGCAAGAAAGATCAATCTAGTAGGCCAAACCAAACTGATAATTCGAAGAGACTTGCAAAGATAACAAATCATACATAAAAGAATTCAGAGAAGATTCAAATATTATTCATAGATAGACTTGATCATAAACCCACAATTCATCGGTCTCAACAAACACACCGCAAAAAGAAGATTACATCGAATAGATCTCGAGAGGGGGAGAACATTGTATTGAGATCCAAAAAGAGAGAAGAAGCCATATAGCTAATAACTATGGACCAGTAGGTCTGAGGTAAACTACTCATACTTCATCGAAGAGGCTATGGTGTTGATGTAGAAGCCCTCCGTGATCGATGCCCCCTCCGGCGGAGCTCCGGAATAGGCCCCAAGATGGGATCTCGTGGATACAGAAATTTGTGACAGTGGAATTAGGGTTTTGGCTCCGTATCTGATTGTTTGCGGGTACGTAGGTATATATAGGAGGAAGGAGTACGTCGGTGGAGCAACAGGGGGCACACAAGGGTGGAGGGCGCGCCTGGTGGGGTGGGCGCGCCCCCCTACCTCGTGGCCTCCTGTTTCCTTTCTAGACGTAGGGTCCAAGTCTCCCGGGTCTTGTTCGTTGAGAAAATCACGTTCCCGAAGGTTTCATTCCGTTTGGACTCCGTTTGATATTCCTTTTCTTCGAAACCCTAAAACAGGCAAAAAACAGTAATTCTGGGCTGGGCCTCCCGTTAATAGGTTAGTCCCAAAAATAATATAAAAGTGGATAATAAAGCCCAATAATGTCCAAAACAGTAGATAATATAGCATGGAGCAATCAAAAATTATGGATACGTTGGAGACGTATCAGTAAACCAGAGTGAGATCCGCACTAGAGTGGTACTGTAATCCTGTTCTGGAGGTCATGTTACTTGGCCATGATGAACCTACGAACTATGAGGAAGCGATGATGAGCCCAGATTCCACGAAATGGCTTGAGGCCATGAAATCTGAGATGAGATCCATGTATGAGAACAAAGTATGGACTTTGATTGACTTGCCCAATGATCAGCGAGCCATTGAGATTAAATGGATCTTCAAGAGGAAGACGGACGCTGATAGTAGTGTTACTAGTTACAAAGCTAGAATTGTCACAAAAAGGTTTTCGACAAGTTCAAGGTGTTGACTACAATGAGAGTTTCTCACTCGTATCTATGCTTAAGTCTGTCCGAATCATGTTAGCAATTGCCGCATTTTATGAAATCTGGCAAATGGATAAACAAAACTGCATTCCTTAATGGATTTATTTAAGAAGAGTTGTATATGATGCAACCAGAAGGTTTTGTCAATCCTAAAGGTGCTAACAAAATATGCAAGCTCTAGCGATCCATCTATGGACTGGTGCAAGCATATCGGAGTTGGAATATACGCTTTGATAAGTTGATCAAAGCATATAGTTTTATACAGACTTGCGGTGAAGCCTGTATTTACAAGAATGTGAGTGGGAGCACTACAACATTTCTGATAAGTATATGTGAATGACATATTGTTGATCGGAGATAATGTAGAATTATTCTGCAAAGCATAAAGGAATGTTTGAAAGGAGTTTTTCAAAGAAAGACCTCGGTGAAACTGCTTACATATTGAGCATCAAGATCTATAGAGATAGATCAAGACGCTTGATAAGTTTTTCAATGAGTACATACCTTGACAAGATTTTGTAGTTCAAAATGGAACAGTCAAAGAAAGAGTTCTTGCCTGTGTTACAAGGTGTGAAACTGAGTAAGACTCAAAGCCCGACCACGGCAGACGACAGAAAGAGAATGAAAGTCATTCCCTATGCCTTGGCCATAGGTTCTATAAAATATGCCATGCTATATACCAGATCTATTGTATACCCCACACTGATTTTGGCAAGGGAGTACAATAGTGATCTAGGAGTAGATCACTGGATAGCGGTCAAAATTATCCTTAGTGAAATAAGGATATGTTTCTCGATTATGGAAGTGACAAAAAGGTTCGTCGTAAAAGGTTACGTCGATGCAAATTTTGACACTGATCCAGATGACTCTAAGTCTCAATCTGGATACATATTGAAAGTGGGAGCAATTAGCTAGAGTAGCTCCGTGCATAGCATTGTTGACATAGAAATTTGCAAAATACATAGGATCTGAATGTTGCAGACCCGTTGACTAAACTTCTCTCACAAGCAAAACATGATCACACCTTAGTACTCTTTGGGTGTTAATCACATAGCGATGTGAACTAGATTATTGACTCTAGTAAACCCTTTGGGTGTTGGTCACATGACGATGTGAACTATAGGTGTTAATCACATTGTGATGTGAACTATTGATGTTAAATCACATGGCGATGTGATCTAGATTATTGACTCTAGTGCAAGTGTGAGACTGAAGGAAATATGCCCTAGAGGCAATAATAAAGTTATTATTTATTTCCTTATTTCATGATAAATGTTTATTATTCATGCTAGAATTGTATTAACCGAAAACATAATACATGTGTGAATACATAGACAAACAGAGTGTCACTAGTTTGCCTCTACTTGACTAGCTCGTTGATCAAAGATGCTTAAGTTTCCTAACCATAGACATGAGTTCTCACTTGATTAACGGGATCACATCATTAGGAGAATGATGTGATTGACTTGACCCATTCCGTTAGCTTAGCACTTGATCGTTTAGTTTGTTGCTATTGCTTTCTTCATGACTTATAAATGTTCCTATGACTATGAGATTATGCAACTCGTGTTTACCGGAGGAACACTTTGTGTGCCACCAAACGTCACAACATAACTGGGTGATTATAAAGGTGCTCTACAGGTGTCTCTGAAGGTACTTGTTGGGTTGGCGTATTTGGAGATTAGGATTTGTCACTCCGGTTGTCGGAGAGGTATCTCTGGGCCCACTCGGTAATGCACATCACTATAAGCCTTGCAAGCATTGCAACTAATGAGTTAGTTGCGGGATGATGTATTACGGAATGAGTAAAGAGACTTGCCAGTAACGAGATTGAACTAGGTATTGAGATACCAACGATCGAATCTCGGGCAAGTAACATACCGATGACAAAGGGAACACCGTATGTTGTTATGCGGTCTGACCGATAAAAATCTTCATAGAATATGTAGGAGCCAATATGGGCATCCAGGTCCCTCTATTGGTTATTGACCAGAGAGGTGTCTCGGTCATGTCTACATAGTTCTCGAACCCGTAGGGTCCGCGTGCTTAACGTTCGTTGACGATATAGTACTATGAGTTATGTATGTTGGTGACCGAATGTTGTTCGGAGTTCCGAATAGGATCACGGACATGACGAGGAACTCCAGAATGGTCCAGAGATAAAGATTGATATATGGGATAATAGTGTTTGGACTCCGGAAGGGTTCCGGAATTCACCGGAAGGGGTTCCGGATGTTTTCCGAAATGTTTGGGTACGAGAACACTTTATTTGGGCCAAAGGGGAAACCCCACAAGGTTTTTGGAAAGCTCAAAAGGAAGTTTTGCGGAGTCCAGGGGCCAAACGCCAGGGTCCCTGGCGTCTGGGTCCAGATGCCGGGAACCCTGGCGTCTGGCCTTGGAGTCCGAGAAGGACTCTTGCCTTTCGGGTGAAACCAACTTTGTGGAGGCTTTTACTCCAAGTTTCGACCACAAAGCTCAACATATAAATAGAGGAGTAGTGCTAGCACCCAAGACACATCAAGAAACACCAAGCCGTGTGCCGACAACCCCGTCCCCTCTAGTTTATCCTCCGTCATAGTTTTCGTAGTGCTTAGGCGAAGCCCTGCGAAGATTGTTCTTCACCAACACCGTCACCACGCCGTCGTGCTGCCGGAACTCATCTACTACTTCGCCCCTATTGCTGGATCAAGAAGGTGAGGGTGTCATCGAGCCGAATGTGTGCAGAACTCGGAGGTGCCGTGCTTTCGGTACTTGGATCGGTCGGATCGTGAAGACGTATGACTACATCAACCGCATTGATATAACGCTTCCGCGAATGGTCTACGAGGGTACGTAGACAACACTCTCCCCTCTCATTGCTATGCATCATCATGATCCTGCGTGTGCGTAGGATTTTTTTTGAAATTACTACATTCCCCAATAGTGTTATGCATATGACACTAGTCTATGTTGCTACCTTCATACTGGGGAGTAACATAAAGGTAGTATGATAGATGGTTGTATTTATTAACTTGTATATTGCATGACACAAGTCTAAGTTACTACCTTCATAGTGGGGAGTAACATAAAGGTAGTATCATAGGTGGTTGTATTTATTAACTTGTATACTCATTTTATCTTTAGAAGTGTTATGTGATGGTAATATATTATGTTACTCCAAACACTTCTCTTCTTATTAACTACATGCCACATAAGCAAACTTATCTTGAGGTGCATTATATTACTAGCTAAGTTACTCCCACTATTACCAACTTTGGATCTTCTTGTCGGCTGAGGTAGGGGGTCATATTTCTTTCCGCCTCTTTAACATTGCAGTTGACGCCCTGGATAAAGCTAGGATAGTCGACCACATCACTAGGGTAGTTGGGCCTTTAATCCCTAGTGGTGGTGTCACGCATATGCAATATGCGGATGATAGTGTGATTTTGGTGGAGGGTTCGGATCTTAATATTACCAACCTAACCCTGCAGCTAATGAATTGAATCAAAGCAATGATGACCCATAAGTATAGTAGATCAATCGTAGTCCTTCCAATAAGTAAGAGTGTCGAACCCAATGAGAAGCAAAAGGAAATGACAAGCGATTTTCAGCAAGGTATTTTCTGCAAGCAAAAAAATTATCGGTAACAGATAGTTTGATAGTAAGGTAATTTGTAATGAGCAACAAGTAGCAATTGTAACAAAGGTGCATTAAGGTAGCCCGATCCTTTTTATAGCAAGGAATAGGCCGGAACGTTCTCTTATAGTAAGCAAAGCGTCCTTGAGGACATATATGAATTTTATCTAGTCACTTTCATCATGTTTGTTTGATTCACGTTCGCTACTTTGACAATTTGATATGTGGGTGGATCGGTGTTTGGGTGTTGTTCTTACTTGAACAAACCTCCCATTTATGATTACTCCCTCTCACAAGCATCCGCAACTACGAAAGAAGAATTAAGATAAATCTAACCATAGCATGAAACATATGGATCCAAATCAATCCCTTATGAAATAATGCATAAACTAGGGTTTAAGCTTCTATCACTCTAGCAACCAATCATCCACTTATTACTTCACAATGCCTTCCCTTAGGCCCAAGTATGGTGAAGTGTCATATAGCCGACATTCACGTGACATCACTAAAGGAAGCAACAACATACATATCATCAAAATATCGAACGAATACCGAATTCACATGATTACTTATGACAAGACTTCTCCAATGTCCTCAAGAACGAAAGTAACAACTCACAAATCATATTCATGTTCAAAAGCAGAGGGGTATTGAATATCATCAACATATAATCTTCCACCAAATATGGGGGCGGCGCGGACTACGCAGCCCATGTGGAGTTGCTCGTGGGCTTGGAGGGGACAGCTCCGGCGTCCTCGCCGCGCCGGCGGGGGAAAGGCGAGGCGGCATATCCAGAACTGCATGTTGTCCACCTTGGACCTCTCGAGGGCAATGCGGAGGGCCAGCTCCTCGTCGACATCAAGGTCCGAGTCAACATCGAGGTCTGAGTCAGAGCGGCTGCCCAAGCTCGACATGGTAGCCGGAGTCGTTGGAGTGGATCGGCATCAAAGAAATCGGAGCAGTGGGAGAAGAGACGGAGCGAGAATGGCATGAACTGAGCTCGGGTTTTTGAATTGGGGCGGATTGGGGTTTTTTATGGGGACGGAGTGGGGTCATGGTGGGCCGGGCTGACGTGACATACACGTCCGGGCCGCCTCATATCCACCCTATATCTGAGCTGGATATGAGAGGCGTCGGACAGCCTGACATTTGAGGCTGGTTTGAGACGTTCGCATGGATCATTTTTTTTTACCGATCAATGACTGAACGGCCTGTCCGAGGGTTCGAAACGGGTTTAAGCAGCCTGTCTGTAGATGCTCTCAACACACCACATCACTCTGCATTCCTGTATAACCGATCGAGAATGACAGAATGATGACCGCTGGCTTGGCTGCCAGAGGCCCTGTACTGCAAAAAAAAACAAACATGGAAGTTGGTCTGCAAGTGCTCGCTGCTAGTGGAGAGTGCATTGATGGAAGTGTTTGGCTAGAGTCAAATACCACCCATGGGCCCGTCTTTCTATTTCACTGGAGGGACCTGGTTGCAACTAGACTAGTTGCGGTGCAGCTTGTCCTCCAAGTTGGAGCACACCAGATGCATTCTCTTGTTCCTATCTATAGGCCTACTACTAGTGTATTGATCAAAACGCTTTTATATTTCTTTACGAAGGGAGTAACAACCTTGGTTCAATCGGCAGATGCGACATAAAAAGCCAGTACCTTGACTAGAAGGCGTCAATGTTTGTGTGCTTGGTGCAGAGCACAATCCAGTAACAATTAATAATGCAATACTCCACTATAAGGAGAGGCCTAGCCTTCTGATAATCCATGGGTATTGAAACTCTTCAATAATGCAACTCTTTCTGCACCTAAAGGGTTGCATTATTGTTTACCATGGAAATAATCCTAGTGAAAAGTAGTGGCTACACCCAAATTCATTGCATCCCCATGATGAACAGTAAGATCAAAACAAGTAGCAAAAAATATATTCAAAAGAATAAAAACAAATAGCAAAAAAACCAAAAAAAACTAAAAGTTCATGGGCGTGGCAAATTTACTGGTGTTATTCGAGTCTATCGCTTCCAGTCAAATGCCAACACCGACGCATGTCTATGTAATAAAACTGGCTGTAATAATCAGTTGGCTACTAGTGAAATGGTGTTTCCACTAATAACTTATTATAGATACATACCCAATAATATGATTCTTTTTGGACTATACTATCTCAAGTTACCCTCCCTCCGTACAAAATGTTAGACGTTTTTTATGCTCTATGCAAAGTCAAAAAAATTAATTTTAGAATACTTACAAACATGCATGTGTATCATATATTCATAGAGGAAAAGATCGAGATGCCCATTACACCAAAGGATTTATCCCAAGCATAAGCGAAGTCTAAAATTGTGTTACATTCTGGAACATAGGTTGTAAAGATAGGGAACGAAATCAAACACAAGCAGTATTTGGCCGCTGGGTTATTCCTAAAGAGACTGATTACAGAAAGCAGCAACGCGGAGACAAAGGAAACAATTTCTTGCTAATAATAACTGACAGTAATGCGAATCATACTCATATATAGTGAAGTTAACGCACATGTGAATAACCATTGATAATATATAAGTATAGAAGATCGTTTGTAGCCGTTTTTCGATAAGTAAGAGTGTCGAACCCAATGAAAAGCTAAAGGTAGAGTTTACATTCTCTTCAAGTTCTATCGATCATCGATACAACTCTGCGTACATTAATATTTGATTTACCTATAAATAAGTAATAAGCTATATAAGGTCTTTCAAGTATGTACGTACTTTGTATATGTGGGAAGCTTCCTTCGGCCTTCTATTTATCTCTACTCTTATAAAAAAATCGAGTTGATGATGATGGTGTGTCTGCCATCTTATAATATAGACCGTCCGATCTATATCTGACGGTTAGAAAGCAAACTATGACAATTTCATAAAAGATACCCGCATCTCTCTCCACATTTACAGATAAGGCCTTGCCTCGTTCATCCTGATCTCCCACAACCTCATTGCCGAGCAATTAAAAAAGGAAGCCTCTGAAACAGTCTGGCGTGGTGGCCACTGCCGGAGCTGTCCATCCCCATGCCTCCGCCCAGTCCGACCACCAGTCACTACCACACCCCACTCCTCCTCACCTGTTAGAGCAATCTTGATGATTAAGTTGTGTTTAGCATGCGCTTAGTGCTAAGAGTCAAAGTCCAGTTGAAGTACTAGTGGGTTACGTACGTGGCTATTGCTATGTACTAGTCCTGCAAGTTGCCGTGAGTCAGCTCATGAGTCTGGTACGTGTAGGAGATTAGGAGTACAAGTTATTGGTACTAGTCGTCAACCCGTGCACCTGCACGGGCTAGTAGTAATAATGTCACTATCATACGCTAACTCCGAAGTCACATATGAATGCAATTGGAGAAATTTAAATAATACACTTTGAGCATTGCCATGACATTAACATTCATTGAGTTCTCATCTACTCCCTCCGTTCCAAAATAGATGACCCAACTTTATACTAAAGTTAGTACAAAGTTGAGTCATCTATTTTGGAACGGAGGGAGTAACTGTTTGCATTTCCTAAATGCTTCTGAATCAAATCAGTATTGCATTTTTTAATAAATTAGGCACACTCTCGGGTCAGTTGAGAAGAGTCTGTTTAACAGTAAAGTAAAGCAACATATGTTGTGCAGTGAGGAGAAAATATGGTCCTTTAATAATTTTGTGTCTTGCAAGGCCAGACCATCAAAGGGAAAATAAACATTTTATGGCCGCAAATATACATTTGTTTCTTTATCAAGATTGTGATCCCACAAAAGGGATCATAACAATGCATGATGTTTATCTTTTTTGTGTAAATACAGGTGCTACTGACTATAAAATGACAAACTGAAAAAAGTAAATGTTGATTTCCTTCACAATGCCATCAAAAGCAAGGCTCTCTGATGCCTGCCTGCACCTCCAAGGCAGGGTCGCTCTCTAGCCTAGCTGCTCTTCCACCTCAAACATGTGAATAGCATTGTTTTTCCGAGCATGCCCCAACTGATTCTGTAATTGTGTAAATTATAAGAAAATATACATCTCTTTTTCATAGCTCATCAATGCAATTTATCCGTAATTTATTTTTCTTTGTAGAGAACAGAGTGGCAACAACAGTAAGTGAAATTACAGTAACTAAACCTTGACTTGCATTTCTGTAGCATTTTGATTAGGCTCAAAATAAAACAACGTCAAATGTCCCATAATAGGAAAACCATAGATATGTACACATTGTTTAACTCAACATGTACAAATTTTTAATATGTCATGGGTCCTTACACGCTTTAGGCACATTAATCCATTAACTCCATGTACTATGTACGGACACGCACGGTTGAACCCATATGATCGAAGAGGAGAATACCGTTTGATATGTCTCCTTTTTATTTATTTCCCCTATTTCGTCAAATCCTACCCATGGGTGTATTAAGATTATCAGAGGATCAACATTCAACTAATGATCAATATAATACAATGTTGGTTGAATTACTAATGATCAGATAATGCAATGTAGGAAATATGGAATCCTGTTAATAGCTTGATTAGATCAGTAAACAACATAGATTTACCCCAATGGCAGTGTTAATACGAAAATAACACAAATCGAGAGACTAAAAGCTTGGTGGTACGTAGGACAGAGTGGCTGCAAGTCGCCGTGACACCAGTCTCTTGTCTTCAGTCACAAAGCATACAATTCCTGCCAGATCAATTTTCAACCATGCTTAGCAAAATATCTGGAAAATAAATCTTTCTTATAATTGTACATCAATAGCAGAAATAAAGATTGACTGTTACAGATTAGCAAACGTAGTACGGACTCCCTTCTCCAATTCATCTTGAAATTACGATATTAATGAACAAAGTCTGTCAATTTTGTTGTAGCAATCACATACAATCATACAATATCTCTCAGCAACTGTAATCTAATGCTCTTTTGTCCGTACACTGTACTATAGCTGATTTTCTCGTTCCTATCTCTGTTGCTACAGCTTAACTGTTTTGTGTTACAATACAATGATAGGATTCTACCATGTTGTAGATAGTTTTTCTGAGCATCATTCTCGCGAACAGATATACTACGACACAAAAGATATAGACTCCGTAAAGGAAAATACATAAGAAATGATCAGTGACAAACAATATCATTTATGTACTGTAAGAATTCAACTATTCGCGCTTGAAGGTATCTACTATTCATGCTTGAAGGCCAGCCAGGTAGATGACTATCGATAAAAATGTGTAGTTATCAGCAACCATCATTCTGAATGCTATTATTGCATAATAGATCTCCTATTTCCCACCAAAAAAAAGGCAACAATCGGTTCGACGCTATTTACTTTTTATAATTTCTTATACTGCAGCTATGTTGCCCTTTCTAGATTAATACAACTCTTGGTGTATACTATACTGCAACTTATTTTGCAAAGCAAAAAATCAAGAGTGTCAGGCGGCCTAGGGCATCTCATATGTAAATCAATTATACTAATTACCTTAGAACTAAAAAATAGATGCCAGATAATTAGCACATCTGACTCAACTGAATACACACTCCTTGACTCATAAATCACATGGTTAAAGTAACAAACTAATACTCTCGTCATGTCAGACTAAGTCCTTTCTAATGAAAGCGAAAAGGAAAATATATCATACTTCCTCGGTAAGATTGAATAGAAACAAACCATATAATTCATGACAAACTGCCCACTCCAATCTTCCATAAAAAAAAACAAATGTTGCAAGACAACTACGTACAGTCATGGAGTTCATAAGCTGTCAGATTTGACTATGAAGAGGTAGAAAGAAGTACCTGGTCAGATCAGAGAGGGAGACACTATTGTCTCATAGCGCAAAAAGACACCCCTAGTCAGTCTCCCGTAACATAGCATGGCCATCCTCCTTCCATTGCCCCCTCTGCACCAATCCCCCCAAGCTACATACAGTCACATTTGGGTAGGTTGAATTGAAATAAACTGACCCAACGCTGTCCTGCAGCCACAAACGTGTGCTCACCAACATATTTAATAAGTTTCGGACATACAAATATATGCATCTGCAATTAGTTAGGAATTGAATCAAGCTTTTTTTGGCAGAAGGAACCTAGGATCGAGTTTTTGAGATAGGATCATAAACCATTGGAGAAGAAACCGGCGGCAACACAGTGGGCGTTCATCGCACAAAGAACGCAGTGGAGATCTTGGCCAGGAAAGGAGATGACTTGACGTGCGGAGATGTGCTGGCTGAGTTTGGATTTGATGTGGATGTGAAGGAGGCAGTGGAGACTGGAGACCTTCGCCAAGAGCGTGGATGAGGAAGGGGATATGCTGGAGGCAGCGAAGACTTGGGGAGAAGTCCGAGGCAGAGACACTGCGATGCCATCAATCTGTTGTACTTCCTCCACCCTGCACCCTCGCGAACAATGACTGCAGTTCGATCCGACTCAACACTTCTTCTCCACTGCATCGCCCATCCTAGATTGTAGTCTGATCGGGTCATGCATGGAAGGATCTCTTCCTCCAGTTCATCATGGTTCAAGCTTCAAGGAAGGGGAAAAGAGAGAAGTTGGATGGATCGTTTCTGTAGATAGATTGCTGCTTCTTTTTCCTTTTTGGGATATAAGGAGATTGATTGCTGAGCAAAGGGAGGAGGTGGTGTCTGCGAGGAAGAGTTTTGTTTTGAGGAAGAGTTTGCTAAATAGGTGGGACAACACGCAAGGACTCCTCGAGATTTTTTCTCCTCGAGTTTATTTCACTTAGGATTTCACGAGTTGATCTAGACCGGTAATTATTTGGTCCCGCTAGATAAACGGCTTGTAAATTCTAATTAACGTGAGATTTTTTAGGGAGTCCATGATTAGTATAGGTATAGATAGATAGATAGATAGATAGATAGATAGATAGATAGATAGATACTAGCAAAAGGCCCGTGCGTTGCAACGGATGAACAACAAAAACTCACAAAAATTATAATGTCTGACATAAAATGCACTCGTATGAACCGAAATCAGCAGCGCTCGGATATTATTTTGTCAACACAAACAGATGGGGTTACAATGGGTACGAATGATTGAAAATTTTAATCAAGAAAATAAAAGAAGAAAAAAAATATGGAACAAAAACCATCAATCCTGTGCATGTATCCAACTTCGTCGAGATGAAAAGGAAATGTAGAACCAAGCTCGTCAATCGTGTGCAATTGTGCATGTAGATACGGAGAAGCAAACAGATGCATGCAACGGCCATAATCAAGCATTTAATCCTTTTGTAGCTTTCTCGTTAAAAAAAATCCTTTTTCTAGCTAATTCCTCCTAAGTTAGTTAACTTCTTTCTTTAATCTCGTTTTTTGCATGGCGAGAATCAAGCCTTGAGTCTCCAGCCCGCGCTTGGGCACCAGCCGTCTCACACACAGGCAACGCGTGTCGTTTGGCCGCTCTTCCCTCCGACCTTATCTTCTCAGCCCCCTCCTCTCATCCTCTCGTCTCTTCCCCACACCTTTCTTCTCCCCATCCCCAATTCCCTTCTTTTCTCAGCACCCGATCCATCGTGCACGCCGCCCGCTACCGGAGCTCCAACGCGCCTCTCCTCCTCCCTCGTTTCTCTCTCCTCTGCCTCTCAGTTCTTTCTCTTTTCCCTTGTCCATGAGAAGGAGCACGCAAAGAGCCTCGCCGCTGCTGCCACCACCACCACGGTTGTCTTCACGCCACCGCCGCCTCCGAGTTCGCCAGCCGCTGCTCAGATCTGCGGGATCCATGTCCCCAAGCCGCCGGTGTCCGTCCTCCGTCCCGGATCTGGCTTGTCCACGCCCTTCGGCCTCCCCTGCGACCAGCGCCGGCACCCTCCCCACTGCCTCGTCTACATGCGTGAGGACAACGATGACAGCGCCACCATCGACCGTCTGGGCCGTCCCTTGGCCTTGCTCGCGTGGGCCGCCGCGTGGGCAAGCCAGTCGTCGCCGGCGGGAGCGATAGTGAACGGGACTACTCTTTGCATTCAATCTATCCCGTCTGCATCTTTGTTTTCCTCACCGGACTGACGTTGAATAATACCAAATTACAGGGTGTTATTTGCATAAGCGAAACGTTTTCTCCTATAATCCACTTAAAATAGGATGGCGGATTTAATTACTGAAAACACAAGGGCTTTTTTGAAAAAATGTGTGACGTACGACCAGAAGCACTCCGTGCTTTATTAGTACTAGTAAATATGCCCGTGCGTTGCAACGGGATAACCAAATTGCTTAGGTTGTGTCTTCTTCGATTTCAACCACCGTCCAACCAGAACCCGATGTGGCATAACAGCATTTGGATTGTACCGCTATGTGCAGTAGTGGCATGGCATGGCATGTAGATTGTGTCTAGCATAAGCCGGAAGCAAGTATCTCAATGTATTTTTCCATCCTCATCTAAAGCAGGGCAGCTCGCAGACATGTCAAAATGGCCTCTATTAGCATTCCCCGATATAAATTGTTAACATAAAAGATTAATTCATTTCCTTTACAACGAACACGGCTGTCCCCCCATTAGCAAAAAATGCTGATAGTACATCAAGGCTTTCATCTACAACGTCCGAGGCCAAAGAATCTGAGCATGTACCTTCGGAAGTAAGCACACTATACGAAACAGAGAAGCAAACAAAAATAGAGTACACTTCTACTTTGGGAGCTCCAACACCAACAAAAGCTTGCCACAACTGTTATCACAAAAGCTACTGAATGAGCCAAGCAAAAAAATAGAAAGGTTATAGAAAACAGTCTGTACATCTCCCTCAAAGCCAACAACGATCCTCCATGGACAAGACACTTCATGGTGGATTAACCTTATGTGGAACACAGAACTCATCATGTGAGTCCACGTCGCCTGAATGCCCCTCTTGGCTAGGGTCAACCTTCTCTGGATCATAGAACTCATCATGTGAGTCCGCTAGCACCTTGCTCTCTTACAACAAAGGGAACCTGTTTATAAGAACCCGGATAACCCAAGTACTCCAAAAGTTGTCCTAATTTTTGCATGACAATGGTTTTAAAGTCTGACTACTTATTGGTTGCATGGCAGCATGGACTACTCGTTCTTATAACACACATCTAATATATATTTTCCTTTATTCTGTCAATTTTTTCAGTGAGATTCTATCACACTAACATACAAATCAACACTCGTGGGTCATGCTGAATTAGCTTCCAGATACATACAAAATGTAAGTCGTAAAGACAATGGACATATCAGAATCTATGGAAGTGCATAGAGAAATCTGGGAGATGAGTTTCAGTTTTGTCAAGTTTGTTACTTTGTTTGGTGTTAACAGAGTCGATGGACATGCCAGAAGAAAAAAACAAATAGATACAGCAGGTTGATTTCCTACCAACTTGACAATGGTGTGTCATTTTTTCTGCAGTAGATTAACTCGTGAACAATGCCATCCTTGTAATCGGGGAATAATTGAAGAGAATAGTAAGCAAAGTATTCTGCCATCTCGCATGAATAGTAAGAAAAGTAGTTTAACTCCTGAACATTTTTTTCGTACAGTTTGGAAAATGCTTACTAACCGATATTCCCTCTATTCCTAAATATAAGTCTTTCTACAGATTCCACTACATACATACGGAGCAAAATGAGTGAACCTACACTCTAACATAGTCTATATACATCCGTATGTAGTTTGTATTGAAATCCCTAGAACGACTTATATTTAGAAACAGAGGGAGTAGAAGAGAAATCAATATTCTCACATTGAAGATATGAGGCAAGCACCCACCTACAATCTGTCCATCACCCCATTGGAAGCCAAGCTCCCCTTTTGCTCGGTTCCTCACTGCTGCACGTACCGATTAGTGGGGACATATTTTTTTTGTCCTATCTACTTTGGAAAAGAAGAGGTAAGGACCTACAGTACTGCAAATCTTCATATTTAAACATATTAACAATCCCTTGTTTTTCTTTCAGAAAAGCAATCCCTGGTTTTATTATAATTATAGATTATCTTAAAATCGATTTCTACTTTGTGATTTGTCAAAGCATAAAGAACTGTGTAGAATAAGAGGTCGTATTTCAATGATTTGGATGTTGCATTGACATCAGATAATTACCTACTGCATGTAATAGCTAGTGATTGATGGATGCAAGTTGGTATAACTTTAATGTCAAATGTATAGAAAAATATCCAAAGTCTACTCCTGGTGTTGCTGCAAGGATTAGATGCTGGCATGCTGTGACTGGAACCAGCAGAAATTATACAAAATGCACAATTTTAAAATTTATGAACTAATTGAGCATGTTTTTCTCTTCGTGTTGCAGGTAAACAAAAACATATAGATCAAATAAGTTAGATGAACCAGCAGATATTTTATTAGTGAGCTCTATAGATGCAGCAATCAGTAACAGACCATCTCCATGAGCTTTGACTCCATGAATAGTACTTAATACAGGAAAAAGGGAAGGCCAATATTGCTCAATTGTTACTGAAATTTTAAAGGAAATCAAGTGGCACTACAACATCAGGACATATGTGTAGAATGAAATGCCCATTGATTGCAGTAGAAGACAATTCACTTCATATCCTTTCAGAATAACACATTAACTCTTGGAGCATGTACAACAGAAATGGAACATAAAGCTAACCAAGAATACATATCCATGTGCGCCACTTTCAGAATATATGACATAGTACCTCTGAGATATCTAACTTGTTGTTTCCATGCATTCAAGAAGCACTTAATTACTTTCAGGGATCTTATTACAAATTTAATTTGTTTGATTCAAACTTATGTAGTAGCATGGCATTTTTCTGAGACATCCAAAAAAATATGTTTACATATCAAATAGGCAACACCAGTAATTATTGGTCCAAATAAGGCATGGACAGGTTTGCATCTGCTAAAGAACATTAGGCCTCCTTTGGTTTGGAGGAATTTTGTAGGATTTTTATAGGATAGGATTTTTATAGAAAAAATTCCTTCAGAGCTCTTTGGTTTGTAGGAATGAAATCCTATTCCTATGGAGGAATTCTTCCTATCCTCCACATTTCATAGGAAAATAAACATTAGCCTAGACTCAATGGAAAAAAATCCTATGGTGTGAATCAAAGGGCATCTCCTTTTCTATTTCTATGCATAGGATTTGAGATGCATGTCATCTCATATCCTATGACTTTTCTATTCCTATGATTTTTCAATCCTATGA
Source organism: Triticum aestivum (assembly GCF_018294505.1). NCBI lineage: Eukaryota > Viridiplantae > Streptophyta > Magnoliopsida > Poales > Poaceae > Triticum > Triticum aestivum. The sequence goes on from NC_057806.1 coordinate 1,290,716, forward strand.
ACCAAAGGAGGCCTTATATTGTTTCTCCTATTCCACAACCTATGACCACATTTAAGCATGGACAGATTCGTGTATATGATAACAGAACAACATGCTCCATGTCATAAATCACAGGCTAGGAGGAAGCGATGCAGATGAGGGTGGATTAGCATACTTGTTAGCAGTTGTGCTTGTCAGCCTAGTGGAGGATGTAGAGGTAGGTGACAGAGCTTCTTCACCTCAGGTGACTGCACCGCCATGTTCTTACATAACATAGTATTCCTACAAATATGCAATTCAGAATAGAAAGGTACAATTATCAGGCTCAGTACCCTATTCAGAACAGAAAAACAAATCTTATTAATTGAAAGGTACCTTGTGCAGATATATAAAAGTTCAGTACCCTGTTCCTCCTTTCCAAATCTACCAGACTGCTTAATTTACAAACAAAGAAACCTGTGCTGCTTGCCATGGAAGAGATGGAGGCGGGAAAACAAAACCTTAGAAAACATGATGGTTGTATAACCCCAGAAATGTCAAGGATTTGGCATGAGTGTCACAGGCGGCCAAGCAAATCTGCTACTTATCAACACACACACGCATGCACAGTACATATTGTCAACCAAAGTAACAACAAATCAGAGACATGTGCCTCATGTTGTCCCCACAGTTCAATGGAATGGATTGTATCTAATCAGGACATCCAATCAGTGGTTTCTCATCACAAAGAACTCACGAACATGTACAACAATGGAGCAGGTACCTTTGTCTGCTTGGAGCTCCTTGTGTGGGTCATGTTGTGGATGCCCTCCATGGAAGGAAGGACCTGCTGCTGCTGCTCCAGCCCGAATCAAATCAAGGTGGTTAGACCCTACAATCCATGCATATACAATCAGGTATTTGCACTGAAGATGCAAATAGTCCACTGTAGACACTGCAGCAGAGAAGAGAGGGAGCTTCACCAATAGAGCAGAAAAATCAAATGGAATCCAACAGAGAGAAGAGAAGAAGGAAGACCTGCAGATGGTGGAGCCCTTAAGGATGATGACCTGCAGATGGTGAGGGAACCCCATCACCATCTGGAAGAAGACGGCTTGAGCTACTGGTCCATGGCGATGTTGGATGTGTGCCTGCGTGAGGGATAGAAGAGCATCAGGGAAGGGGAGGGAAGAAGGGCAGAACCATGGCATCGACACTCACCAGGGTGGAACATTGACGAGCAGCTCCATGGCGTGGGTCTCCTTGACGAGCAGGTCCGATCCAGGCGCGGATCTTTCCGCCGCCATGGATCTCCCACTCCTCTCCTCTCCTCTCGGGATTCAAGCGGTCGTCGACGGATAAGAGGAGGGGCGGAGCGGATTTTATCCATCGTCGAGGTAGCCACCACCGTCATCATCGCCGTCGGTCACCATGGCCCAGCGGCTAGGTCTTCCAGTGCGAGGAGTGAGGGAGGGAGGGAGGGCGGATCTGACCGCTGCCTGAGCTGTCGCGGGGGGAGGGGCGCCGCGGCCATGAAGGCTCGCCTCCAACTACATGGAGTGCACGCCGCCGCGCCGGATCCTTCTGTCTCCCGCGCCCGTCCATCGTCACCCGGCTCCGGCGAGCTCCTGCGTGGGTCGCCGCACCGCCCCACTTTTCTCCCTTCTTCTCAACCTCACCACCCAGTCTCTTCTCTGCCATGGATCCGCCCGGGAAGCCGCGCTCCGGCCTTCCTCGCCCCCCGCGTCGCTGCCCACCTCCGGATCCGCCTCCAAGCCCCCGCCGTGCGCGGATCCGCCCCCTGCAAGCTCCAGTCGCGCCGCCCATGTAAAAAGGACCGCGTTTTGAATATACCAAAACATAGGGTCCTTTGTGCAAAATTAAAGCGTTTTTCCAGATCCACTTAAACAGGGACTGCGGGTTGAATTCGAATAAACTGAAGGACTTTTATGCAAAATCGATAGCGACGACGGACGACCAGAAGCACTCCGTGCTTTATTAGTAGGGAAATAGGGAAAGATAGATAGATAGATAGATTGTTTAGCGTGTCCGTGTATGCTTTTGGAGTCCAAAAGGAAGTCCGTGTAAGATAGTCTTTGTGTTGGGTCGGTTGGTTCTGCATATTTATATGCACGGCACGGCCGGTTGATTGTATCAGGGAGTGGAAAACAGAAAAAGGAATAAAAAAAGGGGCACCACACGTGCCCTTCGCCAAAGTTTTTCGTGTGTGTGTTCTTCGTCTACTTTGATGTGATCGATTCTGTGGGCAGAATTCCAACAAGCGGTATCCGAGCTAGGTCGATTTGAAGGCGTGCTTGCCCCGGGGTCGCGACCCGACTAGCGCCTCGGGGCAGGCGATATAGTCGCTGGGTGGTGCAGCGACGAGGAAGAGCAGGCGATATAGTCGCTGGGTGGTGCAGCGACGAGGAAGAGCGGGTGATATGGTTACTGGGTGGTGTCGTGGTTCTAAGTCTGACAGTAATGTAGGGGGGTAGGTATGGAGAGGCAAGATCTTAGATATGGAGAAGTTGTAAGCACGTGAGGTTTATGAGTTCAGGCCCTTCTCGGAGGAAGTAATAGCCCTACGTCTCGGAGCCCGGAGGCGGTCGACTGGATTATGCGTGTATGATTTACAGGGGTGCGAACCCCTTACACTGAGGAGGGGGGTGGCTTATATAGAGTTCGCCGGACCCCTCCGGCCCTCAGTTATGGAGGGTTTAAATACATTAAGGTCGGGCGTTACTGGTAACGCCCCTAATAAAGTGCTATGATGACCATAAAAGCTACTTAATAACCGACCGTTAGCATGCAGAGTGCCTTTAGGTCTCCTGGCCGTCGAGTGGTTTGGTCTTGGTCGAGTGATTGCTTCTCGGTCGAGTATCTTCGAGTCTGTCGAGTAGAACACCCCCAAGTCGATTGAAAGGTGATTTCTTCTAGAGATGTCCTTGGGTAGGTCAGTTTGGATAGGTCCATGACCCTACCCTAGGTACATAGCTTCATCATTAGCCCCCGAATGGATCAAGGTTTGAGTGGGGAAGGGGTTGAGCACTTCTCCGACTCATTTTTCATGTCATGAGTATATCTTGTTTCGGATCAATGAACCTGAGTAATGACAACAACTTCCTTTTCAGTCGCCTTGATCCATTCTTAGTTTTTGTCGAGTGAGTTTCTTTACTTGAAAGGCTCCGAGTGACGGTGTGGAGGAGATCTTCGGTCTGACAAGTTGTTCTGCTGCCCGCAGATTCTGCAGGATCCGAATTTTGGGAAGCGCGCGGGACGGGGGAGGCCGCAGTAATCGGATGGGATAGGGCGGAGCCGCCTCGATCCCCGCGCCACCTTTTTCGCCATGTATCGCGCGCGTGGTTGTTACGGGATTTGACAGGGCCGCTCGGGCCTACTAGTCAGCCACTCGGAAGCGGCCTCATATAAGGCGTCGGACCGGGGTCTCTCGAACAGTGCGTCCCCATTATCTCTTCTCCTCTTCACGCTCCTTCGCTGCGCTCGCTGTCACCGCAGCGCCACCGCTCCGTACGCGTCTCGCCGGCAATGATGGGGAAGGAGAAGATGGCGGCTCTGGAGCGGGCGAAGAAGGCGACGGCAAAGGCGAAGGGGAAGGGTACCAGTCGGGGTGGATCTTCCTCGCGAACCGGCCTGCCGAAGGGCTAGATCCAGGGCGACTGGATCCGCTCGACGATCACTCAAGAGGATCTCGACGACCTAGCCGAAGGAGGGCTGATCCCCCACGAATCGGTGTGGCTTCCGGGGAAGGAATCCGAGCCGCAACCTCGGGAGGGTGAGCGCGTTCTCCTTGCCACCCACGTCGACCGTGGATTTTCCTTGCCTCCTCACCCTTTCTTTTGGGGATTTCTGAACTTCTTTGGGGCACAACTCCACTACTTCACTCCCAACACAATCGTTTATCTCGCCGCTTTCGTTTCTTTGTGTGAGAATTTCCTGGGTTGTCGGCCTCACTGGGGCCTTTTCAAGCACATTTTCACTTGTCGCTCTCAGACGGTGAAAAAGGCCAATCCGAGTGACGAGAGAACTCAAGTGATTCAGATGTGCGGGGGTCTTGGTGTTCAGATGAGGGGGAAAAGTTCCTTTCCGGCCATGATTCTTCCCAACTCGGTTCGCGGATGGCAGTCGACCTGGTTCTACTGCAAAGACCAGCCGATGCCAGGGCAGTCGACTGGCCTCCCTCCTTTTACCATGGACCGAGTGAGGAAACCCTCCTCTTTGAAGGTGCTCCCGGAGGAGAAGGCGCATGTGAGGGTGCTGGTCGAGCGAGTGGTCCAGCTTATCCATGACGGGGTCACTGGTATGGATCTCTTGGAAGTCTTCCTCCAGCGGCGCATCCAGCCTCTTCAAGCTCGAGACCATCCGATGTGGATGTATTCGGGTCTTGACGACTCCACTCGGATTCACCCGGAGGAGGTCGATGACGACACACTGGAGAAGTGGTTGTCGGGCATGACCGGAAATAAGGACAACCCCAGGGGAGCCGAGAGAGTTCCTCCATTCGACCAGTCCCATGTACCAGAGAAGGTCCAATTCTGAGCTTTTGATTGTAATCTGAATTCACTCGCGCAGCTGCCTATACCACATGGACTGACTTTATTCTTCCTGTTTTCTTTCAGGCCCTTATCGAAATGTATTCGATGCCCAACGGAGAGCAAGAGCAAGATCTGGAAGGAGAGGCGAGCGGCGGCGACAGTGGCGAATGGACTTCTGACGGTGAAGGGGACGGAGAAAGCGATGACCCAAGTGACGAAGAAGAAGTCGAGTCGCCCCCTCGTAGGAAGAGGTGATCCAAGCTTGGCCAAGAACGACCGAGCGCCCGTGAAAAGGCGACTGCTCAGGCTGGTCAGTCTTCAAAGCGTCCTCGGACCTCTTCACCGACCCCGACCGAAAAAGCGCCAAAGCATCCCAAAGTTGCAGAGCCGAAGACTCGGAAGGCGTTGCCGAAGATTAAGATTGACATCCCCGTCGCTTCTGCGTGAGTGTCTCCCTTTGTATTCACTCGACACCCTGTGCTGTTTGTTTTTCTTGTTTTAACCAGACGAACTTTGGAACTGGCAGCGCTGCTACTTCCGGGACCTCAGCTTACAGGGACGAGGATGAGGTAGTGGAGGATGTGGTCACTTCCAATCTAGGTATGATTTCTTCCATTCTGTCTTTATTTGGTCGATTCAACTGCAATATGCACCATTGGGTGATGTGATTTTGGCGACTGAACTTTACACATCTCCCAACATTACCGACCTCCCCGACGATGATGAAGAGCCCGAGAGGCCTTTGACGAGGAAGAATAGGCAAGCTCCTGCGAGCAAGGTGTCACAGTCGACGCCGAGGGCGGAACCAGTCGTTCAAGACACTGGCGACGCCAATCGGGGTTCTGTTACCTTCGCCGTGCCACTGTCAAGTGTCTTGCCTTCTTCGTCGACTGCTCAGGCCCCTGTCGACCCACCTTCGGTTTTTGCGACCCATCATGTCCTAGGGGACGAAGTGAATGCTGCCAGGGAAGCCATACGCCAGGCGGGCATCATGATGGAGAAGATGAAGACGGTGCGGGACGCCAGTCAGGCCGCCTACGACGCCAGCTCGGCTCTCCAAAGCAACGTTCATGTTAGTTGGTCACCGCTTGTTCTGTTAGGATATGCTATCTGAAGATTCTTTCCGAAAATCTTTGCATCTGTACACCCACTGGGTGCGTCGATTGAATTTTTGAACTAGTGGGGGCACACTGAGTGCACCCACTGGGTGTAGTCCCCGAGACTACGGTGGACTGTTGGCAGTCGACTGTAGTCTTTGTATTTTGTCGAGTGTAAACCGAACTGGTAGTTTGTCTCTTCCACTCGGTCTGGTCAAGTGGGATCAGAACCGGTGGGGGCACGCTAAGTGCACCCACTGGGTGTAGTCCCCGAGACCGCGGTCGACTGCTGGCAGTCGACTGTGATCTGAGTTCTACTTTCTCTCCTCTCTTTTTTTACTCCCTACACTCGACTTCAACGGGCCGGTCGAGTGGGATTAGAACCGCACACAAAGTGCACCCACTAGGTGTAGTCCCCGAGACTATGGTGGACTGCGGGCAGTCGACCGTAGTCTTGGTACTTATTGTCTTTGTCGTTTTTCGCTGTAAAATAACTTCTCCTCTTTGATTTTAGAAATCTTGTGATCTTGGAGCTTGCTTTGCTGAGAAACAGCAAATCCAACTGAACCTTGACTTGGAGCTGGCCAAGATAGAGCTGCAAAAGGTCAAGGACGGCGCCACTGGTAAGACGAGTTTGTCGACTGGTCTGTCTTAGGCTTGAGTACCCTTCTGCTCTTTCTGAATCAACTATCATTTCTTTACAGAAAAACTGAGAGAAGCTCTGGCGAAGAAGGATCAGGATTTGGCTGCTGCTTGAAAGGAAGCTGACGACAGAACCACTCTGGCTGAACAGAAACTGGCTTCGGTCGGCCAGTTGGAAGAAGAGAATACCAAGCTGAAATCTGCTCTGAACGAAGCCAACAAGGATTGCTCGCACTGGAAGAAGGAGAACCTCAACCTGTGCGAGAAGATGGAAGGCATCGCTCGCAGGAGGGACGATCTGGAGAGCTATCTGAGGAGCCTTGCCAAGAAGTTGTTCATCAAGCTTGAAGGTGCACATTTTGTTCCGACTAATTTTTTTTGTGTCGACTCAGCGTACGAAAATTGACTTATCCTTGGATCGTGAATGCAGAGTTTTGCCAGAACTTCAAGGAGGAGACTGGGCGGATTGAGCCAGGTTTGGACCCAATCAATTCTCCCGTGAAAGATGAAACTGCCATGAATCTGCTCCGACTGGAATCCCGCATCGACGGTGTCGTGGACTACTTGGCTCGACTGAAGGTCACCATGTCATGGATCGACCCGACACTTTGGCCAGAGTCCATGCTCCAGAATGATCTTGAGTCCCTGATGACTCGACTTAACGAAATCCCTGACCGAGTGCAGGAGTGGAAGAAATCTTCTGCATGGTGTGGTGCTGATGTGGCTCTGTCTTTGGTTCGCGTCCATTGCAAGGAGGTGCGACAAGATAAGCTGGCAGCAATCAAGGTCGCCAACACCCAGAAGCATGACTTCCGATCTTTTATGGAGACTTACATCGCTGCAGCCACTCGGATCGCCGACGGCGTCGAGTTAGATGAGTTCGTCGAGCCTTCTAGTCCTCCCCCCGCAGAGTGAACAAACTTTTATGCCTCACCTTAAATTTGCCTCGGAATGCCGAGTGGTTTTTGTAACCGTTAAACTCTTTCAGGATGAATGCCCGAGCACTTCGATCTGTGGTCCGGAACCTTTAGGATTTATCTGAACTTGGTTTATCGTTGAATATCTTCATGAATCCCCCGCCGAGTGAACTCGTTCTTCATTCGAGACAACTTTTGTATTTGTAGCGCAGCTCCGAAGGAGAAGGAAGCAGTCGACCTGCACCTCGCTCCCTTGCGGGTCGGCGATGGAGCGCACATTGTATTTGTGGCGAAGCTCCTCAGGAGAAGGTGGCAGTAGTCCTGCACCTCGTCGTCCTTGCGGAGTGGGATGGAGCGCATGTTGTATTTGTGGCGAAGCTCTCTAGGAGAAGGCGGCAGTCGACCTGCACCTTGTTACTGCAGAGCGGGATGGAGCGCACGTTGTATTTGTGGTGAAGCTCCCAAGGAGAAGGTGGCAGTCGACCTGCACCTCATCGTCCTTGAGGATTGAGATGTGTTCCGTACTTAGGCGAGTACTGGACTGCAGCTAAGCCCCCGAGTGGGAGGCTGGCTCGCCACTCGGTAGGATTTTCAAACACTTAGGCGAGTACTGGACTGCAGCTAAGCCCCCGAGTGGGAGGCTGGCTCGCCACTCGGTAGGATTTTCAAACACTTAGGCGAGTACTGGACTGCAGCTAAGCCCCCGAGCGGGAGGATCGCTCATCACTCGGTAGGATTTTCAAATACTTAGGCGAGTACTGGACTGCAGCTAAGCCCCCGAGCGGGAGGGTCGCTCACCACTCGGTAGGATTTTCAAATACTTAGGCGAGTATTGGACTGCAGCTAAGCCCCTGAGTGGGAGGTTTGCTCACCACTCGGTAGGATTTTCAAATACTTAGGCGAGTACTGGACTGCAGCTAAGCCCCAGAGCGGGAGGGTCGCTCACCACTCGGTAGGATTTTCATATACTTAGGCGAGTACTGGACTGCAGCTAAGCCCCTGAGTGGGAGGTTTGATCACCACTCGGTAGGATTTTCAAATACTTAGGCGAGTACTGGACTGCAGCTAAGCGCCCGAGTGGGAGGTTTGCTCACCACTCGGTAGTATTTTCAAATACTTAGGCGAGTACTAGACTGCAGCTAAGCCCCCGAGTGGGAGGCTGGCTCGCCACTCGGTAGGATTTTCAAATACTTAGGCGAGTACCGGACTGCAGCTAAGCCCCCGAGCGGGAGGCTGGCTCACCACTCGCTAGGATTTTCAAATACTTAGGAGAGTACTGGACTGCAGCTAAGCCCCCGAGCGGGAGGGTCGCTCACCGCTCGGTAGGATTTTCAAATACTTAGGCGAGTACTGGACTGCAGCTAAGCCCCCGGGCGGGAGGGTCGCTCACCGCTCGGTAGGATTTTTAAATACTTAGGCGAGTACTGGACTGCAGCTAAGCCCCCGAGCGGGAGGCTGGCTCACCACTCGGTAGGATTTTCAAATACTTAGGCGAAACGGGTTCACAGCTAAGCCCCCGATTGGGAGGCTGGCTCACCACTCGGTAGGAGATTATTTTTACACACTTAGGCGAAACGGACTCGTGGCTAAGCCATGTTGGAAATATGCCCTAGAGGCAATAATGAAATGGTTATTATTATATTTCTTTGTTCATGATAATTGTCTATTGTTCATGCTATAATTGTGTTATCCGGAAATCGTAATACATGTGTGAATACATAGATCACAACACGTCCCTAGTGAGCCTCTAGTTGACTAGCTCGTTGATCAAAAGATAGTCATGGTTTCTTGACTATGGACATTAGATGTCATTGATAACGGGATCACATCATTAGGAGAATGATGTGATGGACAAGACCCAATCCTAAGCTTAGCTCAAAGATCGTGTAGTTCGTTTGCTATAGCTTTTCTGAATGTCAAGTATCATTTGCTTAGACCATGAGATTGTGCAACTCCCGGATACCGTAGGAGTGCCTTGGGTGTGCCAAATGTCACAACGTAACTGGGTGACTATAAAGGTACATTACAGGTATCTTCGAAAGTGTCTGTTGGGTTGGCACGAATCGAGACTGGGATTTGTCACTCCGTATGACGGAGAGGTATCTCTGGGCCCACTCGGTAATGCATCATCATAATGAGCTCAATGTGATCAAGTGGTTGATCACGGGATCATGCATTATGGTACGAGTAAAGTGACTTGCCAGTAATGAGATTGAACAAGGTATTGGGATACCGAAGATCGAGTCTCGGGCAAGTAACGTACCGATTGACAAAGGGAATTGTATACAGATTGATTGAATCCTCGAGATTGTGGTTCATCCGATGAGATCATCATGGAGCATGTGGGAGCCAACATGGGTATCCAGATCCCACTATTGGTTATTGACCGGAGAGTCGTCTCGGTCATGTCTGCATGTCTCCCGAACCCGTAGGGTCTACACACTTAAGGTTCGGTGACGCTAGGGTTGTTAGGAAGACTTGTATGTGATTACCGAATGTTGTTCGGAGTCCCGGATGAGATCCCGGACGTCATGAGGAGTTCCGAAATGGTCCGGAGGTAAAGATTTATATATGGGAAGTTGTCATACGGTCGCCGGAAAGGTTCGGGGGCATATCGGTATTGTACCGGGGCCACCGGAGGGGTTCCGGGGGTCCACCGGGAGGGGCCAGCACTTTCGGAGGGCCTTATGGGCTGTATGGAGAAGGGAACCAGCCCAAGTGGTCTGGGGAACCACACACCCTAGGGCCCATGCGCCTAGGGTTGGGGGGAAACCCTAAGGGGGGCGCCCCCTTGCTTGGGGGGCAAGCCCCCCTCCCCTTGGCCGCCGCCCCCCCTCTAGATCTCATCTAGAGGGGGCTGGCCCCCTTCCCCCTTCCCCTATAAATAGAGGGGTGAGGGGAGGTGTAGGTTTCAAAACTGGCGGATCTCGGGTAGGGGGTCCCGAACTGTGCGTCTAGGCCGGATGGTAACAGGAGGCAGGGGACACGAAGTTTTACCCAGGTTCGGGCCCTCTCGATGGAGGTAAAACCCTACATCCTCCTTGATTAATATTGATGATATGGGTATTACAAGAGTTGATCTACCACGAGATCAGAGAGGCTAAACCCTAGAAGCTAGCCTATGGTATGATTGTTGATGTGTATGTTGTCCTACGGACTAAAACCCTCCGGTTTATATAGACACTGGAGAGGGTTAGGGTTACATAAAGTCGGTTACAATGGTAGGAGATCTGATCATCCGCATCGCCAAGCTTGCCTTCCACACCAAGGAAAGTCCCTTCCGGACACGGGGCAAAGTCTTCAATCTTGTATCTTCATAGTCCAGGAGTCCGGCTGAAGGTATAATCCGGCCATCCGGACACCCCCTAATCCAGGACTCCCTCAGTAGCCCCTGAACCAGGCTTCAATGACGATGGGTCCGGCGCGCAAATTGTCTTCGGCATTGCAAGGCGGGTTCCTCCTCCAAGTACTTCATAGAATATCTTAAACACAAAGATAGTGTCCGGCTCTGTGTAATAAGTTTCCGCATACTGCCATAGAGAGAATAATATTTACACAAATCTGCTGACGTATTCCATGGTGCGACACACCACGACCAAGCCTTTATCCGAGTCGTTTAATAACCCACCTCAGCATGTTATGCGAGATGGTTTCCTTGGCACGTCTTGTTAAAGCAGAGATTGTGTCCCCTTATTACGTGATTCTCATCAATACGGGCGTGGGTAACCCAACCGCTTCTAGGACTCCTAGATCATAGGCAAGTCCAAACGGACACGGGGAGGACGCTTGATATCCACCCTCTTTATAAAGGGACAAAGCTTTTACTTTTCCCTCCCGTGCTCAATTGAATCCTTCCCCCGCCTCAAGCTCAAACGCCCAAAGCTCAGGTCAGGTGCTCCGAACCTTCAATCATGTCTGGATCCAGCCTTCAAGGCCGATGGATGCCCTCCTCCGTCACGGAAGAAGACATCAAAAGGTTGAGGGAGGCCAGGTACCTGACCGCCGAAATGTCGCATCGGCTGCCTCCCCGGGGGCAGGCCGTCCCCTCTCCCAAACCCAACGAGAGCGTCGTGTTTGTCTCCCACTTCCTCTGAGGTCTAGGTTTTGCACTGGATCCATTCGTCAGGGGCTTGATGTTTTATTACGGGCTAGATTTCCATGATCTAGCTCCGGACTCCTTCCTGCATATCACGGCTTTTGTTGTCGTATGTGAGGCCTTCCTCCGGGTTACCCCCCACTTTGGCTTATGGCCCAAGACCTTTGAAGTAAAGCCGAAGATGATCGAAGGGCAACATGCAGAGTGTGGAGGCGCCTCAATACGCAATATGACGGGAGCTTCGTGGCCCAAAGGTTCCATCCCAGAGGTGTCTGCATTGTGGCAATAGGAGTGGTTCTACATCATGACTCCTAGAAGTGCCAAGTGGGCGGCCGCCCCCGTTTTTCGCTCGGGCCCTCCACCATGACTGATGTCATGGATCAGCAGAGGACTGAGCTAGGGTCCAGCCAAGGACGTGCCTTTACTGCAAAGCCGCATTCGAGATCTCTTCAACGAAGATCTCAGTTTGGTTGCGGTAATACAAGTTATGCTGGTTCGCCAAGTCCAGCCTTGCAAACATCGGCCCCTTCGCTTGTGGGAGTTCAATCCCGAGGGTCCGCATGCCATTCAAAAATTTCTCGGCTTGACGCATGAGGATATGTATAAGTTATTCTTCGGACCTCAAGTAGAGTGTCCGGAAATCACCGAGGACGTGGGCCTGAGTAGTAACCGCGCCGCCGAACAGGTAAGGAATCCTCCGGCCGAACATAATATCTGTCCTTCATTACGAAGTTATTTCTGAGAGTTTGCTTTTTCGACCAGGACTGCCTAACAAAGGCCAAGTTGATTCAGTGTTTGGCCCCCCTCCCTGAGGGTTTGGAGAATCCGGTATTGGAAAAGATGCTCCAGACCGCACCTTGCCCGGATCCCTCGAAGGAAGATACTGTGCAGGATAATGCGGGCGGACGCGGGCCCCCAACGCTGCCTATTCTTACCGAGGGAGCGAGCGTCTCCGTGAAGGAAGACGACCGGAAGAGGAAAAGGACTACGCCTGGGAATTCGGAGGCCGAAGCTTCCAAACAGGAGAAGAAATCTTCCACCGGGGGCCCTACCTTGGGGGGCGCTGCTGCTGCACAAAGTCCGCGGGGGGATCAATTCTCCCGGGAGTCGTAAGTGACCCGAAAACTTTAATAGTACAGATATGCCATCCTTTTCTTCTGAGAAAATAACCACCGCATATATTTGTGCAGTTCGGGCCTTAGCCCCTCTCAAATGAGCTCGTCTTCGGGGGATCTTCTTCCAGAGATGATGGAGAGCGAGACGCCTCCTCCGGACTCCTCCGCTCCGGAAGCAGGCGACCCTGAAGTGTCGTCGCGGAGGGCCTCTCCGAGTCCGGTGAGGCCAGAAGGTAATCCTATTGATCCCCGAGGCTCCCAGTGTCCGACTCCCGAAGAGAGCAGACAAAAGAGTCCGACACCGTCTAGTGTGCGATCGGACGTTCTGAGGGAGTTGGTGGGGCGAGCGGCCATCTCAGATGATCACCGTGTGCTGATGACTATGGTGATGGAGAGGATATCGTCCGCCAAAAGCGGATTGCATGAAGCCTTTATGAGTCTACTGATAGGCTTTGAGGTACGTAAAAGGAATGTGTAATAGTCCTACACATGCTAGGTGTGCCCTGTGTAGATAGTAGCCCCTGAGACTCTGGTTGTCGTCGGAAACAATGATGAACGGAGGATCATATTCCCAGGTAATAACCATACCGTCTCTATGTGCAGGAGATGGAAGCTCCGGTGGCCAGCCGGACTAGCCAGTTTGCCTGTTTAGAACGGCAGTTGGATGCGGCAGATGCCGACATCGAGCTTGTTAACAAAAGGCTTGACGTGGCGCAGGGTAAGTATCCTTGTCTGGTAAACGCCACATAGGAACAGTATGATGCCAATGTTTTTAACATGTTATGACTGCAGATGGAGCTGCCACTGTTGAAGCCTTGCGGGCGGAACTTGCCCGAGCCAAGGAACATGCAAGATTGGGTAATGCGGCTGCTTTGAAGGTGGCCGAAGAGTTGCGAGCCGAGAAGGCCGCACATGGCGAGAGCCGGGATAAGATGGCAAATATGGCCGTAGAATTAAAAGCCGCCGTAGACCGTTGTCGGGCTCTTGAAAAGGAAAACCAGGCGAAGGCATCGGACCTTGAGAAGGCTGCTGCAACGGGAAAAGACCTCCGCTCTGGTATGAGGGCAAAGAAGGAGGAGCTGCGGGAAGCCGGGGATATTGTAGCCGGGAAGTCCTTTATGCTGCAGAGGAAGTACAGAGATCCACGGTATGCCCCTCTGGATTGGCTGTGGAGTTCGGAGGATGCGTATATGGATTTGGCGGCGAGCGCTGCCGATGCGGCCAAGTACTTCCAGAGTCAGATGGACCATGAAGTAGACCAGCTGTTTTGGAAACAATTCCTTTCTCCCGAGCGTCCGCTTTCATTGACGGACCAATTAGCCGAATGGGCCGAACTAAATAGGTTGTCCGGACTCTCCATGAGGTCTGTTGTGGATCAGCTATGGCCGGGAAGGTCAAAACCGAGCAGCTATTTCAGCTTGGTGCAGCAGGTCCTCGACGTGGTGCCGCACATAAATGCGATGAAGAGGCCGGCGTGCATAGAAGGCGCACGGATGGCCTTTGCCCGTGCGAATGCATACTGGGCAGAGATGGATGCTACCACTGTTGCAGCGCAGGATTCGGCCATAGGTCGAAGGGCTGCTGAGCACTACTTTGAGGAAGTTCTTGAGGGTGCTCGTTTGATAGAGACCCAGTGCTCAAAAAATATTATGTTTGAGTGACATGTAATCTCATTGTAAGTGAAATGCTTTTATTAATTTTTATAAGGCTACTTTTATACTTTTGCCTGAAAGTAATGTGATGCCTCCTGGGTGGCCGTTTATGTATACGTGTGTCTAACCTGAAAGATTGCAGTCGTCGGCTTCAACCCCCACGCATATAATGCGGAGGTGTTCGCAGAAACGTGCATTCACACTTAACCCAACATCTTGGTCCTATTAAGGAGGTGATAGCGGAGCGAGCGAGGCAACCGGACTATAATGCTTTAACACTTTCACTTAGCCATAGGAGTTTGACAGTGGGGCTACTAGATAGCCCCTGGTGGCTCCGCACTCTCCCGATCCCGGGGTGGGTATATGCCTGGCCGGAAAGCGGCCCTTCGTTAAGGCGGATGAATTCTAACATTCCCATGGGTCATCGAGTGGTTGACCAGTCTCACGCTAGATCATGACCGTCAGTTTTCGACTTTCTCTACTGAGGTGCTCGTCCGGATGAACCAGGGCACAAACGCAGTAGTTCTCCTGGTGCTACCTTAGCCAGTAAAGCGGAATCTAAGGCACCAAAACACAGGAGCCGGGCAAACCCAACATTTGACCAAAGACAATGATTCGGAGCTGATGCATATAGGGCCAAACTCGCGACGCCGAACACTCCCTAAGGTATTCGGTCTTTGTGGTATAAACCGGGCCTGAAGAATGGCCTTTGTAGGAAGCCCCTTGTGTCCAGGTACGTGCATTGTTCTGGCGTGGCCACATGCCAAGACGTCAGAATCCTTCTCAACGGTGGATATGTATCAACAAGAGACAGTAAAAAAGGTTTACGCAGGGTCCTAATCGAAAAAGAATCCTTGGGGCGGGTCCCTGCTGCACGTGTGCACCTGTGTCTCTGTTGTGCCGTATCCTGGACGGTTGTAGCACGATGATCATCTATAAAAGAGAGGAATTTAGGTAAAAAGGTTGTCGTGCAAAAGGATAGTTTTCTAAAAAAACCATGTATAATTCAAGATAGGAAGAAATTGCCACTCGTCTGCGCGCGTTGAGCCCCTTGTATTTTTGAAAAATAGGGGTGTGACTGTTTATTCGATATGAGTAGTGGCGCCGGACTTGATTAGTTGTGTCTGAGGTCTTGACGACCTATTGGATGCTTTTGATGGTCCGGGCGCCTTTAGTGTGCGGCTGCCAAGGCAGCCTCACTCTCTTCGGCGCGCAGAGATCGCTTGATATTTCCATGCACTGAAATGATGCCACGTGGACCGGGCATCTTGAGTGTTAGGGAGGCGTAGTGTGGTAGTGCATTAAAGCGAGCGAAAGCTTCGCACCCGAGTAGTGCTTGATAGCCACTTTGAAACGGAGCGATGTGGAAAGTTAAATGCTCATGATGGAAGTTATCGGGGGAGCCGAATATAACTTGTAGTAGGAGGGAGCCCGTACAACGAGCCCCTGGGCCTGGCGTTACTCCTTTAAAGGTAGTATTGCTATGGTGAAATTGTGTTGGGTCTAGTCTCATCCCGCGGATTGTATCCTGGTATATTAGGTTTAGACTACTGCTGCCATCCATCAAGACTCGTGTGAAGTGGTATTCGCCAATTACTGGGTCTAATACCAGGGCAGCCCATCCTGCGTGCCGGATACTTGAGGAGTAATCGCGATGGTAGAAGGTGATTGGTTGAGACGACCAGTGGCGGGACTTCGCGGGGACATGCACTTTGGTATATTTTACTGGGAGTGTCGCGTTGTTTTTTCTCTTGATCACGTGTAACACATTTACTGTTTTGACTTTGGGTGGAAATTTCTTCTGTTCCCCCTTGTCTTGCGTGGGGGGTTTGTCATCGTCTTCACTT
The DNA here is from genome assembly GCF_018294505.1 of Triticum aestivum. Classification (NCBI taxonomy): domain Eukaryota; kingdom Viridiplantae; phylum Streptophyta; class Magnoliopsida; order Poales; family Poaceae; genus Triticum; species Triticum aestivum. The sequence continues at coordinate 1,306,593 of NC_057806.1, forward strand.
GGTGTATCCTCCCCCTTGTGTACGGCGTTAAGCTTGCCGGACTGCTTGAAACCCAACATTCTCTATAGGTATCATTAGCAGGTTTGCCAGGGGTACTATGGATCTGACATACTTGGTCCAGAATTTTGTTGAGGCTGGACAATTCATCTCTGGTGCCTTTGGGGGACGGCTTTTGATTTGGCCGAGGGACTTTGAATCCGGCGTTTACAGCTGTGCCCTTCGTGCTGTCTTCTTTATTCCGGCATTTGTTATTGCAGTTGCACCGTGATTTCCCATTTCCATCTCTAACTTCAGATGTACTGGGGTCGCTGGTGCTGCATCTGGTCATGAGGTTTGTTAATGCGGCCATCGTTCTCGGCTTGTTTTGGCCGAGGTGTCTGGCGAGCCATTCGTCGCGGACGCTATGCTTGAAAGCCGCTAAGGCTTCAGCGTCCGGGCAGTCGATAATCTAGTTCTTTTTAGTAAGAAACCTATTCCAAAGCTTTCGGGCTGACTCTCAGGGTTGTTGAGTTATGTGACTCAGTTCGTCCGCATCCGGAGGTCGGACATAAGTCCCTTGAAAGTTTGACCGAAAGGCGTCTTCGAGCTCTTCCCAACTTCCAATGGAGCTTTCGGGGAGGCCTTTGAGCCAGTGACGAGCTGGCCCTTTGAGTTTGAGAGGTAAGTACTTGATGGCATGGAGATCATCCCCTCGAGCCATATGGATATGAAGGATATAGTCCTCAATCCAGACCCCAGGGTATGTTGTTCCGTCGTATGCCTCTATGTTTACGGGCTTGAATCCCTCTGGAAATTCATGGTCCAGCACCTCATCGGTGAAACATAGGGGGTGCACGGCACCCCTGTAACTGGGTGTGCCACGTTGTTCGGATGTTTGTTGTGTTGCATTGTATGCTGGGGCGCGCTTGTGTGGTCCATAGATGGATCTTGTTGCACCGTCCTTTGGGTGCGAGCCCTCGCATGGGTCGCGTGTTGTATTGTGAGCGGCGTTGAATGCCGTTCTGTGTTGGTAGAGGGGTCGTCTATCCGACCAGGTGGCTGTTTTGATATTTGGTTGTGGGGGGTCTGAGGCCTCCTCATCGAATTCGGGTAGCAGCTTCCGCTTTGGGTAGCTCTTGGAGGGGCTATTGTCGCTGTACCTTGCTACAGTGTTGAGTATTTTGCTCCATCTGAATTGGAGTGTGTTTTGCGCGGCCTTGAGCCTCCGCTTCTGCTTTTTGAGTCTCCTTGCGGTGGCAACGAGCCTTTTACGGGCATTCTGCTGCTCCGAGTGCCTGTCCGGCGTTATGTCATCCGGACCATTATCATTGATAGGATTTGTTTGTTCGGTTTGATTATCTGGATTGCCGTTGTCTGGCAGCAGTTCGCCCTGCTCTAGCGCTGGATCAATGTGATCGCTATTTCTGTCGAGGCGGGATTTGGGGCGTCGCTTGCGTCGCCGCTTTGACTGCTTCTCGAGGGAACAATCCTTTGGTGCGTCCTTCCGCTCCTCGTCGTCATCTTTGGGTGCGTCCACCATGTATACGTCATATGATGAGGTGGCGTTCCAGGGCTCAATAGGCGCTGGTTCTTCATCGTCTCCTTCATCGGCATCCATAGCGTCAATGTCGTCGGAGTTGAAGTCGAGCATGTCGGTTAAATCGTCGACAGTGGCTACCAAGTGGGTGGTGGGTGGGCTTTGAATTTCTTCATCGTCCGAATCCCAACCTTGCTGACCGTAGTCCGGCCAGGGCTCTCCCGATAAAGAGAGAGACTTCAGTGACTTCAGGATATCACCGAAAGGCGAGTGCTGACAGACGTCCGCGACCGTGAGCTCCATGATCGGTGCCCAATTGGATTCGATTGGTAGGGGCGCGGAGGGTTCGGAAGATGGAGAATAATCCGGCTCCATGGAGTCACCAGTCTTGTGGAGTACGGGGCTGGTGTTTGGCTCAACCGCCGTTAGGATCACAGCCCCCGAGGTGGCATCCAACCGCCCATCCTCGATCGGCGCGGTAGGCTCCGAACTAAGGGTCGGAGCCGATGCCAGTGCGGCCTCCAGGGAGCTGTTCGGCGGTAATGCTAGATCGTGCTCGCCGTGACAGTGCGGCGCGCTCGGCAGTGGTCCGAATCCGTCGAAGATCAAGTCCCCGCGGATGTCGGCAGTGTAGTTTAAACTTCCGAATATAACCTGACGGCCAGGGGCGTAGCTTTCGATCTGCTCTAGATGTCCAAGTGAATTGGCCCGCAGTGCGAAGCCGCCAAAGATGAAGATTTGTCCGGGGAGGAAGGTCTCACCCTAGACTGCATCATCATTGATGATCGTAGGAGCCATCGGGCCTGGCGGTGACGGCACAGAGGAACTCTCAATGAAAGCACCAATGTCGGTGTCAAAACCGGCGGATCTCGGGTAGGGGGTCCCGTACTGTGCGTCTAGGCCGGATGGTAACAGGAGGCAGGGGACACGAAGTTTTACCCAGGTTCGGGCTCTCTCGATGGAGGTAAAACCCTACGTCCTGCTTGATTAATATTGATGATATGGGTATTACAAGAGTTGATCTACCACGAGATCAGAGAGGCTAAACACTAGAAGCTAGCCTATGGTATGATTGTTGATGTGTATGTTGTCCTACGGACTAAAACCCTCCGGTTTATATAGACACCGGAGAGGGTTAGGGTTACATAAAGTCGGTTACAATGGTAGGAGATCTGATCATCTGCACCGCCAAGCTTGCCTTCCACGCCAAGGAAAGTCCCTTCTGGACATGGGACAGAGTCTTCAATCTTGTATCTTCATAGTCCAGGAGTCCGACTAAAGGTATAGTCCGGCCATCCGGACACCCCCTAATCCAGGACTCCCTCAGGAGGGCTGCAAACAACATCCAAGGCGCAACCCCTCCCCTCCCCAACACCTCTCCTCCTCCATAAGAGCTTGGCGAAGCCCTGCCGGAGTACTGCAGCTTCACCACCACCATGCTGTCGTGCTGCTGTTGGAGCTCTCTTCCTCAACCTCTCCCTCCTCCTTGCTGGATCAAGGCGCGGGAGACGTCCTCGCTCCTTACATGTGTTGAACGCGGAGGTGCCGTCCGTTCGGCGCTAGGATCTTCGGTGACTTGGATAAACGCTTCCGCTCGTGATCTACAAGGGTATGTAGATGCACTCCTCTCTCCCTCGTTGCTAGATGACTCCATAGATTGATCTTGGTGATGCGTAGAAAATTTTAAAATTCTGCTACGTTCCCCAACAGTGGCATCATGAGCTAGGTCTATGCGTAGTTACTATGCACGAGTAGAACACAAAGCAGTTGTGGGCGTCGATATTGTCAATTTGCTTGCCGTTACTAGTCCTATCTTGATTCGGCGGCATCGTGGGATGAAGCGGCCCGGACCAACCTTACACGTACGCTTACGTGAGACCGGTTCCACCGACTGACATGCACTAGTTGCATAAGGTGGCTGGCGGGTGTCTGTCTCTCCCACTTTAGCCGGATCGAATTCGATGAACAGGGTCCTTATGAAGGGTAAATAGAAATTGGCAATTCACGTTGTGGTTTTGTCATAGGTAAGAAACGTTCTTGCTAGAAACCTATAGCAGCCACGTAAAAAAACTTGCAACAACAATTAGAGGACGTCTAACTTGTTTTTGCAGCAAGTGTTTTGTGATGTGATATGGCCAAAGGATGTGATGAATAATATATGTGATGTATGAGATGATCATGTTCTTGTAATAGGAATCACGACTTGCATGTCGATGAGTATGACAACCGGCAGGAGCCATAGGAGTTGTCTTTATTTATTTATGACCTGCGTGTCAACATAAACGTCATGTAATTACTTTACTTTATTGCTAAAGCATTAGCCATTGTAGTAGAAGTAATAGATGACGAGACAACTTCAAGAAGACACGATGATGGAGATCATGGTGTCATGCCGGTGACAACGATGATCATGGAGCCCCGAAGATGGAGATCAAAAGGAGCAAATGATATTGGCCATATCATGTCACTATTTGATTGCATGTGATGTTTATCATGTTTTACATCTTATTTGCTTAGAACAACGGTAGCTTAAATAAGATGATCCCTCGAAATAATTTCAAGAGAGTGTTCCCCCTAACTGTGCACCGTTGCGAAGGTTCGTTGTTTCGAAGCACCACATGATGATTGGGTGTGATAGATTCTAACATTCGAATACAACGAGTGTAAGCCAGATTTACACACGCAATACACTTAGGTTGACTTGATGAGCCTAGCATGTATAGACTTGGCCTCGGAACACAGAAGACCAAAAGGTCGAGCATGAGTCATATAGAAGATACGATCAACATGAAGATGTTCACCGATGTTGACTAGTCTGTCTCACGTGATGATCGGACACGGCCTAGTTAACTCGGATCATGTTATACTTAGTTGACTGGAGGGATGTCTATCTGAGTGGGAGTTCATTGAATAATTTGATTAGATGAACTTAATTATCATGAACTTAGTCTAAAATCTTTACAATATGTCTTGTAGATCAAATGGCCCACACTGTCCTCAACTTCAACGCGTTCCTAGAGAAAACCAAGCTGAAAGATGATGGCAGCAACTATACGGACTGAGTCCGGAACCTGAGGATCATCCTCATAGCTGCCAAGAAAGATTATGTCCTAGAAGCACCGCTAGGTGACGCACCCGTCCCATAGAACCAAGACGTTATGAACGCTTGGCAGTCACGTGTTGATGATTACTCCCTCATTCAGTGCGGCATGCTTTACAGCTTAGAACCGGGGCTCCAAAAGCATTTTGAGAGACACGGAGCATATGAGATGTTCGAAGAGCTGAAAATGGTTTTTCAAGCTCATGCCCGGGTCGAGAGATATGAAGTCTCCGACAAGTTCTTTAGCTGTAAGATGGAGGAAAATAGTACTGTCAGTGAGCACATACTCAAAATGTCTGGGTTGCATAACCGCTTGACTCGGCTGGGAGTTAATCTCTCGGATGACGCGGTTATTGACAGAATCCTTCAGTCGCTTCCACCGAGCTACAAGAGCTTTGTGATGAACTTCAATATGCAGGGGATGGAAAAGACCATTCCTGAGGTATATTCAATGCTGAAATCAGCAGAGGTAGAAGTCAAAAAGGAACATCAAGTGTTGATGGTGAATAAAACCACTAAGTTCAAGAAAGGCAAGGGTAAGAAGAACTTCAAGAAGGACGGCAAGGGAGTTGCCGCGCCCGGTAAGCAAGCTACCGGGAAGAAGCCAAAGGATGGACCCAAGCCCGAGACTGAGTGTTTTTATTACAAGGGAAGTGGTCACTGGAAGTAGAACTGCCCCAAATACTTAGCGGACAAGAAGGCCGGCAACACGAAAGGTATATGTGATATACATGTAATTGATGTGTACCTTACCAGTACTCATAGTAGCTCCTGGGTATTTGATACCGGTGCGGTTGCTCACATTTGTAACTCAAAGCAGGAGCTGCGGAATAAGTGGAGACTGGCGAAGGACGATGTGACGATGCGCATCGGGAATGGTTCCAAGGTCGATGTGATCGTCGTCGGCACGCTACCTCTACATTTACCTACGGGATTAGTTTTAAACCTCAATAATTGTTATTTAGTGCCAGCTTTGAGCATGAACATTGTATCAGGATCTCGTTTAATTCGAGATGGCTACTCATTTAAATCCAAGAATAATAATTGTTCTATTTATATCAGAGATATGTTTTATGGTCATGCTCTGATGGTGAATGGTTTATTCTTAATGAATCTCGAGCGTAATGCTACACATATTCATAGTGTGAATACCAAAAGATGTAAGGTTGATAATGATAGTCCCACATACTTGTGGCACTGCCGCCTTGGTCACATAGGTGTCAAACGCATGAAGAAGCTCCATGCAGATGGACTTTTAGAATCTATTGATTACGAATCATTTGACACGTGCGAACCATGCCTCATGGGTAAAATGACCAAGACTCCGTTCTCAGGAACAATGGAGCGAGCAACCAACTTATTGGAAATCATACATACTGATGTGTGCGGTCCAATGAGTGTTGAGGCTCGCGGTGGCTATCGTTATGTTCTCACCCTCACTGATGACTTGAGTAGATATGGGTATGTCTACTTAATGAAACACAAGTCTGAGACCTTTGAAAAGTTCAAGGAATTTCAGAGTGAGGTTGAGAATCAACGTGACAGGAAAATCAAGTTCTTGCGATCAGATCATGGGGGAGAATACTTGAGTCATGAATTTGGCACACACTTAAGAAAATGTGGAATAGTTTCACAACTCACGCCGCCTGGAACACCTCAGCGTAACGTCGTAATCGCACTCTATTAGATATGGTGCGATCTATGATGTCTCTTACCGATTTACCGCTATCATTTTGGGGCTATGCTTTAGAGACTGCCGCATTCACTTTAAATAGGGCTCCGTCAAAATCCATTGAGACGACACCGTATGAATTATTGTTTGGGAAGAAACCTAAGTTGTCGTTTCTAAAAGTTTGGGGATGCGATGCTTATGTCAAGAAACTTCAACCTGAAAAGCTCGAACCCAAGTCGGAAAAATGTGTCTTCATAGGATACCCTAAAGATACTGTTGGGTATACCTTCTACCTCAGATCCGAAGGCAAGATCTTTGTTGCCAAGAATGGGTCCTTTCTAGAGAAAGAGTTTCTCTCGAAAGAAATAAATGGGAGGAAGGTAGAACTTGATGAAGTATTACCTCTTGAACCGGTAAGTGGCGCAGCTCAAGAAAATGTTCCTGAGGTGCCTGCACCGACTAGAGAGGAAGTTGATGATGATGATCATGAAATTTCAGATCAAGTTGCTACTGAACTTCGTAGGTCCACAAGGACACATTCCGCACCAGAGTGGTACGGCAACCCTATCTTGGAAATCATGTTGTTAGATAACGTTGAACCTTCGAACTATGAAGAAGCGATGGCGGGCCCAGATTCTGACAAATGGCTGGAAGCCATGAAATCCGAGATAGGATCCATGTATGAAAACGAAGTATGGACTTTGACTGACTTGCCCGATGATCGACGAACCATAGAAAATAAATGGATCTTTAAGAAGAAGACAGACGTAGATGGTAATGTGACCATCTATAAAGCTCGGCTTGTCGCTAAGGGTTATCGACAAGTTCAAGGGGTTGACTACGATGAGACTTTCTCACCCGTAGCGAAGCTGAAGTCCATCCGAATCATGTTAGCAATTGCCGCATTCTATGATTATGAGATATGGCAAATGGACGTCAAAACGGCATTCCTTAATGGTTTCCTTAAGGAAGAATTGTATATGATGCAGCCGGAAGGTTTTGTCGATCCTAAGAATGCTGACAAGGTGTGCAAGCTCCAACGCTCGATTTATGGGCTGGTGCAAGAATCTCGGAGTTTGAACATTCGTTTTGATGAGATGATCAAAGCGTTTGGTTTTATGCAGACTTATGGAGAAGCCTGCATTTACAAGAAAGTGAGTGGGAGCTCTGTAGCATTTCCCATATTGTATGTTGATGACATACTGTTGATGGGAAATGATATAGAATTCTTGGAAAGCATAAAGGCCTACTTGAACAAGTGTTTTTCAATGAAGGACCTTGGAGAAGCTGCTTATATATTAGGCATCAAGATCTATAGAGATAGATCGAGATGCCTCATTGGTCTTTCACAGAGTACGTACCTTGACAAGATATTGAAGAAGTTCAAAATGGATCAGTCAAAGAAGGGGTTCTTGCCTGTATTGCAAGGTACGAGATTGAGCACGGCTCAATGCCCGACCATGGCAGAAGATAGAGAAAAGATGATTGTCGTCCCCTATGCCTCGGCCATAGGGTCTATCATGTATGCTATGCTGTGTACCAGACCTGATGTAAACCTTGCCGTAAGTTTGGTAGGAAGGTACCAAAGTAATCCCGGCATGGAACACTGGACAGCGGTCAAGAATATCTTGAAGTACCTGAAAAGGACCAAGGAAATGTTTCTCATTTATGGAGGTGACGAAGAGCTCGTCATAAAGGGTTACATCGATGCTAGCTTTGACACTGATCTGGATGACTCTAAGTCACAAACCGGATACGTGTATATTTTGAATGGTGGGGCAATAAGCTGGTGCAGTTGCAAGCAAAGCGTTGTGGCGGGATCTACATGTGAAGCGGAGTACATGGCAGCCTCGGAGGCAGCACAAGAAGCAGTCTGGGTGAAGGAGTTCATTACCGACCTAGGAGTCATACCCAATGTGTCAGGCCCGATGACTCTCTTCTGTGACAACACTGGAGCTATTGCCCTTGCCAAGGAGCCCAGGTTTCACAGGAAGACCAGGCATATCAAGTGTCGCTTCAACTCCATTCGTGAAAGTGTTCAAAATGGAGACATAGAGATTTGTAAAGTACATACGGACCTGAATGTAGCAGATCCGTTGACTAAACCTCTCCCTAGAGCAAAACATGATCAACACCAGAACTGCATGGGTGTTCGATTCATCACAATGTAACTAGAATATTGACTCTAGTGCAAGTGGGAGACTGTTGGCAATATGCCCTAGAGGCAATAATGAAATGGTTATTATTATATTCTTTGCTCATGATAATTGTCTATTGTTCATGCTATAATTGTGTTATCCGGAAATCGTAATACATGTGTGAATACATAGACCACAACATGTCCCTAGTGAGCCTCTAGTTGACTAGCTCGTTGATCAAAAGATAGTCATGGTTTCCTGACTATGGACATTAGATGTCATTGATAACGGGATCACATCATTAGGAGAATGATGTGATGGACAAGACCCAATCCTAAGCTTAGCTCAAAGATCGTGTAGTTTGTTTGCTATAGCTTTTCTGAATGTCAAGTATCATTTCCTTAGACCATGAGATTGTGCAACTCCCGGATACCGTAGGAGTGCCCAAACGTCACAACATAACTGGGTGACTATAAAGGTACATTACAGGTATCTCCGAAAGTGTCTGTTGGGTTGGCACGAATCGAGACTGGGATTTGTCACTCCGTATGACGGAGAGGTATCTCTGGGCCCACTCGGTAATGCATCATCATAATGAGCTCAATGTGATCAAGTGGTTGATCACGGGATCATGCATTACGGTACGAGTAAAGTGACTTGTCGGTAACAAGACTGAACAAGGTATTGGGATACCGACGATCGAGTCTCGGGCAAGTAACGTACCGATTGACAAAGGGAATTGTATACAGATTGATTGAATCCTCAACATCGTGGTTCATCCGATGAGATCATCATGGAGCATGTGGGAGCCAACATGGGTATCCAGATCCCACTGTTGGTTATTGATCGGAGAGTCGTCTCGGTCATGTCTGCATGTCTCCCGAACCCGTAGGGTCTACACACTTAAGGTTCGGTGACGCTAGGTTGTTAGGAAGACTTGTATGTGATTACCGAATGTTGTTCGGAGTCCCGGATGAGATCCTGGACGTCATGAGGAGTTCCGGAATGGTCCGGAGGTAAAGATTTATATATGGGAAGTTGTCATACGGTCACCGGAAATGTTCGGGGGCATATCAGTATTGTACTAGGGCCACCGGAGGGGTTCCGGGGGTCCGCTGGGAGGGGCCACCTCTTCCGGAGGGCCTTATGGGCTGTATGGAGAAGGGAACCAGTGCAAGTGGGCTGGGGCGCCACACCCCCCTAGGGCCCATGCGCCTAGGGTTGGGGGGGAAACCCTAAGGGGGGCGCCCCCTTGCTTGGGGGGCAAGCCCCCCTCCCCTTGGCCGCCGCCCCCCCTCTAGATCTCATCTAGAGGGGGCCGGCCCCCTTCTCCCTTCCCCTATAAATAGAGGGGTGAGGGGAGGGCTGCAAACAACATCCAAGGCGCAGCCCCTCCCCTCCCCAACACCTCTCCTCCTCCATAAGAGCTTGGCGAAGCCCTGCCGGAGTACTGCTGCTTCACCACCACCACGCCGTCGTGCTGCTGTTGGAGCCCTCTTCCTCAACCTCTCCCTCCTCCTTGCTGGATCAAGGCGCGGGAGACGTCCTCGCTCCGTACGTGTGTTGAACACGGAGGTGCCGTCCATTCGGTGCTAGGATCTTCGGTGATTTGGATCACGACGAGTACGACTCCATCAACCCCGTTCTCTTGAACACTTCCGCTCGTGATCTACAAGGGTATGTAGATGCACTCCTCTCTCCCTCGTTGCTAGATGACACCATAGATTGATCTTGGTGATGCGTAGAAAATTTTAAAATTCTGCTACGTTCCCCAACAAGCCACCCACTGGGGGATTTCTCATGCAAACAAAAACAATAACAATCACTGGGAAAATTATAATGCTCTTGTCTTTGATAAATAAACTACAGGAGTTTTTCTTATTACATCTCATCTGAGTGAGAATTCAAGTATAAAAGGGGCGGAGTAGCTCCGCATTCCAGGCTCGTGGCTCATCAATCTGGCGATCGACATTGTAGAGGTGGTATGCTCCATTGTGGAGGACTCTGGTGACTATGAAGGGGCCTTCCAAAGTAGGAGCAAGTTTGTGTGGTTTCTGCTGATCCACTCAGAGGACTAAGTCTCCTTCTTGGAAGGCTCGACTCTTCACATTTCTGGCATGGAATCGACGCAAGTCTTGCTGATAGATGGTCGATCGGATCATGGCCATTTCTCTTTCTTCTTCCAGGAGGTCGACTGCGTCCTGCCGGGCTTGTTCTGCTTCATCTTCAGAGTAGAGCTCGACTCGGGGGGCGTTGTGAAGCATGTCACTCGGCAAGACTGCTTCGGCTCCGTAGACCAGAAAGAATGGGTGAGGGAGTCCTGGATTAGGGGGTGTTCGGATAGCCGAACTATACCTTCAGCCGGACTCCTGGACTATGAAGATACAAGATTGAAGACTCCGTCTCGTGTCCGGAAGGGACTTTCGTTGGCGTGGAAGGCAAGCTTGAAGATACAGATGTTCAGATCTCCTACCATTGTAACCGACTTTATGTAACCCTAACCCTCTCTGGTGTCTATATAAACCGGAGGGTTCTAGTCCGTAGGACAACATACACATCGACAATCATACCATAGGCTAGCTTCTAGGGTTTAGCCTCTCTAATCTCGTGGTAGATCAACTCTTGTAATACTCATATCATCAATATTAATCAAGCAAGACATAGGGTTTTACCTCCATCGAGAGGGCCCGAACCTGGGTAAAACTTCGTGTCCCCTGACTCCTGTTACCATCCGGCCTAGACGCACAGTTTGGGACCCCCTACCCGAGATCCGCCGGTTTTGACACCGACATTGGTGCTTTCATTGAGAGTTCCTCTGTGCCATCGCCGTCGCCGTCAGGCCTGATGGCTCCTAAGATCATCAATGGCGATGTAGTCCAGGGTGAGACCTTCCTCCCCGGACAGATCTTCGTCTTTGGCGGCTTCGCACTGAGGGCCGATTCACTTGGCCATCTAGAGCAGATCAAAAGCTACGCCCCTGGCCGTCAGGTCAGATTCGGAAGTTTAAACTACACAACCGACATCCGCGGGGACTTGATCTTCGACGGATTCGAACCACTGCCGAGCGCACCGCACTTTCATGACGAGCATGATCTAGCTCTGCCGCCGAACAGTGCCCTGGAGGCCGCACCCGCATCGGCTCCGACCCCTAGTTCGGAGCCGACCGTGCCGATCGAGGATGGGCGGTTGGACACCACCTTGGGGGCTGCGATCCCAACAGCGGCTGAGCCAAACACCAGCCCCGTACTCTGCAAGACTCGTGACTCCATGGAGCCGGATTCTTCTCCGGACTTTGAATCCTCCGCGCCCCTGCCGAGCGAATCCGATTGGGCGCCGATCATGGAGTTCATGGCCACGGATGTCTTTCAGCACTCGCCTTTCGGCGATATCCTGAAATCACTAAAGTCTCTCTCTTTGTCAGGAGAGCCCTGGCCAGACCACGGTCAGCAAGGTTGGGGTACGGACGATGAAGAAATTCAAAACCCACCCACCACCCACTTTGTAGCCACTGTCGACGACTTAACCGACATGCTCGACTTCGACTCCGAAGACATCGACGGTATGGACACCGATGAAGGAGATGATGAAGACCAGTGCCTACTAGGCCCTGGAAAGCCACCTCTTCATATGACATATACATGGTGGACACCCCAAAAGAGGGAGAGGGTGATGGAACAGCGGAGGATGACCCCTCCAAGAAACAGCAAAAGCACCGGCGTCGGCGGCGCCGCTCAAAATCCCGCCAACACAAAAATGGTGATTCCAGCATGGGAGATAATAATACCCTGGAAAGCGCCGAAGAACATCCCCCCGAGCAAGATTTAGCACGGGAGGATGGAGAAACCAGCCCTCATGAGAGAGCGGCCGACAGAGAGGTCGAGGACGATAATTGTATGCCTCCCTCCGAAGACGAGGCAAGCCTCGACGACGATGAATTCGCCGTGCCAGAGGATCCCGTTGAACAAGAGCGTTTTCAACGCAGGCTTATGGCCACGGCAAGAAGCCTCAAGAAAAACAGCAACAACTTAAAGCTCATCAAGATCGGCTAGTCGATAGATGGACTGAAGTCCTTGCAGCCGAAGAGCATAAACCCGAACGCCCCTCCAAGTGCTACCCAAAGTGCATGTTGCTACCCCAATTAGAGGAGGAAGCACTCAACGTGGCCGACAGGCCACCTCGTGGCCGCGACAGAGAGGCCTCATGGCCCTCCACCCAAGCCGCACCCCGTACCAAGGCACGGGAATATGCATCGGACTTACGAGACATGTTGGAGGACAAGGCAAGGCAAACAAGATCGATCTACGGATCGCGTGGGCGCCCCACGGCTACGTCATGATATCGCCTAGTACAGAGGCGTCGCACACCCATTGTGCTTCATAGACGAAATAATGGATCATCAAATCCCCGAGGGTTTCAAACCCGTAAACATCGAATCATATGATGGCTCAACAGATCCCGCGGTATGGATCGAGGATTATCTCCTTCATATCCACATGGCCCGCGGTGATGATTTCCATGCCATCAAATACCTCCCACTCAAGCTTAAAGGACCGGCCCGGCAGTGGCTTAGCAGCCTGCCAACAGGGTCAATCAGCTTTTGGTAGGACCTGGAAGCCGCTTTCCTCGACAATTTCCAGGGCACTTATGTGCGACCCCCAGACGCTGATGACCTCAGCCACGTAATTCAACAGCCAGACGAATTGGCCAGGCAGTTCTGGACATGGTTCCTAACAAAGAAAAATCAAATACTTGACTGTTCGGACGCAGAGGCCTTAGCAGCCTTCAAGCATAATATCCGTGACGAGTGGCTTGCCCGGCACCTAGGACAGGAGAAGCCGAAATCTATGGCAGCAGTCAGGGCACTCATGACCCGCTTTTGCGCGGGAGAAGACAGCTGGCTTGCTCGTAGCAACAATATGACCAAGAACACCGGTCGTTCGGACACCAGGGACATCAGTGGTAGGTCGTGTCGTAACCAGCAGAAGCGCCGCATCAACGGGGACAATGCTAAGGATACGGCAGTTAATGCCGGATTCAGAGGCTCTAAATCCGGTCAGCGGAAAAGTCATTCAAAAGGAATCCTAGGGGCCCGTCCAGCTTGGACCGAATACTCAACCGCTTGTGCCAAATACATGGCACCCCCGAAAAGCTGGCAAATCACACCAACAGGGACTGTTGGGTGTTCAAGCAGGCAGGCAGATTAAGCGCCGACAATGAAGACAAGGGGTTGCATAGCGATGACGATGAGGAGCCCCGGCCGCCGAACAACAATGGACAGAAGGGTTTCCCCCCACAAGTGCGGACGGTGAACATGATATACGCCACCCAAGTCCCCAAAAGAGAGCGGAAGCGCATGTTAAGGGACGTATACGCGGTAGAGCCAGTCGCCCCAAAGTTCAACCCATGGTCCTCCTGCCCGATCACCTTTGATCGAAGAGACCATCCCACTAGCATCCGTCATGGTGGATTCGCCGCATTGGTTGTCGACCCAATTATTGATGAATTTCATCTCACTAGAGTCCTTATGGACGGCGACAGTAGCCTAAACCTGCTTTACCAAGATACAGTGTGGAAAATGGGCATAGATCCCTCAAGAATTAAGCCCACCAAAATGACCTTTAAAGGCATAATACCAGGTGTAGAGGCCAGCTGCACAGGCTCAGTCACACTTGAAGTGGTCGCCGGATCTCCAGATAATTTCCGAAGCGAGGAGTTAATCTTTGACATAGTCCCGTTTCGAAGTGGTTATCATGCACTGCTCGGGCGAACCGCATTCGCCATGTTCAATGCGGTCCCGCACTACGCATACCTTAAGCTCAAGATGCCAGGCCCTCGAGGAGTAATTACGGTCAATGGAAACACCGAACGCTCCCTCCGAACGGAGGAGCACACGGCGGCCCTTGCAGTGGAAGTACAAAGCAGCCTCTCCAGGCATTTCTCCAGTCCGGCCATTAAACGTTCGGACACCGTCAAGCGCGCCCGGAGTAACCTACAACAAGACCGCCTGGCACGTTCCAAGCAGGCGTAGCAATGCGGCCCCAACCCCATCCCCCGCAAAAAGGCGACACCAGTACTTCGCGTACATAACTACGCTCTATAAATACCATGGGCATAGGGGGAGGGGCACCATCACGGCACGCCCAAAACACGGCTTAAACCGCACCAGGGGATGCCGATCTTTTTTACTTTTCTCTTACTTCCAGGACTCTACTCTTCGGAAGGCCGGTTCGGCAGTTCAATTGCCGCACAAACGATGCAAGAACCAGGGAAGCAGACAAGCCATGCCGCATCACGGAAATCCCAGGTGGTCTCTATCACGAGCAGTATACCTGTTTCGCATACTGTTTCGCAGCTTGCCCCTGGAGCAGACATGTTCAATAGTCCAACTTTTCGTTTCTCGCATTACTTGTATCGTTGTGCTTTGATCGCAGCTATTTTTAATAAACAGCGCATAGCTATTGTCTATTTTTGCATTACCTTTTTATAAATAATTATTCCTTAATGACATGTTGCACCCGTACAATCTGGTACGACCAAAATACGCCAGGGGCTTCAGTACCCCTCAATATGGTGTGAGAAGTCCGAACACTTTCACAAGTGCGGCACCCCGAACTTATAGCATTATATGCATGGGCTCCGAATCATGTCTTGGGTCAATAGTTGGGTTTGCCCGGATCCTATGTTTTGGTGCCTTACATTCCGCTATATCGGCTAAGGTAGCACTAGGAGAAGCACTGCGATTGTGCCCTAGTTGAGCTGGGCTGAGCACCTCAGTGGAGAAAGCTAAAACTGACTGTCATGATGAAGCAAGAGCTGGTCGCTGTTTGAGAGGTTTTTTCGAGTCCCTAAAGACTTATGCCACTTCGGGCGAGGAGTCAGCTCTGTCCGGCCAAGGTGTGGATAGCGCCCCGAAATCGGTCTTCCGAATACTAAGGGCTTCGCTGAAATTTAATTATAGAATTCTATGGCTAAGTGAGAGTGTTCACGCGTTATAGTCCGATTGCCTAGTTCGCTGGGCTGAGCGCCTCCCTCGAAGGACCCAAACATGGGAAAAAGAGTGCTCAGGTTTATCCCTAAACACCCCAGCACTAGCAGCATGGGGGCAGAAGCCGATGACTCGCCATCTCTCAGAATTGATAAACAGCCGCACAGAAGGTAATATTTTAAATCCAAACAGCATTGCTAAGCGCATATGAACAAGTTTCCAGCACACAGGACAAAAACGAGCGAGTTTTACTCAAAAATTACGTCCCTAGTACATTCATCCGCCACAAGGCGGGCACCCTTCAGAACATCCTTATAGTAATTTTCGGGCTTGCGATGCTCTTTCCCCGGCGGTGGCCCGTCCTTCACAAGCTTCTCAACATCCAGCTTGCCCCCGTGCACCTTAGCACGGGCAAGGGCCCTACGGGAACCTTCGATGCAGATGGAGCGCTTGATAACCTCGAACCTTGGACAGGCCTCCACCAGCCGCTGCACCAGCCCGAAATAGCTCCCAGGCAGGGCCTCTCCAGGCCACAACCGAACTAGGAGGCCCTTCATGGCCTGTTCGACCGCCTTGTGGAGCTCGACCAGTTGCTTCAGCTGGTCGCTCAGGGGCACGGGGTGTCCGGCCTCAGCATACTGAGACCAGAACACCTTCTCCGTCGAGGTGCCCTCCTCAGCCCGATAGAATGCGGCGGCATCGGATACACTCCGAGGAAGATCTGCAAATGCCCCTGGAGAGCTCCGGATTCATGTAAGTATCAAGTAACTCACGTTTATATGTTTACTTTGCATAAAAATGCCTTACCCGCCGCTATCTTCTTCACCTCATCCAACTCCTGGAGGGTCTTCTGGGACTCGGTCTTGGCAGACTTGGCATTTTCTATAGCTGCCGCGAGCTTGGACACTCGCGTCTTCGAGTCAAGCTCCAAACTCTCAGGTTTCTTCATGAGAACCTGGAGCTCTTGCCGCACCTTGCCAACCTCAGCCTCATACCTCTCCCGCTCGGTGCACTCCGCGGCCGCACTCTTCTCGGCCTCAAGAAGCGCTTGCTTAAGGGTCGCCACCTCAGACGTGGCCCCTACAATAGCCATGTCAATCCTGTCATTTTTTGCAATTGCGCCTTTTTTATATACATATTCAAACAGGGTATTTCTTACCTTCCTTCTCCTCGAGCTGCTTCTTGGCACGCCCGAGATCTTTCTCGGACTTCTCGAGGCTCTGCTTCAGCACGTCCACTTCCGCAGTCAGTGCGGCGGATGCTAGCAGAGAAGCATGCATACGCATATTGACTCCTTTTGTTAGACTCCTGTGAATTCTTTGATCCTCTATTCGACTTTTCTTCCCGAACGCCCAATAGAGCATCAGGGGCTACTGTCTATGCGGTAATATTATTTAAACATTCTTTACTTACCTCAAAGCCTGTTAAAAGGCTAGTACAAGCTTCAGTCAGTCCGCTCTTGGCGGACTGAACCTTCTGGACCACCGCACTCATAATAGTGCGGTGTCCCTCGTCGATGGAGGCACCCTCGAGCACCTCCAACAGATTATCCGGCACCCCCGGTTGGACGGGGGTCACCGGCACGATGGGCTTGCTCCTCTTGGAAGGAGGTCGCCCGCCGGACTCTGAACCTTTGAAGGTTCCGGAGCGGCATCCGGCCTTGAGCCAGACTTAGAGCCCTGGTGGGTCTCAACCCCTTTACTCCTAGAGTCCGGGAGGTCGCCTTGCGGCGCCTCTAGGACCACCTCCTCCTGGCTTGGAACCTATGGGGACAACACTTCAGTGTCGTCCGTAGGACGGGGGGATGAAGCCGTCGGTAGCGAGTTCACATCCGACGGGTCCAGTGAGCCGCTCGACGATGCGTCGAGCCGGTCTTTGGGTGGGCTGCATAAACATATTTCGACATAAGGGAAAGCTGCGCAAAAAACAAATACTATGAATTACTCCAGTATCCGGATACTTATGATCTCGCCAGGGGCTTGGCCCTGGGCTGCCACTCCTCTCCACCGTCGTCGGCATCGGGGGAGTAGTTCGGAGGATGGGTCTTTCCCTTCTTGGACCCCCTGGCCTCCTCAGAGAGGGAGGCCTTCCTTTTCTTCTCTCCTCCCACTAGAGGGGGAGAGGTCTCTTCTTCTTCCTCCTCGTCTTCACGGGAGGAATGCGCCTCGGAGCCGCCGGATGATGAATCCGACACCTCCTGGTGTCGGGCACTCCTTCGAGTCCCCGCGGCCTTCTTCTTGGCCTTTTTCTCCGGCACCACATAGGGTGCCGGAACCAGCAGCTTCACCAAGTGGGCATCCGCTGGGCCTTCGGGCAAAGGAGCCGGACAGTTGATCTGTCCAGACGTCACCTCCCAATCCTGTCAAAGATAAGGGAGCTTAGATCCCGCATGGAGTCAAACTGTGAAAAACTGATACCCTGTAAAAAGACAAAAACAGCTTACTGCAAGAGTGTGACGCTAAGCACTGAATCCGCGATCCTCGGCAGCAGATGCGGGAGCCTCGGCGCCCTTGAAAAGCATCCTCCAGGCATCTTCATACATCGTGTCGAAGAGCCTGTTTAGAGATTGATGCTGCGCCGGGTCGAACTCCCAGAGGTTGAAGGCCCGTTGTCGGTGTCGGAACCAGCGGATCTCGGGTAGGGGGTCCCGAACTGTGCGTCTAGGCCAGATGGTAACAGGGGGCAGGGGACACGAAGTTTTACCCAGGTTCGGGCCCTCTCGATGGAGGTAAAACCCTACGTCCTGCTTGATTAATATTGATGATATGGGTATTACAAGAGTTGATCTACCACGAGATCAGAGAGGCTAAACCTTAGAAGCTAGCCTATGGTATGATTGTTGATGTGTATGTTGTCCTACGGACTAGAACCCTCCGGTTTATATAGACACCGGAGAGGGTTAGGGTTACATAAAGTCGGTTAGAATGGTAGGAGATCTGAACATCCAAGCTTGCCTTCCACGCCAAGGAAAGTCCCTTCCGGACATGGGACGGAGTCTCCAATCTTGTATCTTCATAGTCCAGCAGTCTGGCGGAAGGTATAGTTCGGCTATCCGAACACCCCCTAATCCAGGACTCCCTCAGTAGCCCCTGAACTAGGCTTCAATGATGACGGGTCCGGCGCGCAAATTGTCCTCGGCATTGCAAGGCGGGTTCCTCCTCCAAGTACTTCATAGTTAGTGTCTGGCTCTGCAAAATAAGTTTCCACATGCTTCCCTAGAGAGAATAATATTTACACAAATCTAATCTACCGACGTATTCCGTGGTGCGACACACCACGGCCGAGCCTTTATCCGAGTCGTTTAATTACCCACCTCAGCGTGGTATGCGAGGTGGTTTCCTTGGCACGTCTTGTTAAAGCAGAGATCGTGTCCCCTTATTACGGGATTCTCATCAATACGGGTGTGGGTAACCCAACCACTTCTAGGACTCCTAGATCGTAGGCAAGTCCAAACGGACACGGGGAGGATTCTTGATATCCACCCTCTTTATAAAGGGACAAAACTTTTACCTTTTCCCTCCCGTGCTGAATCGAATCCTTCGCCCGCCTCAAGCTCAATAGCCCAAAGCTTAGGTCAGGTGCTCCGAACCTTCAGTCATGTCCGGATCCAGCCTTCAAGGCCGATGGATGCCCTCCTCCGTCACGGAAGAAGACATTAAAAAGTTGAGGGAGGCCAGGTATCTGACCGCCGAGATGTCGCATCGGCTGCCTCCCCGGGGGCAGGCCGTCCCCTCTCCCAAACCCAACGAGAGCGTCGTGTTTGTCTCCCACTTCCTCCGAGGTCTAGGTTTTGCTCTGGATCCTTTCGTCAGGGGCTTGATGTTTTATTACGGGCTAGATTTCCATGATCTAGCTCCGGACTCCTTCCTGCATATCACGACTTTTGTTGTCGTATGCGAGGCCTTCCTCCGGGTTACCCCCCACTTTGGCTTATGGCTCAAGACCTTTGAAGTAAAGCCGAAGATGATCGTAGGGCAACATGCAGAGTGTGGAGGCGCCTCAGTACGCAAGATGACGGGAGCTCCGTGGCCCAAAGGTTCCATCCCAGAGGTGTCTGCATTGTGGCAACAAGAGTGGTTCTACATCACGACTCCTAGAAGTGCCAAGTGGGCGGCCACCACCGTTTTTCGCTCGGGCCCTCCACCACGACTGATGTCATGGATCAGCAGAGGACTGTGCTGGGGTCCAGCCAAGGACGTGCCTTTACTGTAGAGCCACATTTGATATCTCTTCAACGAAGATCTTAGTTTGGTTGCGGTAATACAAGTTATGCTGGTTCGTCAAGTCCAGCCTTGCAAACGTCGGCCCCTTCGCTTGTGGGAGTTCAATCCCGAGGGTCCGCGTGCCATTCAAAATTTTCTCGGCCTGACACACGAGGATATGTATATGTTATTCTTCGGACCTCAAGTAGAGTTTCCGGAAATCACCGAGGACATGGGCCTGAGTAGTAACCACGCCCCCGAACAGGTAAGCAATCTTCCGGCCGAACATATTATCTTTCCTTCGTTACGAAGTTATTTCTGAGAGTTTGCTTTTTCGACCAGGACTGGCTAACAAAGGCAAAGTTGATTCGGTGTTTGGCCCCCCTCCCTGAGAGTTTGGAGAATCCGGTATTGGAAAAGATGCTCCAGACCGCACCTTGCCTGGATCCCTTGAAGGAAGATACTGTGGAGGATAATGCGGGCGGACGCGGGCCCCCAACGCTGCCTATTCTAACCGAGAGAGCGAGCGTCTCCATGAAGGAAGACGACTGGAAGAGGAAAAGGACTGCGCCCGGGAATTCGGAAGCCGAAGCTTCCAAACGGGAGAAGAAATCTTCCACCGGGGGCCCTACCTTGGGGGGCGCTGCTGCCGCACAAAGACCGTGGGGGGATCAATTCTCCCGGGAGTCGTAAGTGACCTGAAAACTTTAATATTACAGATATACCATCCTTTTTTTCTGAGAAAATAACCACCGCATATATTTGTGCAGGTCGGGCCTTAGCCCCTCTCAAATGAGCTCGTCTTCGGGGGATCTTCTTCCAAATATGATGGAGAGCGAGACGCCTCCTCTGGAATCCTCCGCTCCGAAAGCGGGCGACCCTGAAGTGTCGTCACGGAGGGCCTCTCCGAGTCCGGTGAGGCCAGAAGGTAATCCTATTGATCCCCGAGGCTCCCAGTGTCTGGCTCCCGAAGAGAGCAGACAAAAGAGTCCGGCGCCGTCTAGTGTGCGATCGGACGTTCTGAGGGAGTTGGTGGGGTGAGCGGCCATCTCAGATGATCACCATGTGCTGATGAATATGGTGATGGAGAGGATATCGTCCGCCAAAAGCGGATTGCATGAAGCTTTTATGAGTCTACTGACAGGCTTTGAGGTACGTAAAAGGAATGTGTAATAGTCCTGCACATGCTAGGTGTGCCCTGTGTAGATAGTAGCCCCTGAGACTCTGGTTGTCGTCGGAAACTATGACGAACGGAGGATCATATTCCCAGGTAATAACCATACTGCCTTTATGTGCAGGAGATGGAAGCTCCGGTGGCCAGCCGGACTAGCCAGTTTGCCCGTTTAGAACGGCAGTTGGATGCGGCAGATGCCGACATCGAGCTTGTTAACAAAAGGCTTGACAAGGCGCAGGGTAAGTATCCTTGTCTGGTAAACGCCACATAGGAAGAGTATGATGCCAGTGTTTTTAACATGTTATGACTGCAGATGGAGCTTCCACTGTTGAAGCCTTGCAGGCGGAACTTGCCCGAGCCAAGGAACAAGCAAGATTGGGTAATGCAGCTGATTTGAAGGCGGCCGAAGAGTTGCGAGCCGAGAAGGCTGCACATGGCGAGAGCCGAGAGAAGATGGCCAATATGGCCGTAGAATTAAAAGCCGCCGTAGACCGTTGTCGAGCTCTTGAAAAGGAAAACCAGGCGAAGGCATCGGACCTTGAGAAGGCTGCTGCAACGGGAAAAGACCTCCGCTCTGCTATGAGGGCAAAGAAGGAGGAGCTGCGGGAAGCCGGGGATATTGTAGCCGGGAAGTCCTTTATGCTGCAGAGGAGGTACGGAGATCCACGGTATGCCCCTCTGGATCGGCTGTGGAGTTCGGAGGATGCGTATATGGATGCGGCCAAGTACTTCCAGAGTCAGACGGACCGTGAAGTAGACCAGCTGTTTTGGAAGCAATTCCTTTCTCCTGAGCGTCCGCTTTCGTTGACGAACCAATTAGCCGAATGGGCCGAACTAAATAGGTTGTCCGGACTCTCCATGAGGTCTGTTGTGGATCAGCTATGGCCGGGAAGGTCAAAACCGAGCAGCTATTTCAGCTTGGTGCAGCAGGTCCTCGATGTGGTGCCGCGCATAAATGCGATGAAGAGGTCGGCATGCATAGAAGGCGCACGGATGGCCTTTGCCCGTGCTAAAGCATACTGGGCAGAGATGGATGCTACCAATGTTGCAGCGCAGGATTCGGCCATAGGTCGAAGGGTTGCTAAGCACTACTTTGAGGAAGTTCTTGAGGGTGCTCGTTTGATAGAGACCCAGTGCTCAAAAAATATTATGTTTGAGTGATATGTAATCTAATTGTAAGCAAAATGCTTTTATAAATTTTTATAAGGCTACTTTTATACTTTTGCCTGAAAGTAATGTGATGCCTCCTGGGCGGCCATTTATGTATACATGTGTATAACCTGAAAGATTGCAGTCGTCGGCTTCAACCCCCACGCATATAATGCGGAGGTGTTCGCAGAAACACGAGTTCACACTTAACCCAACGTCTTGGTCCTATTAAGGAGGTGATAGCGGAGCGAGCGAGCCAACCGGACTATAATGCTTTAACGCTTTCACTTAGCCATAGGAGTTTGACAGTGGGGCTACTAGATAGCCCCTGGTGGCTTCGCACTCTCCCGATTCCTGGGTGCATATATGCCTGGCCGGCCAGCGGCCCTTCGTTAAGGCGGAGGAATTCTAACATTCCCATGGGTCATCGAGTGGTTGACCAGTCTCACGCTAGATCATGACCGTCAGTTTTCGGCTTTCTCTACTGAGGTGCTCGTCCGTATGAACCAGGGCACAATCACAGTAGTTCTCTTGGTGCTACCTTAGCCGGCAAAGCGGAACATAAGGCACCAAAACATAGGTGCCGGGTAAACCCAACATTTGACCAAAGACAATGATTCGAAGCTGATGCATATAGGGCCAAACTCGCGACGCCAAACACTCCCTAAGGTATTCGGTCTTTGTGGTATAAACCGGGCCTGAAGAATGGCTTTTGTAAGAAGCCCCTTGTGTCCAGGTACGTGCATTGTTCTGGCGTGGCCACATGCCAAGACGTCAGAATCCTTCTCAACGGTGGATATCTATCAACAAGAGACAGTAAAAAAGGTTTACGCAGGGTCTTAATCTAAAAAGAATCCTTGGGTCGGGTCCCTGCTGCACGTCTGCGCCTGTGTCTCCGTTGTGCCATATCCTGGACAGGTGTAGCACGATGATCATCTGCAAAAGAGAGGAATTTAGGTAAAAAGGTTGTCGTGCAAAAGGATAGTTTTCTAAAGAAACCATGTATAATTCAAGATAAGAAGAAATCGCCACTCGTCTGCGTGCGTTGAGCCCCTTGTACTTTTGAAAGATATGGGTGTGACCATTTATTCGATATGAGTAGCGGCGCCAGACTTGATTAGTTGTGTCTGAGGTCTTGAAGACCTATTGGATGCTCTTGATGGTCGGGGCGCCTTTAGTGTGCGGCTGCCAAGGCAGCCTCACTCTCTTCGGCGCGCAGAGATCTCTTGATACTTCCATGCACTGAAATGATGCCACGTGGACCGGGCATCTTGAGTGTTAGGGAGGCGTAGTGTGGTATTGCATTAAAGCGAGCGAAAGCTTCATGTCCGAGTAGTGCTTGATAGCCACTTTGAAACGGAGTGATGTGGAAAGTTAAAAGCTCCCGACGGAAGTTATGGGGGAGCCGAATATAACTTGTAGTAGAAGGGAGCCCGTACAACGAGCCCCTGGGCCTGGCGTTACTCCTTTATAGGTAGTATTGCTATGGCGAAATTGTGTTGGGTCTAGCCCCATCCGACGGATTGTATCCTGGTATATTAGGTTTAGGCTACTACCGCCATCCATCAAGACTCGTGTGAAGTGGTATCCGCCAATTACTGGGTCTAATACTAGGGCAGCCCATCCTGCGTGCCGGATACTTGAGGAGTAATCGCGATGGTCAAAGGTGATTGGTTGAGACGACCAGTGGCGGGACTTCGCGGGGACAGGCATTTTGGTATATTTTTCTGGGAGTGCCGCTTTGTTTTTTCTCTTGATCATGTGTAACATGTTTACTGTTTTGACTTTGGGTGGAAATTTCTTTTGTTCCCCCTTGTCTTGCGTGGGAGGTTCGTCCTCGTCTTCACTTGGTGTATCCTTCCCCTTGTGTATGGCGTTAAGCTTGCCGGACTACTTGAAGACCCAACATTCTCTGTGGGTATGATTAGCAGGTTTGCTAGGGGTACTATGGATCTGACATACTTGGTCCAGAATTTTGTTGAGGCTGGACAGTTCATCCCTGGTGCCTTTGGAGGGCGGCTTTTGGTTTGGCTGAGGGACTTTGAATCCGGCATTTACTGCCATGCCCTTTGTGTTGTCTTCTTTATTCTAGCGTTTGTTATTGCTATTGCACCGTGATTTCCCGTTTCCATCTCTAACTTCAGATGTACTGGGGTCGCTGGTGCTGCATCTGGCTAGACAGTTGTCCTCACCCGCGCAAAAGCGGGTCATGAGGTTTGTTAATGCGGCCATCGTTCTCGGCTTGTTTTGGCCGAGGTGTCTGGCGAGCCATTCGTCGCGGACGCTGTGCTTGAAAGCTGCTAAGGCTTCAGCGTCCGGACAGTCGACAATCTAGTTCTTTTTAGTAAGAAACCTATTCCAAAGCTTTCGGGCTAACTCTCTGGGCTTTTGAGTTATGTGACTCAGGTTGTCCACATCCGAAGGTCGGACATAAGTCCCTTGGAAGTTTGCCCGAAAGGCGTCTTCGAGCTCTTCCCAACTTCCAATTGAGCTTTCGGGGAGGCCTTTGAGCCAGGGACGAGCTGGCCCTTTGAGTTTGAGAGGTAAGTACTTGATGGCATGGAGATCATCCCCTTGAGCCATATGTATATGAAGGATATAGTCCTCAATCCAAACCCCAGGGTCTGTTGTTTCGTCGTATGCCTCTATGTTTACGGGCTTGAATCCCTCTGGAAATTCATGGTCCAGCACCTCATCAGTGAAACATAGGGGGTGTGCGGCACCCCTGTAGCTGGGTGTGCCGCGTTGTTCGGATGTTTGTTGTGTTGCATTGTATGCTGGGGCATGCTTGCGTGGTCCATATATGGATCTTGTTGCCCCGTCCTTTGGGTGCGAGCCCTCGCATGGGTCGCGTGTTGTATTGTGGGCGGCGTTGAATGCCGTTCTGTGCTGGTAGAGGGGTCGTCTATCCGACCAGGTGGCTGCTTTGATATTTGGTTGTGGGGGGTCTGAGGCCTCCTCATCGAATTCGGGTAGCAGCTTCCGCTTGGGGTAGCTCTTGGAGGGGCGATTGTCGCTGTACCTTGCTACAGTGTTGAGTATTTTGCTCCATCTGAATTGGAGCATGTTTTGCGCGGCCTTGAGCCTCCGCTTCTGCTTTTTGAGGCTCCTTGCGGTGGCAGCGAGCCTTTTACGGGCATTCTGCTGCTCCGAGTGCCTGTCCGGCGTTATGTCATCTGGACCATTATCATTGATAGGATTTGTTTGTTCGGTTTGATTATCTGGATTGCCATTGTCTGGCAGCGGTTCGCCCTACTCCAACGTTGGATCAGTGTGATCGCTATTTCTGTCGAGGCGGGATTTGGGGCGGCGCTTGCGTCGCCGCTTTGACTGCCTTTCGAGGGAACAATCCTTTGGTGCGTCCTTCCGCTCCTCGTCGTCATCTTTGGGTGCGTCCACCATGTATACATCATATGACGAGGTGGAGTTCCAGGGCTCGATAGGCGTTGGTTCTTCATCGTCTCCTTCATCGGCGTCCATACCGTCAATGTCGTCGGAGTTGAATTCGAGCATGTCGGTTAAATCGTCGACAGTGGCTACCAAGTGGGTGGTGGGTGGGCTTTGAATTTCTTCATCGTCCGAATCCCAACCTTGCTGACCGTAGTCCGGCCAGGGCTCTCCTGATAAAGAGAGAGACTTCAGTGACTTCAGGATATCGCTGAAAGGCGAGTGCTGAAAGACGTCCGCGGCCGTGAACTCCATGATCGATGCCCAATCGGATTCGCTCGGCAGAGGCGCGGAGGGTTCGGAGTTCGAAGAAGAATCCGGCTCCATGGAGTCACGAATCTTGCAGAGTATAGGGCTGGTGTTTGGTACAACCGCCGTTGGGATCACAGCCCCCGAGGTGGCGTCCAACCGCTCATCCTCAGTCGGTGCGGTCGGCTTCGAACTAAGGATCGGAGCCGATGCGGGTGCGGCCTCTAGGGCACTATTCGGCGGCAGAGCTAGATCATGCTTGTCGTGACAGTGCGGCGCGCTTGGTAGTGGTTCGAATCCGTCGAAGATCAAGTCCCCGCGGATGTCGGCCGTGTAGCTTAAACTTCCAAATTTGACCTGACGGCCAGGGCCGTAACTTTCGATCTACTCTAGATGGCCAAGTGAATTGGCCCGTAGTGCGAAGCCGCCAAAGACGAAGATCTGTCCGGGGAGGAAGGTCTCACCCTGGACTGCATCACCATTGATGATCGTAGGAGCCATCGGGCCTGACGGCAATGGCACAGAGGAACTCTCAATGAAAGCACCAATGTCGGTGTCGAAACCGGCGGATCTCGGGTAGGGGGTCCCGAACAGTGCGTCTAGGCCGGATGGTAACAGGGGGCAGGGGACACGAAGTTTTACCCAGGTTCGGGCCCTCTCGATGGAGGTAAAACCCTACATCCTGCTTGATTAATATTGATGATATGGGTATTACAAGAGTTGATCTACCACGAGATCAGAGAGGCTAAACCCTAGAAGCTAGCCTATGGTATGATTGTTGATGTGTATGTTGTCCTACGGACTAGAACCCTCCGTTTTATATAGACACCGGAGAGGGTTAGGGTTACATAAAGTCGGTTACAATAGTAGGAGATCTGAACATCCGTATCTTCAAGCTTGCCTTCCATGCCAAGGAAAGTCCCTTCCGGACATGGGACGGAGTCTCCAATCTTGTATCTTCATAGTCCAGGAGTCGTGCGGAAGGTATAGTTCGGCTATCCGAACACCCCCTAATCCAGGACTCCCTCACCCGTTGTTGACACGGGAGGATCAGGCGGATGAGCATAACCTGGACTACGTTGACAAGCTTGAGCTTCTTGTCCACCAGGGTTTGGATGCATGTTTGGAGTCCGGTCAGCTCTCCTTTTTTACCCCAAGACAGGCATGTCTCCTTCCAGGAGGTGAGCCGCGTAGGGGGGCCGGATCGAAACTCAGGGGGTGCGACCCATTCGGCGTCGCCCGGCTCGGTGATGTAAAACCACCACGATTGCCACCCCTTCAGGGTCTCCACAAAGGAGCCCTCGAGCCACATGACGTTGGCCATCTTGCCGACCATGGCACCGCCGTACTCCGCCTGGCTGCCGCGCACCACCTTCGGCTGGACGTTGAAAGCCTTGAGCCATAGGCCGAAATGGGGGCGGATGCGTAGGAAAGCCTCGCACACGACGATAAACGCCGAGATGTTGAGGACAAAGTTCGGGGCCAGATCGTGGAAATCCAGGCCGTTGTAGAACATGAGCCCCCGGACAAATGGATGCAGAGGGAAGCCCAGTCCACGGAGGAAATGGGGGGGAGGGGGGAATACCACCCTCTCATGGGGCCTAGGAGTGGGGACAAGCTGCCCCTTTTCAGGAAGCCGGTGCGCGATGTCGCTAGCCAGATATCCGCCCTTCCTCAACTTCTTGATGTGTCCCTCGGTGACGGAGGAGACCATCCACTTGCCTCCCGCTCCAGACATGACTGGAGAAGGTCGAGGTGGTAGTGCGGACTTGGGCGCTGGAGCTCGAGTACGCAAGAAGGGATAGGCAGAGGAGGAAGAAGGCGTGGGTGAAAAGATGGATCCTTATCCCCTTATATGGGTGGACGCGACTACATGTCCCCACCAGCCTGGTAAAACTTGCTTATCTCCAAGCACCGTAATCAGAGGTGTGGTTCGGTTACCCACACCCGTATTGATGAGAATCCCGAAATGAGGGGACACGATCTCTGCTTCAACGAGACGTACCAAGGAAACCGCCTCGCACAACGCGCTGAGGTGGGATAATTAAATGGATAAAGGCTTGGCCGTGGCATGTCGCACCGCGGAATACGTCAGCAGATTAGATTTGTGTTAATATTATTATTCTCTCTATGGCAATATGTGGAAACTTATTTTGCACAGCCGGACACTATCTTTGTGTTCAAGATCTTCTATGAAGTATTTGGAGGAGGAACCCGCCTTGCAATGCCAAAGACAATTTGCGCGCCGGACCCGTCGTCATTGAAGCCTGGTTCAGGGGCTACTGAGGGAGTCCTGGATTAGGGGGTGTTCGAATAGCCGAACTATACCTTCAGCCGGACTCCTGGACTATCAAGATACAAGATTGAAGACTCCGTCCCGTGTCCGTAAGGGACTTTCCTTGGCGTGGAAGGCAAGCTTGAAGATACGGATGTTTAGATCTCCTACCATTGTAACCGACTTTATGTAACCCTAACCCTCTCCGATGTCTATATAAACCGGAGGGTTCTAGTCCGTAGGACAACATACACATCAACAATCATACCATAGGCTAGCTTCTAGGGTTTAGCCTCTCTGATCTCGTGGTAGATCAACTCTTGTAATACACATATCATCAATATTAATCAAGCAGGACATAGGGTTTTACCTCCATCGAGAGGGCCCGAACCTGGGTAAAACTTCGTGTCCCCTACCTCCTGTTACCATCCGGCCGAGACGCACAGTTCGGGACCCCCTACCCGAGATCCGCCGGTTTTGACACCGACAATGGGGTTCTTCCGGTCGATCGGTTCGGGGTTGTCATCAATCCCCAAAGGACTGATGGAAGCTCATCGACCCATGCACCTGCTGCGTGCTTGAGATCGCGCATCAGTCGAGGTTTCAGTCCTTTGAGAATTAGGCCATTTGCTCTTTCCGCTTGTCCATTCGAATGGGGGTGAGCGACCGAAGCGTAGTCGACTCGTGTGCCCTGAGAGGCGCAAAAGGCCCTGAATTTGCCGGAATCGAAGTTTGACCCATTGTCAGTGATGATGTTGTGCGGAACTCCATATCTGAATATCAACTCTCTGATGAAACTGATAGCTTTGCAAGCATCAAGATTCTTGATAGGCTTAGCTTCAATCCATTTGGTGAACTTGTTGACTGCTACTAGCACATGAGTGAAGCCGCTCCTGCCCGTTCTCAGTGGTCCAACCATGTCCAGCCCCCAAACAGCGAAGGGCCAGATGAGTGGAATGGTTTTCAGGGCTGACGCGGGCTTGTGTGACATATTGGAGTAATACTGGCATCCTTCACATTTTTTGACTATCTCTTTTGCCATTTCATTGGCCCTCGGCCAGTAGAATCCCGCTCGATATGCTTTAGCCACAATGGTCCGAGAGGACACATGATGACCACAGGTCCCCGAGTGGATATCATCGAGGATCATCCGACCTTCTTTTGGTGTTATACACTTCTGACTGACTCCAGTCGCGCTTTCTCTATATAACTGTCCCTTTATGACTGTAAAGGCCTTGGATCGACGGACGATCTGTCGAGCCTCTTCTTCATCCTCTGGGAGTTCTCTCCTTAGGATGTACGCGATGTATGGTATTGTCCAATCGGGAGTGATGACCAAGACTTCCATGATCAGGTCGACCACAGCTGGAACTTCAACTTCAGTCGATCCGTGGCACTTTTTGGCTGCGGGGCCTCTTCAGTGAAGGGATCCTCCTGAACTGATGGTGTGTAGATGTGTTCCAAAAACACATTGCTGGGAATGGCTTCTCTTTTGGAACCTATTTTTGCCAAATCATCAGCTGCTTGGTTTTTTAGTCGGGGTATGTGATGAAGCTCTAACCCCTCGAATTTCTTCTCCAGCTTTCTCACTGCATTGCAATAACCAGTCATGGCTGGACTTCTGACGTCCCATTCCTTCATCACCTGATTAACCACCAAATCTGAGTCGCCATAGACCATGAGGCGACGGACGCCGAGTGAAATGGCCATGCGCAATCCATATAAAAGTGCTTCATATTCTGCCTTGTTATTGGAAGAATCAAAGTGGATTTGAAGAACATATATGAGCTTATCTCCTCGGGGGGGAGACCAACACCACTTCGGCACCGGAACCATTCAGCATTTTGGAAACATCGAAGAACATGGTCCAATGCTCCGAGTGAACCTGAGTCGGCAGTTGCTGTTCAATCCACTTGGCGACAAAATCTGCTATTGCCTGGGACTTGATAGCTTTCTTTGCCTCAAACTTGATATCTAGAGGAAGGAGTTCAATCGCCCATTTTGCCACTCGACCA
Source organism: Triticum aestivum (assembly GCF_018294505.1). Classification (NCBI taxonomy): domain Eukaryota; kingdom Viridiplantae; phylum Streptophyta; class Magnoliopsida; order Poales; family Poaceae; genus Triticum; species Triticum aestivum. Next base: position 1,336,515 of record NC_057806.1, read on the forward strand.
GTTGCATCTCTGTTATGCAGGATCTCTGACAATGGAGCGTCGCTGACGACTGTAATGGAATGATCAGAGAAGTAGTGAGCAACTTTCTTTGTGGTCATATAAATCCCATATACAAGCTTCTGATAATGAGGATATCTTTGCTTCGACGGGGTCAAAACTTCAGAAATATAGTATACTGGGCGCTGAACTTTGAAGGCTTTTCCTTCTTCTTCCCACTCGACCGTAAGTACCGTACTGACGATTTGTCCCGTGGCTGCGATGTAAAGCAGCAAAGCTTCCTTGCTGATTTGGGCAGCAAGCACCAGCTGGGTGGAGAGCAGAGCTTTGAGCTCTGCAAATGCTGCATCAGCTTCGGGAGTCCACTCGAACTTGTCGGACTTCTTCATCAATTGGTAAAGAGGCAATGCCTTTTCACCGAGACGAGATATGAATCGACTTAAAGCGGCCAAGCAACTAGTAAGCTTCTGGACGTCGTGCACTCGCACAGGACTTTTCATTCGGAGTATAGTACCGACTTTTTCTGGATTGGCGTCGATTCCCCGTTCGGAAATGAGAAATCCGAGTAATTTTCCGCCAGGAACTCCGCATGTGCACTTTGATGGATTAAGCTTGATATCATACCTCCTGAGGTTGGCAAAGGTTTCAGCAAGGTCAGTCAGCAGGTCGGAACCCTTCCGTGACTTGACCACAATATCATCCATGTATGCTTCCACATTCCGATTGATTTGAGTGAGCAAACACTTCTGAATCATCCTCATGAACGTGGCTCCGGCATTCTTGAGGCCGAACGGCATGGTAACATAACAGAAGCACCCGAATGGGGTGATGAAAGCTGTTTTGATCTCGTCAGGTCCATATAGACGGATCTGATGGTACCCGGAATAGGCGTCTAAAAAATACAGTCGCTCACATCCCGCAGTCGAGTCAACTATCTGGTCGATGCGGGGGAGAGGAAAATGATCTTTCGGGCAGGCCCAATTGATATGTTTAAAGTCAATGCACATGTGAAGTGACTTGTCCTTCTTGGGGACCATGACAACGTTGGCAAGCCACTCGGAGTGATAGATTTCTCGGATGAACTCCGCTGCTAAGAGCCGAGCCACCTCCTCGCCAATAGCCTTTCTCTTCTGGACGGTGGACCGTCGGAGATGCTCTTTGACAGGTTTTATTTTTGAGTCGACTCGTAGGCAATGCTCAGCCAGCTCCCTGGGAATACCTGGCATGTAAGAAGGCTTCCATGCGAAAATGTCCTAGTTCTCAAGGAGGAACTGGATGAGCGCTTCTTCCTATTTGGAGTCGAGTGTTGTTGAGATATGAGTTGGAGCAGCGCTGGGATCGGTCAGGTGGATGTGAGCTGTCTTCGTTTCGCCAGACGACTGAAAAGCTGATTCTGTAGCGGGCTTCTTGGCTCGCAACAAATCACTCGGGTCTGCAGCCTTCTGGTATTCCTGCAGCTCTACCACTACCATGTGAGCATCAGCGATCTTTGAACCTTTCTGAAAACACTCTTCTGCTTTCTTCCGATTGCCCGTAACAGTGATCACACCTTTGGGACCAGGCATCTTCAATTTGAGACACACATAACATGGTCGAGCCATGAAGCATGCATAAGCCGGCTTGCCCAAAATAGCGTGATACGCACTCTGGAAATCTATAACTTCGAACGTCAACTTTTCTTTGCGGTAATTCTTGGAATCACCGAAAACCACATCAAGAGCAATCTGGCCGAGTGACTCAGCCTTCTTTCCAGGAATGACTCCATGGAAACTCATGTTGCTGGTACTGAGTGTGGACATCGGAATGCCCATCCCTTTCAACGTCTCAGCATATAGTATGTTCAAACCACAGCCAACATCCATCAAGACTTTGTTCAGTCGAGTGCCTTCAACAACTGGGTCGACCACCAAAGCTTGCCTCCCAGGGGTGGTAATGTGCGTTGGATGATCAGACTGGTTGAATTGATGGCAGTCTGAGACCACTTCAGATAACTGGGTGTCGCCGGAGCAACCATATTCACCTCTCGGGTGATAACTTTCAGTTGACTTTTGCTTTCAACATCAGCAAAAATCATCAGGGTGGAATTAACCTAGGGGTATCCATCGTCACTATCTTCCTTGTCCACAAATTTGTCCGACTCCTTTTCCTTATCTTTGGGCTGCTTGCCCTGGAACTGCTGGATCAAGAGTCGACACTGTCGAGTGGTATATTTCGGGTAAATGAAATTGCCCTCTTCATCTTTCTTGGTGTGGATGTGACATGGTAAATCCAACACATCATTTCCGTCCTGGTCTTTAACCTTCTTGGGGTTCCGAGGTCCTTTGGGTTTCCCCTTAAACTTTCCTTGAGTTACGGCCAAGGCTTCCCCAGGAGCAGCTGGCTCGGCTTTCCGCTTCTATTTCCGATTGGAATTTCCTCCGGTTTCTTGAGCGACTGACTTGAGCTTGCCACTCCTGAGTCGATCCTCATCTTCACCATTAGCGTACTTGGTGGCAATCTCCATCATCCGATTCAGAGACATATCTCCGGTTCGACTGAATTTCAGATTCAGTTCTCTGTACTTGACGCCTTCTTTGAAGGCACAGACTGCTTGGTGGTCAGGCACATTCTCTACCGTGTGATGTAACGTGATCCATCTCTGGATGTAATCCCTCAAAGTTTCATTTGGCTTCTGCACGCAAGACCGCAGTTCCGTCAGCCCTGTCGGTCGCTTGCATGTTCCTTCAAATGTGGTGACAAACACTCGGGCGAGATCTTCCCAAGTGTAAATGATGCTGGGCGCTAACTGGTTCATCCACGCTCTGGCCGAGCCCTCCAACATGAGAGGCAGGTGCTTCATGGCCACTTCATCATTGCCGCCGCCAATCTGGACGGCCACTCAGTAGTCTTTAAGCCAAGTATCGGGCTTGGACTCACCAGTGAACTTACTGACTCCAGTCGCCAACCTGAAGTTGGGAGGAATCACAGCAGCCCTGATGGCTCTACTGAAGCACTCTGGCCCCGAAACATGTACTCTGCTACTGGTAGGTGCATCTCTGTCGTGACCTTCTCGGTGAGCTCTATTCCTGTCGACCAAACCTTGAATGAGAATGGATCTCGCATCAAAGCCTGGCTCCCTGGGGTCGACTGAAATCCTTCGCCCAACACTATGAGGGCGCCTGTCACCCTATTGTCGAGGCGCATACGACCCGCTCCTCGGAGGAGGGGTGGGCACTCGATGTCGACCGTCACGATCGAATCGGTGATCATATTGTTCACGGTTCCCGTACTGATTACGCCGGTCCCCACGTCCCTCATGCCTCGGGGCGATCTTGGGCTATGAGCTGACTAGACTGTGTCTGGAGCAACGGATCTGCTATGAATCCTGTTCCGTGACTGAGAGACAGCGGAATTCTAGTCTCCTGCTGCCCGGAGTAACGCTCTGATCTGCAGCAAGCCTCTGCCAGCCTCCGACTGGGAAGGCTGAATCGACTCCGCTATACGGGCTGCAGCTGCTAAATTCTGAATCGGAGTTCGATATACCTGCGGGGGTGGAAAGAGCTAACGTCGACTGGATTCTGGAACCCGTTGTCGCGCACGCTCGTCGAGTGCTCGCTGGAGGTTCTCCAGTCGAGTGCGCTCGGCCAAGTTTGCCAGGCGCGCATCCTCCAAGGCACGAGCCTCGGGGGTTTCTCCAACGATAGGAGTGTGCAGTGCATCCATGTTCCGGCGACGAAGTTCTTCTCTCTGCAGCGACGTGAGAGGCTCGGGGAGATATTCCTCATGGGGACGCGATGGGTCGCCTCCACCTGCGCCTCCGTCGGTGTGGGGAAAACCGGGAGGACTGGGCAGTCCATCGACCATCAGAACCTCCGCCGCCGGATCACTGCTGTCGCACTCGGATGCGGTCTCTGCGGAGCCAGTCGACAGATCGAACAGGCCGTAGAGGGATTCGTCGGGCTCGATCGCCGCGACTTGAGGGGTGGCTGACTGACGTGCCACCGCGTGTCTCACCCACCGCTGAAGTCTCGACCGACCGGAGCGCTTGCGCCGGCGGGAAACAGGGAGGGAGGACAACACAGGAGCCGACCGGTAGGGGGTCGATGGTTGCCGCAAGAGAACGCCGCGGACGCACGCGCTGAAGTGCGTTGCCCCGCGGACGGGGAGTGCGTCCACGTCGAGCGGAGCCTCCTGAAGCCAAGCGGAGTCGTCGGCGATGAACGTGAGCGTGCCGAGACGGATCTCGCGGCCCTCCACCAAAACTCCGCTAGAAACCATGATGATTTGGATCGGAAAAGATCGCAACTCCTCCAACAAATCGCTAAAACACCGGCCCCACGGTGGGCGCCAACTGTCGTGGTTCTAAGTCTGACAGTAATGTAGGGGGGTAGGTATGGAGAGGCAAGATCTTAGCTATGGAGAAGTTGTAAGCACATGAGGTTTACGAGTTCAGGCCCTTCTCGGAGGAAGTAATAGCCCTACGTCTCGGAGCCCGGAGGCGGTCGACTGGATTATGTGTGTATGGTTTACAGGGGTGTGAACCCTTTACACTGAGGAGGGGGGTGGCTTATATAGAGTTCGCCGGACCCCTCCGGCCCTCAGTTATGCAGGGTTTAAATACATTAAGGTCGGGCATTACTGGTAACACCCCTAATAAAGTGCTATGATGACCATGAAAGCTACTTAATAACCGACCGTTAGCATGAAGAGTGCCTTTAGGTCTCCTGGCCGTCGAGTGGTTTGGTCTTGGTCAAGTGATTGCTTCTCGGTCGAGTATCTTCGAGTCTGTCGAGTAGAACACCCCCAAGTCGATTGAAAGGTGATTTCTTCTAGAGATGTTCTTGGGTAGGTCAGTTTGGACAGGTCCATGACCCTACCGTAGGTACATAGCTTCATCAGGTGGTGTAGCGACGAGGAGCGGCGGGCCATGAAGTCACTGGATGATGCGGCGAAGAGAGGATCATGCAATCGTCATTCAACGGAGCGACATGGAGGGAGACGGCGGGTTGTCGTTGCCAAGGCGGTGGAAGAAGATCGTTGACGGGAGCGGTGGTGCCGTGGTGCGGTGCCGGAAAGTCGTCAAGATCGTCATCCGGGAGTTAGTTAGAGTCATGGAGGCGTGTGTGTTTGCATGGCCAGTCGTCGTCATCGCGTCTGTGAGTCGTCGTCATGTCCAAGTGCTCGTCTCTGTGAGAAGGCGTTGAAGATGAAGCCCAGGTTGTCTATGTGTCTCGACGAGAGGATCAAGTTCAAATATGTGGGGGCGGTAAACCAGTGAAGGTGAGTCTCTTCAATGAGGCCATGTCTCTACATGAGGCTGGAGTGCATGGTGTAGTGCACGGGGTGGTGTGATCCACAAGGAGTCATCATGTATCTTGCTAGGGTGGATGGTGAAGTCCATCGGGTGATGTATTTCACAGGTTACTAGCAAGGCTGGGTAGTCCAAGGCATATTTGAGGTGGTCCGTAAATTTGCCAAGTTGAAATTGGAGGGGGGATTGTTACGATCAATGATGTCTATCAATTTAACTTGTCGTGGTGCGAGCGGATGAGCGATAGGGGGTGATCTACAATGAGCCAAGACCGGAGAAGCACAGAGGACATGGAGTCAAGATTAGGAAGAGATTGTTAGAGTAATCTTGATGATTAAGTTGTGTTTAGCATGCGCTTAGTGCTAAGAGTCAAAGTCCAGTTGGACTACTAGTGGGTTACGTACGTGGCTATTGCTATGTACTAGTCCTGCAAGTTGCCGTGAGTCAGCTCATGAGTCTGGTACGTGTAGGAGATTAGGAGTACAAGTTATTTGTATTGTTTAGCGTGTCCGTGTATGCTTTTGGAGTCCAAAAGCAAGTCCGTGTAAGATAGGCTTTGTGTTGGGTCGGTTGGTTCTGCATATTTATATGTACGGCACGGCCGGTTGATTGTATCAGGTAGTGGAAAACAAAAAAAAGAATAAAAAGAAGGGGCACGACACGTGCCCTTGGCCAAAATTTTCGTGTGCGTGTTCTTTGTCTACTTTGATGTGATCGATCCTGTGGGCAGAATTCCAACATCACCTTATCTCTCATCTTTCTCGAGATATCATTTTTTCAATGAAATTCTCGAGATATCATTAGTTTTTACACATGGGATTACTCCTGCATGGGTCAATCACAACAGGTGTTTTGTCAAAAAAATGTATCTTGATGTTCCGTGCAATGCACGGGCATCTCCAGCCATTGGCCCCCCAGGCGGCGATTTTACGCGCCCCCTGGGGGCGAGCCGACGCTTAAATTGGTGCGGGGGCGAGCGGGTTCCTAGCCGCTCGCCCCAGGGTCGCCCCGGACGTGTTTTTTAATTTTAAAAAGCTGAATTCGGCGAAGTTCGGCCAAGTTCAGCTAAAATTCGGCAAACTTGATATTCATATTAATCATGTTCGGCGTTTTACATAAATTATTTAAACAAACTTATCTATGGGGCGAAGAACTCGATCAGCGCGGCGAAGTCACCGACGCCACTGTCGTCCTCGTCGTCGTCAGCCTTCTCCTTCTTGATGGCGCGGCCACCCCTGCCGGACCCCTGCCCGGCGTCTCCATGGCGGACAGGCGGTGGCGACGCGTCGTCGTCGTCGCTGTCATCGAGGACGACGATGCCTTCCTTGTCCCAGCCATGGCGATGAGCTTCGAACCGCGCGAGGGCGGCGCACTGGTGCTCCCTCTCCGTTTGCACCCAGTCGTCGCGCGCCCATTAGAGGGCCGCTTCGTCGTCGAGCGCCACCTCCTTGACGCCCCTGGCGAGCCCGGGCTCCGTCTTCAGCTTGATGAGTCAGGGAGGAGCCGAGGACGAGGCGCGGCCGCCACCTTCGTTGATGATGATGCCGGCCGAGCGGGTGCGCCGGCCGAGCGGGGTCTCCACTACGGGCTCGGCCTTGACGCCGAACACCATCGGAAAGCCAGAGGAGTGGGAGGAGGAACGGGACGAGGACGACGAACCGGAGGCAAACCTCCTTAGCATCCATTGCCCGGCGCCGCGGCGGGGCACCGGAGCGACGGCCGGTCCCCGAGGGTATGCGAGCGGCGGGTTGTTCCCACCCTCGAGGTGCGCGAGAACCTCGCCGAGCGTCCGGCCGGGGACGGACTGTCGGTGTCAAAACCGGCGGATCTCGGGTAGGGGGTCCCGAACTGTGCGTCTAAGGTCGATGGTAACAGGAGACAGGGGACACGATATTTACCCAGGTTTGGGCCCTCTCTATGGAGGTAATACCCTACTTCCTGCTTGATTGATCTTGATGAATATGAGTATTACAAGAGTTGATCTACCACGAGATCGAGATGGCTAAACCCTAAAAGCCTAGCCTGTATGACTATGGTAATATGATTGTCCCCTCTATGCGGACTAAGCCCTCCGATTTATATAGACACCGAAGGGGACTAGGGTTTTACAAGGTCGGTTACAGAGAAAGGAATCTTCATAATGGATCGCCAAGCTTGCCTTTCCCGCCAAGGAGAGTCCCATCCAGACACAGGAGAGAGTCTTCGGTCTTGTTTCTTCACAGCCATTCACTACTAGGGAAAACCCTAGCAGTAGCGCTGGTTTTGTGCTCACTAGTAGCGCGGGTAGGCGCGCTACTAATAAGGCGCTACAGCTATTGCTTAGCAGTAACGCGTGCCGCACGCGCTACTGCTAGGATAAATAGCTGCAGTGCTTGTTCTCTCCCACACTGATGCTAATGTAACTACTGGCAGCATGTTTTCTTTCCATCGCTACTAGTATTGTTTTTTTATTTTTTTTATTTTTAGTGTATTTATGCGCCATCGTACAAATATTGGTACAATACCAGTTATGAGGTTTACATCATTATGTCCATAACAGTGTGTCAAATGAAGGTGGATTAGGTTCAAGTGGAGGCAATATGTGGTGCATGTCAAAAGTATACTACTAAGCCAAACTTGATCTAGTTTGGACTAGTAGTACTTTCGATGTGCACCACATGTTGCCTCCACTTGAATCTAATCCGCCAGCACAAGCTATTTAATCATCATCATAATCATTAGCACCAACAATATTTATTTAATCACCACTAACACTAGCTCATAATAATCATCAGTCATTACCACCAACACTAGCTATTTTATCATCATAGTAATAGTGTAGCACATCATCATCCTCAAACTCATTTCTAGCTAATCACTCCTGCTGCTCTCTCTTAGGTAAAACAACATAAAACATGTGTAGCTCTCCTCCTTGATCAAGTTGGAGCATGCAGATGAACCTATCTCCTAATTTTGGGTAGCACATCTGTTTGCTTCCCCCTAGTACTTGTCTGCGCTCCCCCATCGCATATCTGGTCCAGTCTTGCACTATTAAGCATTCATCGCTGATCTTGAATGCACTAAAGTAACATGTAGGATATCTTGGCCGTAAGCTAATAATACTCATGGTACCTTTAGTCTCGATCCCATAAGGCACAACATTCATCGGGAGTCCCTGTTGAAGAACATCGTATGGTCACATACTTAGCAATGAAGTTTAGCTTCACAAATAATGTATGGAAAAGATGCACTGAGGACAAATAGTAAAAATCTTACCATCCTTCCTAAATAGATGTGACCGTAGTTCATGACGAACACTATTGGTCGCACGTTTTCAGTACTAAAATTTCTAAGTCCAGGAAGAAAGTTTTTCCTGACGGTATCAAGATCCTCAAGCCATGAAACACAATGACTTAGCTCCTCGCAGTTTAGTTCAGCCCTGGGACAGTAGTAGGTCCTGTCTACCAAGCGCTGGACATGTTTGCTTGCACCGAAATAAGCTGACAATACAAATTAGTTGTCAACTATTTTTGAATAAACAATATCAAAGACATAAATATGGTTGAGAAACTTACATTTTGGTGTAACTGGAGGCGTCTGCACATCGACCCAGATGTCGGTATTACCTTCAATATCATCTTCCGGACGAATATCAAAGGTGATAACCATATCAGGCTGAAATGCATAAGTCTTGCATAGTGCTCGCCATGTTTTGCATCCAAAATAGGTGTAGTCGTCTGAATTGTATAATTTTGCGTGGAACATATAACCATGCTTGGTCTTCAAATAAACTTTCTTTACCTCCATAGTATGACTGAAACCTATCTTATCCAATACAAAAACTCTTGCATGGCAGGGGATACGCTAGTAGAATAGTAAAAAAATATAAGTTCAAGCAAATGAAGCAGATGTCATGCTTAATTACGAAAAAAGACTTGTCATTCTGACTTACTGTATCCACTTCGAAGTTCTCGTCCAGCTTGATGCTGAAGCGCCTATCATCATCTAGGAAGATTCCGTTGCACAGGCCGCGCTCGTCATCGCAGTATTTGCAAATACCGAAATCCTTTTTGTCGTCAGACATTTCCTATGTTCATAGTTAAAACATTAATTGAAAATCGATAGAAGACAACTACCAGGATACTCAACACACAAATCCGGGGCACTCGATATTTCCTACATATTCTGGCAAAAGTCATGCCAAAATTCACGGAAAAATCCGGCATGACCTTTGCTAAAATAGGATATATCGAGCGCCTGAAATTTGCCGGAACGGAAATGAATCAACACTCCGGCAAAACATAGGCCACTCAGAGGTGTAACCTGCAAACATGACCGACCACTTAGATATTGAGCAACACAAGATATACATTTCAAATTATCTTATAAGACTCAAATTAGCATGCATTCAATAAGCAAAAGTAAATGATCTCATGCGTCCGTACATCGTCGAATATTATCACTAATACATCCCGAATAGTGTCATACATATAAAATCACTAGTACAACTGAAACCCTAGCACACGACGGGTATCGACGCGGGCGGTGGACACCCACAAAGAAGGAACCATCACGGGATCATAGCTTCAGTGAGATCCCTGGAGAACCTGCCAGGTATTGGAGAACCTGTGCTCCAACGCAAACAAGTAGCGACGGACGTGCACGTCCTCCTCACTAACACGGTGACGCACCACCTCCGCGAAGTCCTCGAGCCTCTGGACCGTCGCTGGCCCACACGACTGCCACCAAAGAAGGTTCGGGTCAACGACAGGCTGGCTCCTCACCAACCTGCGCCCCCTGGTAGGTAGCGCCTCCCAGTACCACCCCGGCGGAGCCCAGTCCCGGACATGGCCCATCTGGTCAAGCAGGTGTCGTCCTCCGCCGACTTGACGACGAGGATGCGGGATAGGCATCATCCACGTCGATGCGGGAAAATTGCTTTAACTAAAAAATAGCAACAAGTTCTTACTAACTAGTTCTATTAATTCAACTAGTTCTTACTAAAAATAAACTTACTATAAATAAAAATATTCTAGTACCTAATTAGTACCTAGTTCTTACTAACTAATTAGTACCTAAGAACTACTGCCCTAATTATCATCTAATTTGATGAACCTATAGGGGTGGAAAGTGGTAGCGGATATTCCAATTATCCAACTATAAAGTGAAATAAGTGGTCAAATTTTACTCGTTTTATGATTCATCTTAGAAATTTGATTCGTTTCCACCCTTACATGAACCCTAACTCATTTGAGCCGCATCTGTCATGGTTGTAACTCTGACAGTGAGGTAGGGGGGTATGTATGGAGAGGCTAGATCTCAGCTATGGAGAAGCTGTAAATACACCCGGATGTACGAGTTCAAGCCCTTCGCGGAGGAAGTAACAGCCCTACGTCTCGGTGCCCGGAGGCGGTCGACTGAATTATGTGTGTATGAATTACAGGGGTGCCAACCCCTGCTACTGAGGAGGGGGGTGGCTTATATAGAGTTTGCCAGACCCCTCCTGCCCTCAGTAATGCAGGGTTAAAATACATTAAGACTGGGCGTTACTGGTAACGTCCCTATTAAAGTGCTATGATGACCATAAAGACTACTTAATGGCCGGCGTTTGCTTGCGGAGTGATTTTAGATCTCCTGGCAGTCGAGTGGTTGGATCTTGGTCGAGTGATTGCTTCGTGGTCGAGTGTCTTGACTCCGTCGAGTGGGATACCTTCAAGTCGATTGAAAGGTGACTTCTTCCAGGGATGTCCTTGGGTAGGGCTCTTAGGACAGGTCCATGCCCCTACCCTAGGTACATAGCTTCATCATTAGCCCCCGAATGGATCGAGGTTCGAGTGGGGAAGGAATTGGGGGTCCTTCCGACTGGTTCTTAGCGTTATACGAATGTCTTGTAATGGATCAATCGTCACGGATGACGTTGTCAACTTCTTTCGGTCACCTTGATCCATTCTTGGTCTCTCGTCGAGTGAATTTCCTTACTTGTGGAATACCGAGTGCCGGCACGAGCGGGCTCTTCAGTTTGATGAGTTGTTCTGCAGCCCGCGGATTTTGCGGGATTCTAATTTCGGGAAGCGAGCGGGATGGGGGCGGCCGAAGTAATCGGATGGGATAGGATGGAAGCTCCTCGGTCTCCGCACCACCTTTTTCGCCACGTACCGCGCGCGCGCCTGTTGCGGGATTTGACGGGATCGCCTGGGCCTACCGGTCAGCCACTCGGAAGCGGCTCCTTACAAGTTGCCGGCTCGGGGTTCCCAATAGTGTGCTCTCGCCTTTCCTTCTCCCCCCGCAAGGTCCTCCGCCACCTCCGCTCTCACCCTAGTGCCGTAGGTCCGTTCGAGCCTCTCCGGCGACGATGGTGAAGAACAAGACGTCGGCTTTGGAGCGCGTGAAGAAGGCGGCGGTGCAGGGGAAGGGGAAGAAGTCCGCTCGGGGTGGATCTTCCTCGAGGACTGCTCTGCCCAGGGATTGGATCCAGGGCGACTGGAGGCCCTCGGTGATTCGGCAGGAAGATCTTGATGACATGGTCGAGGGGGGTCATTCCCCACGAGGTTGCGCGTCTCCCGGGGGGAGAAGTCGAACCCCAACCTCGTGACGGTGAGTGCGTCCTCCTCGCCACCCACATCGATCGCGGATTTTCTCTACCTCCTCATCCTTTTTTCCGGAGCTTTTTGAACTTCTTCGGAGCGCAACTCCACCATTTCACTCCCAATTCCATCGTGTATCTTGCAGCTTTCGTTTCCTTGTGCGAAAGTTTCTTGGGTTGCCGCCCTCATTGGGGACTCTTTAAACACATCTTCACTTGCCATTCCCAATTGGTAAAGAAAGCCAAGTCGAGTGACGAACGGACGCAAGTGATCCAGATATGCGGGGGCCTGGCGATCCAGATGAGGGGTAAAAGTTCTTTTCCATCTATCACTTTTCCCGAGTCGGTCCGCGGTTGGCAGTCGACCTGGTTTTATTGCCAAGACCAGGTGACCCCAGGGCAGTCGACTGGTCTTCCCCCTTTCTCTCTGGACCAAGCTCAAAAGCCTCCCTCCCTGAAAGTGATGCCGGAGGAAAAGGCGCAAGTCAAGGTGCTGGTTGGTCGAGTGGTTCAGCTTGTCCAAGACGGCGTGATCGGCATGGACTTGCTGGAGGTCTTCCTTCGGAGGCGCATCCAACCGCTTCAGGCTCGTGACCACCCTATGTGGCTGTACTCAGGTCTTGACGACACCACTCGGGTTCACCCAGAGGAGGTCACCGACGAGATGCTGGAAGGGTGGCTGTCGAGCATCACAGGGGACAAAGACAACCCCCAAGGAGCCAGGAGGGTTGTCCCGCTTGACAGTACATACGAGGTGGACCAGGTCTGACCTTGTGTTCCCGACTGAGATCTTGCTTTCTTCATTTGCTCTCTTTGAATCGGTCGACTGACTTTTGACTTGTCTGCTATTCTCCAGACAACTACAGAGATGTACTCGACACCCAACGGAGCACAGGGGCAGGCCGAGGAAGGGGAGGCGAGCGGAGGCGAAAGCGGAGACGAACAGGGGGAGTGGGAGTCTGACGGCGAAGGAGAGGGAGACGATGGCGTCGACTCCAGCGAAGAGGAGGAGGAGGAGGAAGCTGGACCTCCCCGCTCGGAAAGGCGATCCAAGCTTACACACGACCCTGCGCGGGAACGTGGTAAGGCGACTGCTCCCGTTGGGCAGTCGTCGAAGCGCCCTCGGACCTCTTCTCCAGCGCCGACTGAGAAAGCTCCCAAGCACCCCCGCGCGGCGCCGTCCAAGCCACCCAAGGCTCTGCCCAAGATGAGGATGACTGTCCCCACCATTTCTGGGTAATGATAGAACTTGTTCTCCTTTGTCGACCATGGACGGATCCTTGGTCGATCCACTGCGCCGACTGACGGTCTTTCAGAATTTGCAGTGCTGCTACTTCTGAGATCTCCGCCAAGGACGACGATCGAGAGATGGAAGATGCAGTTACTTCCAACCCTGGTATGCTTACTGATGTTCTGCCTTGAATCGACTGACGATTTCTTATAACTCTGGTCGATTGAATTTTTCTCGTAGCTCCTCCTCATGTTATTAGCCTTCCTGACGACGGAGATGAAGCGCCGCTGAGAGTGAGGCGGAACAGGAAAGCGTCGGCTGGCGAGACTCCACAATCCACTCCGGCGCCTGAGGCCGCAGCTCGAGACGGTGGCGATACCACCCGGGCTTCTGTGACTTTCGCCAATCCTCTGGCGAGTGCGCGGCCCTCGACGTCGACCGTAAATCCGCCTTCGCTCTTCGCCACACACCACGTTCCTGAGGACCAAGTGGGTGCAGCTAAGGAAGCTATACGAGGCATCATGATGGAGCAGGTCAAGGTGGTTCGAGAAGCCAGCCAAGCGGCTTATGACGCGAGTTCAGCTCTTCAGAGTAACGTCTAGGTCAGTCGATTCACTGCTAGTTCTGTTTGGGTATGCTGTCTGAAGAATCTCTTTTCCGAAGATCTTTTAAATCCGTACACCCACTGGGTGTTTCTGCTAAGTTTTTTGGTCGAGTGGGGGCACGCTGAGTGCACCCACTGGGTGTAGTCCCCGAGACTACGGTGGACTGCTGGCAGTCGACTGTAGTCTTTATATTGCGTTGCTGTAGTTTTACTCCTTCACTCGGTCTGGCCAGGCCATGTCGAATGAAACTGTATCCGGTCGACTGCGGGCAGTCGATTTTTTTTTCAAAACCAGTAGGGGCACGCTGAGTGCACCCACTGGGTGTAGTCGTCGAGACTACTGTTGAATGTTTTTGATTCAGCTGTAGTCTTAGAAACGTCATCATTGTCTCTTGGTTACTCGGAAGCAACTTATCTTGGACCTCTGTCGACTGACTTTTGCAGAAATCTTGTGAACTTGTGGCTCTCTACACTGAGTTGGAGAACAAACAGATCCAGCTCGATCTTCACTTGAAGCTCGCTCAACAGAACCTGCAGAAGGCGCCAGACGAAGCAAAAGGTATGGCTGGCGAGGTTTCTCATTCTTGACGAGTGACTTCCCTTTCTTGCCCATTCTTGATGTTGAGTTCACTCAGCGTTCTGTAGATGAACTAGAGGAAGCTCTGAAGAAGAAGGATCAAGATCTTGCCGAAGCACAAAAGGAGGCCTCGAGCAAAACGAAGCTTGTAGAAGAGAAACTGGCTTCGGTCGGAACTCTTGAACAGGAGAACTCCAGACTGAAAACTACTCTCGAAACAGCTAATCGAGAGGTCAGTTGACTGAAGAAAGAAAAGATGGTTCTGCACGACAAGGCGGGTGAGCTGGCGGGGAAGGTAAACGATATGGAGGCTTATATCGGTGGACTCGCCAAGAAGCTGTTCGTCATGCTCGAAGGTAATTATTTCGACCCGGCTGTCTTGCAGTTACCAAGCCCGTGTAAGGCCACTGTCTTATTCTTGAATCGTGTTTGCAGAATTCTGCTAGAGCTTCGAAGAGGAAACCAGTCGAGTGGAGCCAGGCTTGGATCCCGCCAGTTCTCTCGTGAAGGACGAGGCTGCTATGAACGTGCTCTGATTGGAGTCTCGTGTTACCAGCGTTGTTGAATATCTTGCTCGGCTAAAGGTTGCGATGTCGCGGATCAACACATCACTCTAGCCTGGAACGACGCTTCAGAATGACCTCGAGTCCCTGATGGTTCGACTGGATGAAGTCCCGGGTCGAGTGGCGGAATGGAAGAAATCTTCTGCCAGATGTGGTGCTGATGTCGCTCTGTCTCTAGTCCGTGTCCATTGCAAGGAGGCGCGAGAAGAAAAGCTGGCCGCCATCCAAGTTGCCAATACCAGGAAGCACAGCTTTCAAGACTTCATGGAGACTTTCATTGCTGCTGCTACTCGTATTGTAGACGGGATCGACTTGGATGAGTTCGTCGCCCCTTCCAGTCCTCCGCTTGAGGAATGAAAAACTTTTATGCTTCACTTTAAATTTGCCTCGGAATGCCGAGTGGATTCTGTAACCGTTAAACTTTGTCGAGCCGAGGGCTCGAGTACTTTGATCTGAGGTCTTGGACCTTTGGGTTTTATCCGAACTTGATTTATCGTTGAATATCTTCGGGAATTTTTATATACTTAGGCGAGTACTTGGACTGCAGCTAAGCCCCCGAGTGGGAGGTTCGCTCTCCACTCGGTAGGATTTTCAAACACTTAGGCGAGCACTGGGCTGCAGCTAAGCCTCCGAGTGGGAGGTTTGCTCTCCACTCGGTAGGATTTTTATATACTTAGGCGAGCACTGGGACTGCAGCTAAGCCTCCGAGTGGGAGTCTGGCTCACCACTCGGTAGGATTTTCAAATACTTAGGCGAGTACTGGGCTGCAGCTAAGCCCCCGAGTGGGAGGTTTGCTCTCCACTCGGTAGGATTTTCAAACACTTAGGCGAGCACTAGGCTGCAGCTAAGCCCCCGAGTGGGAGGTTTGCTCTCCACTCGGTAGGATTTTCAAACACTTAGGCGAGCACTGGGCTGCAGCTAAGCCCCTGAGTGGGAGGTTTTCTCTCCACTCGGTAGGATTTTCAAACACTTAGGCGAGCACCGGGCTGCAGCTAAGCCTCCGAGTGGGAGGTTTGCTCTCCACTCGGCAGGATTTTTATATACTTAGGCGAGCACTGGGCTGCAGCTAAGCCCCCGAGTGGGAGTCTGGCTCGCCACTCGGTAGGATTTTTTGCAAACTTAGGCGAAACGGATTCGCGGCTAAGTTACTCACTGGGGGATTTCGTACGCAAACAAAAGTGACAGCAATTACAGGAAGAACTGGGTCACTCTTGTCTTTGATAAAAATAAACTACAGAAGTTTTTCTTATTACACCTCATCCGAGTGAGAATTCAAGTGTAAAATGGGCGGAGTAGTTCCGCATTCCAAGCTCGTGGCTCGTCGATCCGGCGACCAACGTTGTAGAGATGATATGTTCCATTGTGGAGGACTCTGGTGACGATGAAGGGGCCTTCCCAAGTAGGAGCAAGTTTGTGTGGTTTCTGCTGATCCACTCGGAGGACCAAATCTCCTTCTTGGAAGGCTTGGCTCTTCACATTTTTGGCATGGAATCGACGCAAGTCTTGCTGATAGATGGTCGATCTGATCATAGCCATTTCCCTCTCCTCCTCTAGGAGGTCAACTGCGTCTTGCCGGGCTTGCTCTGCTTCGTCTTCGTTATAGAGCTCGACTCTGGGGGCGTTGTGAAGTAGATCACTCGGCAGGACGGCTTCGGGTCCGTAAACCAGAAAGAATGGCGTTCTTCCAGTCGATCGGTTCGGGGTGGTCCTCAGTCCCCACAAAACTGACAAAAGCTCGTCGACCCAAGCGCCTGCTGCGTGCTTGAGATCACGCATCAGTCGAGGCTTCAGTCCTTTGAGAATTAGACCATTTGCTCTTTCATCTTGTCCATTCGACTGGGGATGCACGACCGACGCGTAGTCGACTCGTGTGCCTTGAGAGGCGCAAAAAGCTCTGAACTTGTCTGAATCAAAGTTTGACCCATTGTTAGTGATGATGCTATGCGGGACCCCATATCTGAATATCAACTCTCTGACGAAACTGATAGCAGTGCTAGCATCAAGATTTTTGATAGGCTTGGCTTCAATCCATTTGGTAAACTTGTCGACTGCCACAAGCACATGTGTGAATCCGCTCATGCCTGTTCTCAGTGGACCAACCATGTCCAGTCCCCAAACAGCAAAGGGCCAGACGAGTGGAATGGTCCTCAGAGCTGATGCTGGCTTGTGCGACATGTTGGAGTAGAACTGGCAGCCTTCACACTTGTCGACTATCTCTTTCGCCATTTCGTTTGCCCTGGGCCAGTAAAAACCCGCTCGGTATGCTTTGGCCGCGATGGTCCGAGAGGACGCATGGTGATCATAGGTCCCCGAGTGGTTATCATAAAGGATTATCTGACCTTCTTCTGGCGTTATGCACTTCTGACCGATTCCAGTTGCGCTTTCTCTGTACAACTGTCCTTTAATGACTGTGAAAGCTTTAGATCGACAGACGATCTGTCGAGCCTCTTCTTCATCCTCTGGAAGTTCTTTCCTCAAGATATACGCGATGTATGGTATCGTCTAGTCAGGAGTGATTGCCAAGACCTCCATGACTAGGTCGACCACAGCAGGAATTTCGACTTCAGTCGGATTTGTGGCACTTTTCGGTTGCGGGGCTTCTTCTGTAAAAGGATCCTCCTGGACTGACGGCGAGCAGATGTGCTCCAAAAACACATTGCTGGGAATGGCTTCTCTCTTGGAGCCTATCTTTGCCAGATCATCAGCTGCTTGATTTTTTAGTCGGGGGATGTGATGAAGCTCTAACCCCTCGAATTTCTTTTCTAGCTTTCTTACTGCGTTGCAGTAGCCAGTCATAGCTGGGCTTCTAACGTCCCACTCCTTCATCACCTGATTAACCACCAAATCTGAGTCACCGTAGACCATGAGGCGCCGGACACCGAGTGAAATGGCCATGCGCAACCCATACAAGAGTGCTTCATATTCTGCTTCATTATTGGATGAATCGAACTGAATCTGGAGAACATATCTGAGCTTATCTCCTCGGGGGGAGACCAATACTACCCCAGCGCCGGAACCATTCAGCATCTTAGATCCATCGAAGAACATGGTCCAGTGCTCCGAGTGAACTTGAGTCGGAAACTGCTGTTCAATCCACTCAGCGACGAAATCTGCAATTGCTTGGGACTTGATAGCCTTCTTTGCTTCAAACTTGATATCTAGGGGAAGGAGTTCAATCGCCCACTTCGCCACTCGACCAGTTGCATCTCTGTTGTGCAAAATCTCTGACAGTGGAGCATCACCGACGACTGTAATGGAATGGTCAGAGAAGTAGTGTGCAACCTTCTTCGTGATCATGTAAATCCCATATACAAGCTTCTGGTAATGGGGATATCTTTGCTTCGAAGGAGTCAAAACTTCAGACACATAATATACTGGGCGCTGAACTCTGAAGGCCTTTCCTTCTTCTTCCCGCTTGATGTAAGTACTGTATTGACAACTTGTCCCGTGGCCGCAATGTAAAGCAGCAGAGGCTCTTTACTGATTGGGGCAGCAAGCACCGGCTGGGTGGAGAGTAGAGCTTTGAGCTCTGTGAACGCTGCATCAACTTCTGGAGTCCACTCGAACTTGTCAGACTTCTTCATCAGTCGGTAAATGAATTGACTTAGAGCGGCCAAGCAACCTGTAAGCTTCTATACATCGTGTATACGCACAGGGCGCTTCATCCGGAATATGGCGCCAACTTTCTCGGGATTGGCATCGATTCCTCGTTCGGAAACGAGAAAACTGAGTAACTTTCCACCTGGAACTCCGAATATGCACTTTGATGGATTGAGCTTGATATCATATCTCCTGAGGTTAGCAAAGGTTTCGGCAAGGTCAGTCAGTAGGTCGGAACCTTTCCGTGACTTAACCACAATATCATCCATGTATGCTTCTACGTTCCGACTGATCTGAGTGAGCAAACACTTTTGAATCATCCTCATGAACGTGGCTCCAGCATTCTTGAGGCCGAAGGGCGTGGTGATATAACAAAAGCACCCGAATGGGGTGATGAAAGCCGTTTTAATCTCGTCGGGTCCATACAGACGGATCTGATGGTACCTTGAATAAGCATCTAGAAAATACAAACGCTCAGACCCCACGGCCGAGTCGACTACCTGGTCGATGCGGGGGAGAGGGAAATGATCTTTCGGGCAGGCCTGATTGATATGTTTAAAGTCAATGGACATGCGAAGTGACTTGTCCTTCTTGGGGACCATGACAACATTGGCGAGCCACTCGGAGTGGTAAATCTCTCGGATGAACTCTGCTGCTAAGAGCCGAGCCACCTCCTTGCCAATAGCTTTCCTCTTCTGGACGGCGGACCATCGGAGATGTTCTTTCACAGGCTTGAACTTCGGGTCGACTCGTAGACGGTGCTCAGCCAGCCCCCTGGGAACTCCAGGCATGTCAGAAGGCTTCCATGCGAAGATGTCCCAGTTCTCACGGAGAAACTGGATGAGCGCTTCTTCCTATTTGGAGTCGAGCGTCGTTGAGATGTGAGTCGGAGCAGCATCAGGGTCGGTCGGGTGAATGTGAACTGTCTTAGTTTCACCGGACGACTGAAAAGCTGATTCTGAAGCTGGCTTCTTGGCTCGCAGCAATTCACTCGGATCGGCAGTCTTCTGGTACTCTTGCAGTTCGACTACTGACATCTGAGCATCAGCGATCTTTGATCCTTTCTGAAAACACTCCTCTGCTTTCTTACGATTGCCTGTAACGGTGATCACACCTCTGGGGCCGGGCATCTTCAACTTGAGATACACATAGCACGGTCGAGCCATGAAGCGTGCATAAGCTGGCCGGCCCAGAATAGCATGATAAGCACTTTGGAAGTCCACAACCTCAAATGTCAACTTTTCCTTGCGGTAATTCTTTGAATCACAGAAAACCACATCGAGAGCAATCTGGCCGAGTGACTCGGCTTTCTTTCCAGGAATGACTCCATGGAAACTCATGTTGCTGGCACTGAGTCTGGACATCGGAATGCCCATCCCTTTCAACGTTTCTGCATACAGTATGTTCAGGCCGCTGCCACCATCCATCAGGACTTTGGCCAGTCGAGTGCCTTCGACAATTGGATCGACCACAAGAGCTTGCCTCCCAGGGGTGGCAACGTGCGCAGGGTGATCGGACTGGTCGAACATGATGGCAGTCTGAGACCACTTCAGGTAGCTGGGTGTTGCCCGGGCAACCATATTCACTTCACGGTTAATGACTTTCAGTAGACTTTTACTTTCGACATCAGCAAAAATCATCAAGGTGGAATTGACTTGGGGGTACCCATCGTCACTATCTTCTTTGTCCTCAACTCTGTCTGACTCTTTTTCCTTGTCTTTGGACTGCTTGCCCTGAAACTTCTGGATCAGGAGCCGACACTGTCGAGTGGTATGCTTTGGGTAAATAAGGTTACCCTCTTCATCTTTCTTGGTGTGGATGTGATATGGCAGATCCAAAACATCATTTCCATCTTGATCCTTGACTTTCTTGGGGTTCCAGGGCCCCTTGGGTTTTCCCTTGAATTTTCCCTGGGTTACGGCCAGGGCCTCCCCAGGAGCGGCTGGCTCGGCCTTCCGCTTCTGCTTCCGACTGGAATTGCCTCCAGTTTCCTGGGTAACTACTTTCTGCTTGCCACTCCGGAGTCGATCTTCATATTCTCCGTTAGCGTATTTGGTGGCAATTTCCATCATCTGATTCAGAGACATTTCTCTGGTCCGACCGAACTTCAGGTTCAACTCTCTGTTCTTGACGCCTTCTTTAAAGGCACAAACTGCTTGGTGATCCGGTACGTTCTCAACTGTCTGATGCAAAGTGATCCACCTCTGGATGTAATCCCTCAGAGTTTCACTCGGTTTTTGCATGCAAGACCGCAATTCTGTAAGGCCTGCTGGTCGCTTGCATGTTCCTTCAAAGGTCGTGACAAACACTCGAGAGAGATCCTCCCAAGTGTAGATGCTGCTGGGTGCTAACTGATTCAGCCACGCTCTGGCTGAGCCCTCTAACAGGAGAGGCAAATGCTTCATAGCCACCTCATCATTGCCGCCACCAATCTGGACAGCCACTCGGTAGTCTTCGAGCCAAATGTCAGGCTTAGAATCACCGGTGAACTTGCTGACTCCAGTCGCCAACCGGAAGTTGGGAGGAATCACTGCGGCCCTGATGGCTCGACTGAAACACTCTGGCCCCGAAACACGTACTCTGCTGCTGGCAGGCGCATCCCTGTCGTGGCCTTCTCGGTGAGCTCTGTTCCTGTCAACCAGACCCTGAACGAGGATGGATCTCGCATCAAAGCCTGGGTCCCTGGGGTCGACTGGAACTCTCCGCCCAACACTATGAGGGTGTCTGTCATCCTACTGTCGAGGCGCATATGACCCACTCCTCAGGGGAGGGGTTGGCACTCGACGTCGATCAAACCGGTGATCATACTGCTCATTTCTTCTGTACTGATCGTGCCGGTCTCCGCGTCCATCACGCCTTGGGGGCGATCTTGGGCTGTGAGCCGACTGGACTGTATCCGTTGCAAAGGATCGACTGTGGATCCTATTCCGCGACTGAGAAACAGCGGAATTCTGGTTCCCCGCTGCCCGGAGCAACGCTCTGATTTGCAACAAGCCCCTGCCAGCCTCCGACTGGGAGGGCTGAATCGATTCTGCTATACGGGCCGCGGCTGCCAAATTCTGAACTGGGGTCCGATATACCTGCGTAGGCGGGAAGAGCTGACGTCGACTGGACTCGGGAGCTCGCTGACGCGCTTGCTCGTCGAGTATTCGCTGGAGATTCTCCAGTCGAGTGTGCTCGGCCAAGTTAGCCAAGCACGCGTCCTCCAAGGCCCGGGCCTCGGGGGTTTCTCCGACGATAGGAGTGCGGAGTGCATCCATGTTCCGGCGGCAAAGCTCCTCTCGCTGCAATGACGTGAGAGGTTCGGGGAGATACTCATCGTGGGGATGCGACGGGTCGCCTCCACCCGCGCCTCCATCGGTGCGAGGGAAACCGGGAGGACTGTGTGTTCCATCGACCACCAGAACCTCAGCCGCCGGGTCGCTGCTGCCGCACTCGGATGCGGTCTCCGCGGAGCCAGTCGACAGGTCGAACAGGCCGTAGAGGGATTCGTCGGGCTCAATTGCCGCGACTTGTGGGGCTGCCGACTGGCGGGCCACGGCATGCCTCACCCACCTCTAAAGTCTCGACCGGCCGGAGCACTTGCGCCGGTGGGAGACAGGGCAGGAAGATGACACGGGAGCCGACCGATACTGGGTCGACGGTTGTCGCAGGAGGACGCCACGAACACATGCGCGGAAGTGCGTCGGGCCGCGGACGGGGAGGGCGTCGATGTCGAGTGGAGCCTCCTGAAGCCAAGCGGAGTTGTCGGCGACGAGCGTGAGTGCGCCGAGACGGATCTCGCGGCCCTCCATCAAATCTCCGCACGAAAACATGATCAAAGGGATCGGAAAAATCGCAACTTCTCCAACTAGGCGCTAAGACTCCTGCCCCACGGTGGGCGCCAACTGTCGTGGTTCTAACTCTAACAGTGAGGTAGGGGGGTATGTATGGAGAGGCTAGATCTCAGCTATGGAGAAGCTGTAAATACACCCGGATGTACGAGTTCAGGCCCTTCGCGGAGGAAGTAACAGCCCTACGTCTTGGTGCCCGGAGGCGATCGACTGAATTATGTGTGTATGAATAACAGGGCTGCCAACCCCTGCTACTGAGGAGGGGGTGGCTTATATAGAGTTTGCCAGACCCCTCCGGCCCTCAGTAATGCAGGGTTAAAATACATTAAGACTGGGCGTTACTGGTAACGTCCCTATTAAAGTGCTATGATGACCATAAAGACTACTTAATGGCCGACCGTTTGCTTGCGGAGTGACTTTAGATCTCTTGGCAGTCGAGTGGTTGGATCTTGGTCGAGTGATTGCTTCGTGGTCGAGTGTCTTGAATCCATCGAGTGGGATACCTTCAAGTCGATTGAAAGGTGGCTTCTTCCAGGGATGTCCTTGGGTAGGGCTCTTAGGACAGGTCCATGCCCCTACCCTAGGTACATAGCTTCATCAGCATCCGCATCCGATTCGTTTCCACCCTAACTAATTTAATGGAGGTAGAAACCCTAGGCAGAGGTAGGGGAGAGGGAGGAGCAGGTGTGCTCACCTCGGGTGCCTGCGACGAGGGAGGG